>NC_091757.1:4808052-5112710 GCF_043380555.1 Nothobranchius furzeri
TGTCACATGTCAACAATGGGTCTGACTGAGGGCCTCCAGGAGAGAAGCCCAAGCAAGAAGCGCCCCGAGGAGCGTCTTGCCACATGTCATCACTGGGTCTGACTGAGCGCCTCCAGGAGAGAGGCCCAAGCAAGACACGCCCCGAGGAGCGTCTTGACACATGTTAACACTGGGTCTGACTGAGGGCCTCCATGTGAGAAGCCCAAGCAAGACGCGCCCCGAGGAGAGTCTTGCCACATGTCAACACTGGGTCTGACAGAGGGCATCCAGGAGAGAGGCCCAAGCAATACGCGCCCCGAGGAGCGTCTTGCCACATGTCAACAATGGGTCTGACTAAGGGCCTCCAGGAGAGAAGCCCAAGGAAGACGCGCCCCGAGGAGCTTCTTGCCACATGTCACTACTCGGTCTGTTTGAGCGCCTCCAGGAGAGAGACCCAAGCAAGATGTGCCCCGAGGAGCGTCTTGCCACATGTCAACAATGGGTCTGACTGAGGGCCTCCAGGAGAGAAGCCCAAGCAAGACGCGCCCCGAGGAGCGTGTTGCCACATGTCAACACTGGGTCTGACTGAGTGCCTCCAGGAGAGAGGCCCAAGCAAGACACGCCCCGAGGAGCGTCTTGACACATGTCAACACTGGGTCTGACTGAGGGCCTCCATGAGAGAAGCCCAAGCAAGACGCGCCCCGAGGAGAGTCTTGCCACATGTCAACACTCGGTCTGACAGAGGGCCTCCAGGAGAGAGGCCCAAGCAAGACGCGCCCCGAGGAGTGTCTTGCCACAGGTCACCACTGGGTCTGACTGAGCGCCTCCAGGAGAGAGGCCCAAGCAAGACGCGCCCCGAGGAGCGTCTTGTCTCATGTCAACACTGGGTCTTTCTGAGCGCCTCCAGGAGAGAAGCCCAAGCAAGACGCGCCCCGAGGAGCGTCTTTCCACATGTCAGCACTCGGTCTGACTGAGCGCCTCCAGGAGAGAGGCCCAAGCAAGACGCGCCCCGAGGAGCGTCTTGCCACATGTCAACAATGGGTCTGACTGAGGGCCTCCAGGAGAGAAGCCCAAGCAACACGCGGCCCGAGGAGCGTCTTGCCACATGTCAGCACTCGGTCTGACTGAGCGCCTCCAGGAGAGAGGCCAAAGCAAGACGCGCCCCGAGGAGCGTCTTGCCACATGTCAACAATGGGTCTGACTGAGGGCCTCCAGGAGAGAAGCCCAAGCAAGATGCGCCCCGAGGAGCGTCTTGCCACATGTCAACACTGGGTCTGACAGAGGGCCTCCATGAGAGAGGCCCAAGCAAGACGCGCCCCGAGGAGTGTCTTGCCACATGTCACCACTTGGTCTGACTGAGCGCCTCCAGGAGAGTGGCCCAAGCAACACGCGCCCCGAGGAGCGTCAGGCCACATGTCACTACTCAGTCTGACTGAGCGCCTCCAGGAGAGAGGCCCAAGTAAGACGCACCCCGAGGAGCGTCTTGCCACGTGTCAACACTGGGTCTTATTGAGGGCCTTCTGGAGAGAGGCACAAGCAAGACGCGCCCCTAGGAGTGTCTTGCCAAATGTCAACACTGGGTCAGACTGAGCGCCTCAGGGAGAGAGGTCCAAGCAAGACGCGCCCCGAGGAGCGTCTTGCCACATGTCACTACTCGGTCTAACTGAGCGCCTCAGTGAGAAAGGTCCAAGCAAGACTCGCCCCGAGGAGCGTCTTGCCACATGTCAACACTGGGTCTGACTGAGTGCCTCGATGAGAGAAGCCCCAGCAAGATGCGCCCCGAGGAGCGTCTTGCCACATGTCACTGCTCGGTCTGTTTGAGCGCCTCCAGGAGAGAGACCTAAGCAAGACGTGCCCCGAGGAGCGTCTTGCCACATGTCAACAATTGGTCTGACTGAGGGCCTCCAGGAGAGAAGCCCAAGCAAGACGCGCCCCGAGGAGCGTGTTTCCACATGTCAACACTGGGTCTGACTGAGCGCCTCCAGGAGAGAGGCCCAAGCAAGACACGCCCCGAGGAGCGTCTTGACACATGTCAACACTGGGTCTGACTGAGGGCCTCCATGAGAGAAGTCCAAGCAAGACGCGCCCCGAGGAGAGTCTTGCCACATGTCAACACTCGGTCTGACAGAGGGCCTCCAGGAGAGAGGCCCAAGCAAGACGCGCCCCGAGGAGTGTCTTGCCACAGGTCACCACTGGGTCTGACTGAGCGCCTCCTGGAGAGAGGCCCAAGCAAGACGCGCCCCGAGGAGCGTCTTGTCTCATGTCAACACTGGGTCTTTCTGAGCACCTCCAGGAGAGAAGCCCAAGCAAGACGCACCCCGAGGAGCGTCTTTCCACATGTCAGCACTCGGTCTGACTGAGCACCTCCAGGAGAGAGGCCCAAGCAAGACGCTCCCCAAGGAGCGTCTTGCCACATGTCAACAATGGGTCTGACTGAGGGCCTCCAGGAGAGAAGCCCAAGCAACACGCGGCCCGAGGAGCGTCTTGCCACATGTCACCACTTGGTCTGACTGAGCGCCTCCAGGAGAGAGGCCCAAGCAACACGCGCCCCGAGGAGCGTCAGGCCACATGTCAACACTGGGTCTTTCTGAGCGCCTCCAGGAGAGAAGCCCAAGCAAGACGCGCCCCGAGGAGCGTCTTGCCACATGTCAGCACTCGGTCTGACTGAGCGCCTCCAGGAGAGAGGCCAGAGCAAGACGCGCCCCGAGGAGCGTCTTGCCACATGTCAACAATGGGTCTGACTGAGGGCCTCCAGGAGAGAAGCCCAAGCAACACGCGGCCCGAGGAGCGTCTTGCCACATGTCAGCACTCGGTCTGACTGAGCGCCTCCAGGAGAGAGGCCCAAGCAAGACGCGCCCCGAGGAGCGTCTTGCCACATGTCACTATTCAGTCTGACTGAGCGCCTCCAGGAGAGAGGCCCAAGCAAGACGCGCCCCGAGGAGCGTCTTGCCACATGTCAACAATGGGTCTGACTGAGGGCCTCCAGGAGAGAAGCCCAAGCAACACGCGGCCCGAGGAGCGTCTTGCCACATGTCAGCACTCGGTCTGACTGAGCGCCTCCAGGAGAGAAGCCCAAGCAACACGCGGCCCGAGGAGCGTCTTGCCACATGTCAGCACTCGGTCTGACTGAGCGCCTCCAGGAGAGAAGCCCAAGCAAGACGCGCCCCGAGGAGCGTCTTGCCACATGTCAGCACTCGGTCTGACTGAGCGCCTCCAGGAGAGAGGCCAGAGCAAGACGCGCCCCGAGGAGCGTCTTGCCACATGTCAACAATGGGTCTGACTGAGGGCCTCCAGGAGAGAAGCCCAAGCAACACGCGGCCCGAGGAGCGTCTTGCCACATGTCAGCACTCGGTCTGACTGAGCGCCTCCAGGAGAGAGGCCCAAGCAAGACGCGCCCCGAGGAGCGTCTTGCCACATGTCACTACTCAGTCTGACTGAGCGCCTCCAGGAGAGAGGCCCAAGCAAGACGCGCCCCGAGGAGCGTCTTGCCACATGTCAACAATGGGTCTGACTGAGGGGCTCCAGGAGAGAAGCCCAAGCAACACGCGGCCCGAGGAGCGTCTTGCCACATGTCAGCACTCGGTCTGACTGAGCGCCTCCAGGAGAGAAGCCCAAGCAACACGCGGCCCGAGGAGCGTCTTGCCACATGTCAGCACTCGGTCTGACTGAGCGCCTCCAGGAGAGAGGCCCAAGCAAGACGCGCCCCGAGGAGCGTCTTGCCACATGTCACTACTCAGTCTGACTGAGCGCCTCCAGGAGAGAGGCCCAAGCAAGACGCGCCCCGAGGAGCGTCTTGCCACATGTCACCTCTGGTTCTGACTGAGCGCCTCCAGGAGAGAGGCCCAAGCAAGACGCGCCCCGAGGAGCGTCTTGTCACATGTCAACACTGGGTCTTTCTGAGCGCCTCCAGGAGAGAAGCCCAAGCAAGACGCGCCCCGAGGAGCGTCTTGCCACATGTCAGCACTCGGTCTTGACTGAGCGCCTCCAGGAGAGAGGCCCAAGCAAGACGCGCCCCGAGGAGCGTCTTGCCACATGTCAACAATGGGTCTGACTGAGGGCCTCCAGGAGAGAAGCCCAAGCAACACGCGGCCCGAGGAGCGTCTTGCCACATGTCAGCACTCGGTCTGACTGAGCGCCTCCAGGAGAGAGGCCCAAGCAAGACGCGGCCCGAGGAGCGTCTTGCCACATGTCAACAATGGGTCTTACTGAGGGCCTCCAGGAGAGAAGCCCAAGCAAGACGCGTCCCGAGGAGCTTCTTTCCACATGTCAGCACTCGGTCTGACTGAGCGCCTCCAGGAGAGAGGCCAAAGCAAGACGCGTCCCGAGGAGCGTCTTGACACATGTCAACACTGGGTCTGACAGAGGGCCTCCATGAGAGAGGCCCAAGCAAGACGCGCCCCGAGGAGTGTCTTGCCACATGTCAACACTGGGTCTGACAGAGGGCCTCCATGAGAGAGGCCCAAGCAAGACGCGCCCCAAGGAGTGTCTTGCCACATGTCACCACTTGGTCTGACTGAGCGCCTCCAGGAGAGAGGCCCAAGCAACACGCGCCCCGAGGAGCGTCAGGCCACATGTCAGTACTCAGTCTGACTGAGCGCCTCCAGGAGAGAGGCCCAAGTAAGACGCGCCCCGAGGAGCGTCTTGCCACGTGTCAACACTGGGTCTGATTGAGGGCCTTCTGGAGAGAGGCCCAAGCAAGACGCGCCCCTAGGAGTGTCTTGCCAAATGTCAACACTGGGTCTGACTGAGCGCCTCAGGGAGAGAGGTCCAAGCAAGACGCGCCCCGAGGAGCGTCTTGCCACATGTCACTACTCGGTCTGACTGAGCGCCTCAGTGAGAGAGGTCCAAGCAAGACTCGCCCCGAGGAGCGTCTTGCCACATGTCAACACTGGGTCTGACTGAGTGCCTCGATGAGAGAAGCCCCAGCAAGACGCGCCCCGAGGAGCGTCTTGCCACATGTCACTGCTCGGTCTGTTTGAGCGCCTCCAGGAGAGAGACCCAAGCAAGATGTGCCCCGAGGAGCGTCTTGCCACATGTCAACAATTGGTCTGACTGAGGGCCTCCAGGAGAGAAGCCCAAGCAAGACGCGCCCCGAGGAGCGTGTTGCCACATGTCAACACTGGGTCTGACTGAGCGCCTCCAGGAGAGAGGCCCAAGCAAGACACGCCCCGAGGAGCGTCTTGACACATGTCAACACTGGGTCTGACTGAGGGCCTCCATGAGAGAAGTCCAAGCAAGACGCGCCCCGAGGAGAGTCTTGCCACATGTCAACACTCGGTCTGACAGAGGGCCTCCAGGAGAGAGGCCCAAGCAAGACGCGCCCCGAGGAGTGTCTTGCCACAGGTCACCACTGGGTCTGACTGACCGCCTCCTGGAGAGAGGCCCAAGCAAGACGCGCCCCGAGGAGCGTCTTGTCTCATGTCAACACTGGGTCTTTCTGAGCACCTCCAGGAGAGAAGCCCAAGCAAGACGCGCCCCGAGGAGCGTCTTTCCACATGTCAGCACTCGGTCTGACTGAGCACCTCCAGGAGAGAGGCCCAAGCAAGACGCGCTCCGAGGAGCGTCTTGCCACATGTCAACAATGGGTCTGACTGAGGGCCTGCAGGAGAGAAGCCCAAGCAACACGCGGCCCGAGGAGCGTCTTGCCACATGTCACCACTTGGTCTGACTGAGCGCCTCCAGGAGAGAGGCCCAAGCAACACGCGCCCCGAGGAGCGTCAGGCCACATGTCAACACTGGGTCTTTCTGAGCGCCTCCAGGTGAGAAGCCCAAGCAAGACGCGCCCCGAGGAGCGTCTTGCCACATGTCAGCACTTGGTCTGACTGAGCGCCTCCAGGAGAGAGGCCCAAGCAAGACGCGCCCCGAGGAGCGTCTTGCCACATGTCACCTCTGGTTCTGACTGAGCGCCTCCAGGAGAGAGGCCCAAGCAAGACGCGCCCCGAGGAGCGTCTTGTCACATGTCAACACTGGGTCTTTCTGAGCGCCTCCAGGAGAGAAGCCCAAGCAAGACGCGCCCTGAGGAGCGTCTTGCCACATGTCAGCACTCGGTCTGACTGAGCGCCTCCAGGAGAGAGGCCCAAGCAAGACGCGCCCCGAGGAGCGTCTTGCCACATGTCAACAATGGGTCTGACTGAGGGCCTCCAGGAGAGAAGCCCAAGCAACACGCGACCCGAGGAGCGTCTTGCCACATGTCAGCACTCGGTCTGACTGAGCGCCTCCAGGAGAGAAGCCCAAGCAACACGCGGCCCGAGGAGCGTCTTGCCACATGTCAGCACTCGGTCTGACTGAGCGCCTCCAGGAGAGAGGCCCAAGCAAAACGCGCCCCGAGGAGCGTCTTGCCACATGTCACTACTCAGTCTGACTGAGCGCCTCCAGGAGAGAGGCCCAAGCAAGACGCGCCCCGAGGAGCGTCTTGCCACATGTCACCTCTGGTTCTGACTGAGCGCCTCCAGGAGAGAGGCCCAAGCAAGACGCGCCCCGAGGAGCGTCTTGTCACATGTCAACACTGGGTCTTTCTGAGCGCCTCCAGGAGAGAAGCCCAAGCAAGACGCGCCCCGAGGAGCGTCTTGCCACATGTCAGCACTCGGTCTGACTGAGCGCCTCCAGGAGAGAGGCCCAAGCAAGACACGCCCCGAGGAGCGTCTTGCCACATGTCAACAATGGGTCTGACTGAGGGCCTCCAGGAGAGAAGCCCAAGCAACACGCGGCCCGAGGAGCGTCTTGCCACATGTCAGCACTCGGTCTGACTGAGCGCCTCCAGGAGAGAGGCCCAAGCAAGACGCGGCCCGAGGAGCGTCTTGCCACATGTCAACAATGGGTCTTACTGAGGGCCTCCAGGAGAGAAGCCCAAGCAAGACGCGTCCCGAGAAGCTTCTTTCCACATGTCAGCACTCGGTCTGACTGAGCGCCTCCAGGAGAGAGGCCAAAGCAAGACGCGTCCCGAGGAGCGTCTTGACACATGTCAACACTGGGTCTGACAGAGGGCCTCCATGAGAGAGGCCCAAGCAAGACGCGCCCCGAGGAGTGTCTTGCCACATGTCAACACTGGGTCTGACAGAGGGCCTCCATGAGAGAGGCCCAAGCAAGATGCGCCCCAAGGAGTGTCTTGCCACATGTCACCACTTGGTCTGACTGAGCGCCTCCAGGAGAGAGGCCCAAGCAGCACGCGCCCCGAGGAGCATCAGGCCACATGTCAGTACTCAGTCTGACTGAGCGCCTCCAGGAGAGAGGCCCAAGTAAGACGCGCCCCGAGGAGCGTCTTGCCACGTGTCAACACTGGGTCTGATTGAGGGCCTTCTGGAGAGAGGCCCAAGCAAGACGCGCCCCTAGGAGTGTCTTGCCAAATGTCAACACTGGGTCTGACTGAGCGCCTCAGGGAGAGAGGTCCAAGCAAGACGCGCCCCGAGGAGCGTCTTGCCACATGTCACTACTCGGTCTGACTGAGCGCCTCAGTGAGAGAGGTCCAAGCAAGACTCGCCCCGAGGAGCGTCTTGCCACATGTCAACACTGGGTCTGACTGAGTGCCTCGATGAGAGAAGCCCCAGCAAGACGCGCCCCGAGGAGCGTCTTGCCACATGTCACTACTCGGTCTGTTTGAGCACCTCCAGGAGAGAGACCCAAGCAAGACGTGCCCCGAGGAGCGTCTTGCCACATGTCAACAATGGGTCTGACTGAGGGCCTCCAGGAGAGAAGCCCAAGCAAGACGCGCCCCGAGGAGCGTGTTGCCACATGTCAACACTGGGTCTGACTGAGCGCCTCCAGGAGAGAGGCCCAAGCAAGACACGCCCCGAGGAGCGTCTTGACACATGTCAACACTGGGTCTGACTGAGGGCCTCCAGGAGAGAAGCCCAAGCAAGACGCGCCCCGAGGAGTGTCTTGCCACAGGTCACCACTGGGTCTGACTGAGCGCCTCCAGGAGAGAGGCCCAAGCAAGACGCGCCCCGAGGAGCGTCTTGTCTCATGTCAACACTGGGTCTTTCTGAGCGCCTCCAGGAGAGAAGCCCAAGCAAGACGCGCCCCGAGGAGCGTCTTTCCACATGTCAGCACTCGGTCTGACTGAGCGCCTCCAGGAGAGAGGCCCAAGCAAGACGCGCCCCGAGGCGCGTCTTGCCACATGTCAACAATGGGTCTGACTGAGGGCCTCCAGGAGAGAAGCCCAAGCAACACGCGGCCCGAGGAGCGTCTTGCCACATGTCAGCACTCGGTCTGACTGAGCGCCTCCAGGAGAGAGGCCAAAGCAAGACGCGCCCCGAGGAGCGTCTTGCCACATGTCAACAATGGGTCTGACTGAGGGCCTCCAGGAGAGAAGCCCACGCAAGACGCGCCCCGAGGAGCGTCTTGCCACATGTCAACACTGGGTCTGACAGAGGGCCTCCATGAGAGAGGCCCCAGCAAGACGCGCCCCGAGGAGTGTCTTGCCACATGTCACCACTTGGTCTGACTGAGCGCCTCCAGGAGAGAGGCCCAAGCAACACGCGCCCCGAGGAGCGTCAGGCCACATGTCACTACTCAGTCTGACTGAGCGCCTCCAGGAGAGAGGCCCAAGTAAGACGCGCCCCGAGGAGCGTCTTGCCACGTGTCAACACTGGGTCTTATTGAGGGCCTTCTGGAGAGAGGCCCAAGCAAGACGCGCCCCTAGGAGTGTCTTGCCAAATGTCAACACTGGGTCAGACTGAGCGCCTCAGGGAGAGAGGTCCAAGCAAGACGCGCCCCGAGGAGCGTCTTGCCACATGTCACTACTCGGTCTGACTGAGCGCCTCAGTGAGAGAGGTCCAAGCAAGACTCGCCCCGAGGAGCGTCTTGCCACATGTCAACACTGGGTCTGACTGAGTGCCTCGATGAGAGAAGCCCCAGCAAGACGCGCCCCGAGGAGCGTCTTGCCACATGTCACTGCTCGGTCTGTTTGAGCGCCTCCAGGAGAGAGACCCAAGCAAGACGTGCCCCGAGGAGCGTCTTGCCACATGTCAACAATTGGTCTGACTGAGGGCCTCCAGGAGAGAAGCCCAAGCAAGACGCGCCCCGAGGAGCGTGTTGCCACATGTCAACACTGGGTCTGACTGAGCGCCTCCAGGAGAGAGGCCCAAGCAAGACACGCCCCGAGGAGCGTCTTGACACATGTCAACACTGGGTCTGACTGAGGGCCTCCATGAGAGAAGTCCAAGCAAGACGCGCCCCGAGGAGAGTCTTGCCACATGTCAACACTCGGTCTGACAGAGGGCCTCCAGGAGAGAGGCCCAAGCAAGACACGCCCCGAGGAGGGTCTTGCCACAGGTCACCACTGGGTCTGACTGAGCGCCTCCTGGAGAGAGGCCCAAGCAAGACGCGCCCCGAGGAGCGTCTTGTCTCATGTCAACACTAGGTCTTTCTGAGCACCTCCAGGAGAGAAGCCCAAGCAAGACGCGCCCCGAGGAGCATCTTGCCACATGTCAGCACTCGGTCTGACTGAGCACCTCCAGGAGAGAGGCCCAAGCAAGACGCGCCCCGAGGAGCGTCTTGCCACATGTCAACAATGGGTCTGACTGAGGGCCTCCAGGAGAGAAGCCCAAGCAACACGCGGCCCGAGGAGCGTCTTGCCACATGTCAGCACTCGGTCTGACTGAGCGCCTCCAGGAGAGAGGCCAAAGCAAGACGCGCCCCGAGGAGTGTCTTGCCACATGTCACCACTTGGTCTGACTGAGCGCCTCCAGGAGAGAGGCCCAAGCAACACGCGCCCCGAGGAGCGTCAGGCCACATGTCACTACTCAGTCTGACTGAGCGCCTCCAGGAGAGAGGCCCAAGCAAGACGCGCCCCGAAGAGCGTCTTGCCACATGTCAGCACTCGGTCTGACTGAGCGCCTCCAGGAGAGAGGCCAAAGCACGACGCGCTCCGAGGAGCGTCTTGACACATGTCAACACTGGGTCTGACAGAGGGCCTCCATGAGAGAGGCCCAAGCAAGACGCGCCCGGAGGAGCGTCTTGCCACGTGTCACCACTGGGTCTGACTGAGCGCCTCCAGGAGAGAGGCCCAAGCAAGACGCCCCCCGAGGAGCGTCAGGCCACATGTCACTACTCAGTTTGACTGAGCACCTCCAGGAGAGAGGCCCAAGCAAGACGTGCCCCGAGGAGCGTCTTGCCACGTGTCAACACTGGGTCTGATTGAGGGCCTTCTGGAGAGAGGCCCAAGCAAGACGCGCCCCGAATAGCGTCTTGCCACATGTCAACAATGGGTCTTACTGAGGGCCTCCAGGAGAGAAGCCGAAGCAAGACGCGCCCCGAGGAGCTTCTTGCCACATGTCAGCACTCGGTCTGACTCAGCGCCTCCTGGAGAGAGGCCAAAGCAAGACGCGCCCCGAGGAGCGTCTTGACACATGTCATCACTGGGTCTGACAGAGGGCCTCCATGAGAGAGGCCCAAGCAAGACGCGCCCCGAAGAGTGTCTTGCCACATGTCAACACTGGGTCTGACTGAGCGCCTCCAGGAGAGAGGCCCAAGCAACACGCGCCCCGAGGAGCGTCAGGCCACATGTCACTACTCAGTCTGACTGAGCGCCTCCAGGAGAGAGGCCCAAGCAAGACGCGCCCCGAAGAGCGTCTTGCCACATGTCAGCACTCGGTCTGACTGAGCGCCTCAGTGAGAGAGGTCCAAGCAAGACGCGCCCCGAAGAGCGTCTTGCCACATGTCAGCACTCGGTCTGACTGAGCGCCTCCAGGAGAGAGGCCAAAGCACGACGCGCTCCGAGGAGCGTCTTGCCACGTGTCACCACTGGGACTGATTGAGCGCCTCCAGGAGAGAGGCCCCAGCAAGACCGGTCAGGCCTGCAGTGTACACATCAGAGACATGATGTTCTTTCACAGAACTGAGGTTGTTCATTACTAAATGACTTTTACAGCAATATTGTTATTATACTATTCAACAGGTTGATCATAATAATGTGTATTAAACCCACAACCTAGTACTGAGGACAGAGGGACTTTATTTATATTAGTACTTAATGGAAACGATACATAAAGATACATAAGAGCCATGTCATACATTCAGCCTAGGAATAGTTGCATGGTGCACTATTAAAAATATACACATCAATTGCTCGAATCCCATTGTTGCAAAGTAAAACTCTAATAAAACTCTAGTCTGACATCAACAGAGAAGACTTAGTATATGCAATACAAATACAGCATTAGGATTTCGAGTGGACCGTGCACCTTGTGAACCATCAGAGGCTTATGACGCAACATATCTTCCAGTTGCTATTAGACAAGTTATAATTCTCGACCATTTTTCGGAACTGGTTTCTTGGGTCCGTGAGTAAATGCCAAATGAGATGATAGTCCTTAAGTAAGTTCCTGGTTATCCCATGTCACGCTCTTGCCCATCAGCCGGTGAACGCTGAGACGGAACTCGATGAGAGCGATGTATTTTTTAAGTGCTCCGAATGTACTCCTAACAAGCGTGCGATTCACTTCGTGAGTAAACCGCAGCTGCAGCTGATTCAAACAATCGAGCCAACTTTCTACATCACAATATTCGTTTTGTAGTTAGTCGAGTTACCTTTTGTGTGGCGCATGCACGAGTCGTTAGCGTCCAGCTCCCAGCTTAGAGAGTCCTGTATTGACACAGACGTCAATACATCTCGATGTCATGCAACACACAAAGTCTGTCGCATACAGGTGGGTTAACACATGTACGATACCTTTTGTGTGGCGCATGCACGGGTCGTTAGCGTCCAGCTCCCGGCTTATAGAGAGTCCTGTATTGACACAGACGTCAATACATCTCGATGTCATGCAACACACAAAGTCTGTCGCATACAGGTGGGTTAACACACATGTACGATGTGTGCAATGGCGCGCCCGTGTACAATGGGACACGACGATGATCATTGTTAACCAAACTCTTGTTTCTCACGACAGGTGGTAGCGTTGTCTCCTGCACCTGGTCTTCGTGCACAGAGGGTGTTGTAATGTGCTCGTCATAGTCGCGATCGTTGTCACTCGAATCCGTTGTTCTCACGACAGGTGGTAGCATTGTCTCCTGCATGTTGTCTTTGCATGCGGCAAGCGTTGTGCTGTGCTCGTTATAATGGTTGTCTTCGTACAAAGGGGGTGTTGAATACTCCTTCGCGAGTAGTCTAGGAGGTGGTGTGATGGGACGTATCTCAGAGGCGTTATGTGAGCGTACCACCATGGCCTGAGCAACTGCGACTACTGAGAGTACACCCAGTACAGACAGCGAGATCATTTTTTTTCTTGGGTGTTGTACGTGTGGGTACAGCCGCTTTAATGGCAGTGAGAGCAAGTGGTCAAATGTATTTATAGGTCACTAGCAGAAACTAAGGCACGTGGTCAGAGTGTAATCGTAACCACCGTAGCTCTTGTCATAATTTAATATACATAGAAATCAGAAACGGGCATGTCAGGATAGACATCGCGAGTGATAATGCGGCCAGTATCTGTGTGCGCTTGAGAGCACCTTGTTGTTCTACTGTGGTGCCCACGCCGCCGGGTCTGTAAATGTCATCGACCTTCTTTATATACGCATACGCTAAAGACCGTATATTCTCTATGGATTTGAACACGTCCTTTGTTTTGCGTAACACTTGAGCTGTCTCGAGCGTGATGTTGTGAGTGTACGCCAGTGTTTCGCGTGCACCGAGGTCCGAACGGGCGTGCGCTACAACTATTAACCTTGGTTTGGGAGTGTGGCGAAACGCTCGCTCCGCTGTAATGGGCAGATGCAATGTTATCACCTGGTACGTTTCGTTAGTCGGGTCGTAACACACCGGTCCGTGACATGGACCGTCACATTGTATGGGGCACAGTAAGTACAACACGCCGCCGACCGTGACGTCGCACTCGACCGCGGTGGTGTTGTCGATTTGCAAAGGATCACATACGCCTTTCCAGTCGCAATGAGGCACATTGTAGTCGACGCGACCGTCGGTCACCATAGCTTTCGTCAGCCAACACACTCGATTGCCCTTCGAAACATCGGCGATCAACGTGAGCGTAGAGGTCGCTGTCGCTTTACTGTACGCCAGGATATCCGTGTGTGAGTGCACGCTCGACGTCGATTGACAACCGGTCATGTCAGACCTGATCAGACCTTCCGAACACATGACCATTAGTTGTTGTGCGGCCGAGAGTATCGCGATCATACCGTTGAGATGTGTAGAAAGCGCGCACACGCCAGCCTTCCACGTTTCCAAAGTTTCCAGCAGTCTAGAGGGACTTGTCTTAGCGCGCACGGCTGTGCTGAATTTGCGTTGGGTAGACACAACGGCTTCGACCTCGCTTAGGATCTTGTGGGCTCATGTACTCGTGGTAGGCCAAGACGTGTAGAGTCTAGCGCGGTGACGCCCCGAACACTTGACCCGGTTTTGTTGTGGCGATATGCGTGTCCAGTAACGCGGCAAAGTCCGCGTGTCTAGCGTGTATTGATTTCACAGCTCGCTCACACCCTAACAGTACGGTCCGTAGAAGTTTGTTCACTTGTTTCCATGCGCTCGTGGAACACAGGACATCGCAACCTCTGTGATACTCAAGTAAAGCGTCACACACCAGCTGCTTGCACGTTGGAAATACAATCGGTAGTAACTTCTTACTCCACTCTATAATGAACTCGTATAGTATGTATATGGGCGGTTGCGGCGGTTTGCGCATTTTCTATCTAACCTCCGCTAATATGACTCTGTGGTCTGTCTCCTGAGATGGTGCGGTTGGAACTTGCGAGAGTGCACTATCGATGGTCGGCGTTTCCATTTCGTCAACTGTGCCATTTTCAGCCGCTGGCAAACGGCCGTCGACGGTCGATGCGAGACAGCAACATAACGTTAGACCGCGACCCTCATGCCAGTTTTCTGTAGTACTGGTTGTAGTTTCTGATGCACACTCGATACGCCATTACGATCACAATTACGTTGATTAATAAATCCAGTGTTGTAGCGACTGCAGCCAGCGCCGTCGCGCAACTCGTGTCGGTGTTATCTCTCAATGCTTTCATTCGTATCCAAGCGTATGCAGAATCTACGGATCTGGTGAAGTTGCTTGTCACTAGCTTGCGCACGTTTGATATGGCACGTTGCGCGAGACTCACACAACCTGCAGTGGCGACCGTCGCGTCAGTGCAAAGTTTTTCCGATATATCGCTCGCAACATCGTTTGTAATTTGCTGTACACTGCGCACACTGGCCGCGAGGTCGCGGAGAGGGTCGTCGTTACGAGTTGTGTAATATCCGCTGACTTGCCGATTCAATTCTGGTGGCGCTGACCCAAACGAGAACGCTTTTAAGGCGCATGTCGTTGTAACTCTAGTAGCGCCGTGGTTGACGAGGACGATCATCTTTAGCAATAGTTCATCTCGAAGCACAACGATGGTGAGGGCGACGGGTTGGCCGGTTCCGCCTTCAGGCCACTCGGTTTCCGCTAGATTGCCCAATGCCACACACGCAGACGAACCCTGTACACACTCAATGACCCGTGTGCGATCGTTGATTTCTGCTAGTACGTTTGCTAGTTCTACGTGCTTCCACGGATCGGGCGTGGGCACGCGCTTGTTTTAGAGGCGTTTTTGCGCAGCCTCTACCCTGCACGACCGCTCGTGGCCGCACTAGCTATATGTATCTTTATTTGTTTCACACACACACACACACACACACACACACACACACACACACACACACACACACACACACACACACACACACACACACACACACACACAGGCCCTTGCGTGCAAACCCCGGTCAGGCCTGCAGTGTACACATCAGAGACATGATGTTCTTTCACAGAACTGAGGTTGTTCATTACTAAATGACTTTTACAGGAATATTGTTATTATACTATTCAACAGGTTGATCATAATAATGTGTATTAAACCCACAACCTAGCACTGAGGACAGAGGGACTTCATTTAAATTAGTACTTAATGGAAACGATACATAATGATACATAAGAACCATGTCATACATTCAGCCTAGGAATAGTAGCATTGTGCACTATTAAAAATATACACATCAATTGCTCGAATCCCATTGTTGCAAAGTAAAACTCTAATAAAACTCTAGTCTGACATCAACAGAGAAGACTTAGTGTATGTACTACAAATACAGCATTAGGATTTCGAGTGGACCGTGCACCTTGTGAACCATCAGAGGCTTATGACGCAACATATCTTCCAGTTGCTATTAGACAAGTTATAATTCTCGACCATTTTTCGGAACTGGTTTCTTGGGTCCGTGAGTAAATGCCAAATGAGATGATAGTCCTTAAGTAAGTTCCTGGCGATCCCTCGTCACGCTATTGCCCATCAGCCGGTGAACGCTGAGACGGAACTCGATGAGAGCGATGTATTTTTTAAGTGCTCCGAATGTACTTCTAACAAGCGTGCGATTCACTTCGTGAGTAAACCGCAGCTGCAGCTGATTCAAACAGTCGAGCCAACTTTCTACATCACAATATTCGTTTTGTAGTTAGTCGAGTTACCTTTTGTGTGGCGCATGCACGGGTCGTTAGCGTCCAGCTCCCAGCTTAGAGAGTCCTGTATTGACATAGACGTCAATACATCTCGATGTCATGCAACACACAAAGTCTGTCGCATACAGGTGGGTTAACACATGTACGATACCTTTTGTGTGGCGCATGCACGGGTCGTTAGCGTCCAGCTCCCGGCTTATAGAGAGTCCTGTATTGACACAGACGTCAATACATCTCGATGTCATGCAACACACAAAGTCTGTCGCATACAGGTGGGTTAACACACATGTACGATGTGTGCAATGGCGCGCCCGTTTACAATGGGACACGACGATGATCATTGTTAACCAAACTTTTGTTTCTCACGACAGGTGGTAGCGTTGTCTCCTGCACCTGGTCTTCTTGCACAGAGGGTGTTGTAATGTGCTCGTCATAGTCGCGATCGTTGTCACTCGAATCCGTTGTTCTCACGACAGGTGGTAGCGTTGTCTCCTGCATGTTGTCTTCGCGTGCGGCAAGCGTTGTGCTGTGCTCGTTATAATGGTTGTCTTCGTACAAAGGGGGTGTTGAATACTCCTTCGCGAGTAGTCTAGGAGGTGGTGTGATGGGACGTATCTCAGAGGCGTTATGTGAGCGTACCACCATGGCCTTAGCAACTGCGACTACTGAGAGTACACCCAGTACAGACAGCGAGATCATTTTTTTTCTTGGGTGTTGTACGTGTGGGTACAGCCGCTTTAATGGCAGTGAGAGCAAGTGGTCAAATGTATTTATAGGTCACTAGCAGAAACTAAGGCACGTGGTCAGAGTGTAATCGTAACCACCGTAGCTCTTGTCATAATTTAATATACATAGAAATCAGAAACGGGCATGTCAGGATAGACATCGCGAGTGATAATGCAGCCAGTATCTGTGTGTGCTTGAGAGCACCTTGTTGTTCTACTGTGGTGCCCACGCCGCCGGGTCTGTAAATGTCATCGACCTTCTTTATATACGCATACGCTAAAGACCGTATATTCTCTATGGATTCGAACACGTCCTTTGTTTCGCGTAACGCTTGAGCTGTCTCGAGCGTGATGTTGTGAGTGTACGCCAGTGTTTCGCGTGCACCGAGGTCCGAAAGGGCGTGCGCTACAACTATTAACTTTGGTTTGGGAGTGTGGCGAAACGCTCGCTCCGCTGTAATGGGCGGATGCAATGTTATCACCTGGTACGTTTCGTTAGTCGGGTCGTAACACACCGGTCCGTCACACGGACCGTCACATCGTATGGGGCACAGTAAGGACAACACGCCGCCGACCGTGACTTCGCACTCGACCGCGGTGGTGTTATCGATTTGCAAATGATCACATACGCCTCTCCAGTCGCAATGAGGCACATTGTAGTCGACGCGACCGTCGGTCACCATAGCTTTCGTCAGCCAACACACTCGATTGCCCTTCGAAACATCGGCGATCAACGTGAGCGTAGAGGTCGCCGTCGCTTTACTGTACGCCAGGATATCCGTGTGTGAGTGCACGCTCCACGTCGATTGACAACCGGTCATGTCAGACCTGATCAGACCTTCCGAACACATGACCATTAGTTGTTGTGCAGCCGAGAGTATCGCGATCATACCGTTGAGATGTGTAGAAAGCACGTACACGCCAGCCTTCCACGTTTCCAAAGTTTCCAGCAGTGTAGAGGGACTTGTCTTAGCGCGCACGGCTGTGCTGAATTTGCGTTGGGTAGACACAACGGCTTCGACCTCGCTTAGGATCTGTGGGCTCATGTACTCGTGGTAGGCCAAGACGTGTATAGTCGAGCGCGGTGACGCCCCGAACACTTGACCCGGTTTTGTTGTGGCGATATGCATGTCCAGTAACGCGGCAAAGTCCGCGTGTCTAGTGTGTATTGATTTTACAGCTCGCTCATACCCCAACAGTACGGTCCGTAGAAGTTCGTTCACTTGTTTCCATGCGCTCGTGGAACACAGGACATCGCAACCTCTGTGATACTCAAGTAAAGCGTGACACACCAGCTGCTTGCACGTTGGAAATACAATCGGTAGTAACTTCTTAATCCACTCTATGTTGAACTCGTATAGTATGTATATGGGCGGTTGCGGCGGTTTGCGCATTTTCTATCTACCCTTCGCTAATATGACTCTGTGGTCTGTCTCCTGAGATGGTGCGGTTGGAACTTGCGAGAGTGCACTATCGACGGTCGGCGTTTCCATTTCGTCAACTGTGCCATTTTCAGCCGCTGGCAAACGGCCGTCGACGGTCGATGCAAGACACCAACATAACGTTAGACCGCGACCCTCATGCCAGTTTTCTGTAGTACTGGTTGTAGTTTCTGATGCACACTCGAAACGCCATTACAATCACAACTACGTTGATTAATAAATCCAGTGTTGTAGCGACTGCAGCCAGCGCCGTCGCGCAACTCGTGTCGGTGTTATCTCTCGATACTTTCATTCGTATCCGAGCGCATGCAGAATCTACGGATCTGGTGAAGTTGCTTGTCACTAGCTTGCGCACGTTTGATATGGCACTTTGCGCGAGACTCACACAACCTGCAGTGGCGACCGTCGCGTCAGTGCAAAGTTTTTCCGATATATCGCTCGCAACATCGTTTGTCATTTGCTGTACACTGCGCACACTGGCAGCGAGGTCGCGGAGAGGGTCTTCGTTACGAGTTGTGTAATATCCGCTTACTTGCCGATTCAATTCTGGTGGCGCTGACCCAAACGAGAACGCTTTTAAGGCGCATGTCGTGGTAACTCTGGTAGTGCCATGGTTGACGAGGACGATCATCTTTAGCAATAGTTCATCTCGAAGCGCAACGATGGTGAGGGCGACGGGTTGGCCGGTTCCGCCTTCAGGCCACTCGGTTGCCGCTAGATTGCCCAATGCCACACACGCAGACAAACCCTGTACACACTCAATGACCCGTGTGCGATCGTTGATTTCTGCTAGTACGTTTGCTAGTTCTACGTGCTTCCACGGATCGGTGTGGGCACGCGCTTGTTTTAGAGGCGTTTTCGCGTAGCCTCTACCCTGCACGACCGCTCGTGGCCGCACTAGCTATATTTATCTTTATTTGTTTCACACACACACACACACACACACACACACACACACACACACACACACACACACACACACACACACACACACACACACACACACACACACACACACACACACACACACAGGCCCTTGCGTGCAAACCCCGGTCAGGCCTGCAGTGTACACATCAGAGACATGATGTTCTTTCACAGAACTGAGGTTGTTCATTACTAAATTACTTTTACAGGAATATTGTTATTATACTATTCAACAGGTTGACCATAATAATGTGTATTAAATCCACAACCTAGCACTGAGGACAGAGGGACTTTATTTAAATTAGTACTTAATGGAAATGATACATAATGATACATAAGAGCCATGTCATACATTCAGCCTAGGAATAGTAGCATTGTGCACTATTAAAAATATACACATCAATTGCTCGAATCCCATTGTTGCAAAGTAAAACTCTAAGAAAACTCTAGTCTGACATCGACAGAGAAGACTTAGTGTATGTACTACAAATACAGCATTAGGATTTCGAGAGGACCGTGCACCTTGTGAACCATCAGAGGCTTATGACGCAACATATCTTCCAGTTGCTATTAGACAAGTTATAATTCTCGACCATTTTTCGGAACTGGTTTCTTGGGTCCGTGAGTAAATGCCAAATGAGATGATAGTCCTTAAGTAAGTTCCTGGCGATCCCATGTCACGCTCTTGCCCATCAGCCGGTGAACGCTGAGACGGAACTCGATGAGAGCGATGTATTTTTTAAGTGCTCCGAATGTACTTCTAACAAGCGTGCGATTCACTTCGTGAGTAAACCGCAGCTGCAGCTGATTCAAACAGTCAAGCCAACTTTCTACATCACAATATGCGTTTTGTAGTTAGTCGAGTTACCTTTTGTGTGGCGCATGCACGGGTTGTTAGCGTCCAGCTCCCAGCTTAGAGAGTCCTGTATTGCCACAGACGTCAATAAATCTCGATGTCATGCAACACACAAAGTCTGTCGCATACAGGTGGGTTAACACATGTACGATACCTTTTGTGTGGCGCATGCACGGGTCGTTAGCGTCCAGCTCCCGGCTTATAGAGAGTCCTGTATTGACACAGACGTCAATACATCTCGATGTCATGCAACACACAAAGTCTGTCGCATACAGGTGGGTTAACACACATGTACGATGTGTGCGATGGCACGCCCGTTTACAATGGGACACGACGATGATCATTGTTAACCAAAAATTTTGTTTCTCACAACAGGTGGTAGCGTTGTCTCCTGCACCTGGTCTTCGTGCACAGAGGGTGTTGTAATGTGCTTGTCATAGTCGTGATCGTTGTCACTCGAATCCGTTGTTCTCACGACAGGTGGTAGCGTTGTCTCCTGCATGTTGTCTTCGCGTGCGGCAAGCGTTGTGCTGTGCTCGTTATAATGGTTGTCTTCGTACAAAGGGGGTGTTGAATACTCCTTCGCGAGTAGTCTAGGAGGTGGTGTGATGGGACGTATCTCAGAGGCGTTATGTGAGCGTACCACCATGGCCTGAGCAACTGCGACTACTGAGAGTACACCCAGTACAGACAGCGAGATCATTTTTTTTTCTTGGGTGTTGTACGTGTGGGTACAGCCGCTTTAATGGCAGTGAGAGCAAGTGGTCAAATGTATTTATAGGTCACTAGCAGAAACTAAGGCACGTGGTCAGAGTGTAATCGTAACCACCGTAGCTCTTGTCATAATTTAATATACATAGAAATCAGAAACGGGCATGTCAGGATAGACATAACGAGTGATAATGCGGCCAGTATCTGTGTGCGCTTGAGAGCACCTTGTTGTTCTACTGTGGTGCCCACGCCGCCGGGTCTGTAAATGTCATCGACCTTCTTTATATACGCATACGCTAAAGACCGTATATTCTCTATGGATTTGAACACGTCTTTTGTTTCGCGTAACGCTTGAGCTGTCTCGAGCGTGATGTTGTGAGTGTACGCCAGTGTTTAATGTGCACCGAGGTCTGAAAGGGCGTGCGCTACAACTATTAACCTTGGTTTGGGAGTGTGGCGAAACGCTCGCTCCGCTGTAATGGGCGGATGCAATGTTATCACCTGGTACGTTTCGTTAGTCGGGTCGTAACACACCGGTCCGTCACACGGACCGTCACATTGTATGGGGCACAGTAAGGACAACACGCCGCCGACCGTGACTTCGCACTCGACCGCGGTGGTGTTATCGATTTGCAAAGGATCACATACGCCTCTCCAGTCGCAATGAGGCACATTGTAGTCGACGCGACCGTCGGTCACCATAGCTTTCGTCAGCCAACACACTCGATTGCCCTTCGAAACATCGGCGATCAACGTGAGCGTAGAGGTCGCCGTCGCTTTACTGTACGCCAGGATATCCTTGTGTGAGTGCACACTCGACGTTGATTGACAACCGGTCATGTCAGACCTGATCAGACCTTCCGAACACATGACCATTAGTTGTTGTGCGGCCGAGAGTATCGCGATCATACCGTTGAGATGTGTAGAAAGCGCGTACATGCCAGCCTTCCACGTTTCCAAAGTTTCCAGCAGTGTAGAGGGACTTGTCTTAGCGCGCACGGCTGTGCTGAATTTGCGTTGGGTAGACACAACGGCTTCGACCTCGCTTATGATCTGTGGGCTCATGTACTCGTGGTAGGCCAAGACGTGTATAGTCGAGCGCGGTGACGCCCCGAACACTTGACCCGGTTTTGTTGTGGCGATATGCGTGTCCAGTAACGCGGCAAAGTCCGCGTGTCTAGTGTGTATTGATTTTACAGCTCGCTCATACCCCAACAGTACGGTCCGTGGAAGTTCGTTCACTTGTTTCCATGCGCTCGTGGAACACAGGACATCGCAACCTCTGTGATACTCAAGTAAAGCGTGACACACCAGCTGCTTGCACGTTGGAAATACAATCGGTAGTAACTTCTTACTCCACTCTATGTTTAACTCGTATAGTATGTATATGGGCGGTTGCGGCGGTTTGCGCATTTTCTATCTACCCTTCGCTAATATGACTCTGTGGTCTGTCTCCTGAGATGGTGCGGTTGGAACTTGCGAGAGTGCACTATCGACGGTCGGCGTTTCCATTTCGTCAACTGTGCCATTTTCAGCCGCTGGCAAACGGCTGTCGACGGTCGATGCGAGACACCAACATAACGTTAGACCGCGACCCTCATGCCAGTTTTCTGTAGTACTGGTTGTAGTTTCTGGTGCACACTCGAAACGCCATTACGATCACAACTACGTTGATTAATAAATCCAGTGTTGTTGCGACTGCAGCCAGCGCCGTCGCGCAACTCGTGTCGGTGTTATCTCTCGATACTTTCATTCGTATCCGAGCGCATGCAGAATCTACGGATCTGGTGAAGTTGCTTGTCACTAGCTTGCGCACGTTTGATATGGCACTTTGCGCGAGACTCACACAACCTGCAGTGGCGACCGTCGCGTCAGTGCAAAGTTTTTCCGATATATCGCTCGCAACATCGTTTGTCATTTGCTGTACACTGCGCACACTGGCAGCGAGGTCGCGGAGATGGTCTTCGTTACGAGTTGTGTAATATCCGCTTACTTGCCGATTCAATTCTGGTGGCGCTGACCCAAACGAGAACGCTTTTAAGAAGCATGTCGTGGTAACTCTGGTAGCGCCGTGGTTGACGAGGACGATCATCTTTAGCAATAGTTCATCTCGAAGCGCAACGATGGTGAGGGCGACGGGTTGGCCGGTTCCGCCTTCAGGCCACTCGGTTGCCGCTAGATTGCCCAATGCCACACACGCAAACAAAACCTGTACACACTCAATGACCCGTGTGCGATCGTTGATTTCTGCTAGTACGTTTGCTAGTTCTACATGCTTCCACGGATCGGGCGTGGGCACGCGCTTGTTTTAGAGGTGTTTTCCCGCTGCCTCTACCCTGCACGACCGCTCGTGGCCGCACTAGCTATATTTATCTTTATTTGTTTCACACACACACACACACACACACACACACACACACACACACACACACACACACACACACACACACACACACACACACACAGGCCCTTGCGTGCAAACCCCGGTCAGGCCTGCAAGGTACACATGGTGGTACGCTCACATAACGCCTCTGAGATACGTCCCATCACACCACCTCCTAGACTACTCGCGAAGGAGTATTCAACACCCCCTTTGTACAAAGACAACCATTATAACGAGCACAGCACAACGCTTGCCGCACGCAAAGACAACATGCAGGAGACAACGCTACCACCTGTCGTGAGAACAACGGATTCGAGTGACAACGATCGCGACTATGACGAGCACATTACAGCACCCTCTGTGCACGAAGACCAGGTGCAGGAGACAACGCTACCACCTGTCGTGAGAAACAAGAGTTTGGTTAACAATGATCATCGTCGTGTCCCATTGTAAACGGGCGCGCCATCGCACACATCGTACATGTGTGTTAACCCACCTGTATGCGACAGACTTTGTGTGTTGCATGACATCAAGATGTATTGACGTCTGTGTCAATACAGGACTCTACAAGCTGGGAGCTGGACGCTAACGACCCATGCATGCGCCACACAAAAGGTAACTCGACTAACTACAAAACGCATATTGTGATGTAGAAAGTTGGCTCGACTGTTTGAATCAGCTGCAGCTGCGGTTTACTCACGAAGTGAATCGCACGCTTGTTAGAAGTACATTCAGAGCACTTAAAAAATACATCGCTCTCATCAAGTTCCGTCTCAGCGTTCACCGGCTGATGGGCAAGAGCGTGACATGGGATCGCCAGGAACTTACTTAAGGACTATCATCTCATTTGGCATTTACTCACGGACCCAAGAAACCAGTTCCGAAAAATGGTCGAGAATTATAACTTGTCTAATAGCAACTGGAAGATATGTTGCGTCATAAGCCTCTGATGGTTCACAAGGTGCACGGTCCACTCGAAATCCTAATGCTGTATTTGTAGTAAATACACTAAGTCTTCTCTGTTGATTTCAGACTAGAGTTTTATTAGAGTTTTACTTTGCAACAATGGGATTCGAGCAATTGATGTGTATATTTTTAATGGTGCACAATGCTACTATTCCTAGGCTGAATGTATGACATGGCTCTTATGTATCATTATGTATCATTTCCATTAAGTACTAATTTAAATAAAGTCCCTCTGTCCTCAGTGCTAGGTTGTGGGTTTAATACACATTATTATGATCAACCTGTTGAATAGTATAATAACAATATTCCTGTAAAAGTCATTTAGTAATGAACAACCTCAGTTCTGTGAAAGAACATCATGTCTCTGATGTGTACACTGCAGGCCTGACCGGGTTTGCACGCAAGGGCCTGTGTGTGTGTGTGTGTGTGTGTGTGTGTGTGTGTGTGTGTGTGTGTGTGTGTGTGTGTGTGTGTGTGTGTGTGTGTGTGTGTGTGTGTGTGTGTGTGTGTGTGTGTGTGAAACAAATAAAGATAAATATAGCTAGTGCGGCCACGAGCGGTCGTGCAGGGTAGAGGCTGTGCAAAAACGCCTCTAAAAACAAGCGCGTGCCCACGCCCGATCCGTGGAAGCACGTAGAACTAGCAAACGTACTAGCAGAAATCAACGATCGCACACGGGTCATTGAGTGTGTACAGGGTTCGTCTGCGTGTGTGGCATTGGGCAATCTAGCGGCAACCGAGTGGCCAGAAGGCTTAACCGGCCAACCCGTCGCCCTCACCATCGTTGCGCTTCGAGATGAACTATTGCTAAAGATGATCGTCCTCATCAACCACGGCGCTACCAGAGTAGCTCGTAACGAAGACCCTCTCCGCGACCTCGCGGCCAGTGTGCGCAGTGTACAGCAAATGACAAACGATGTTGCGAGCGATATATCGGAAAAACTTTGCACTGACGCGACGGTCGCCACTGCAGGTTGTGTGAGTCTCGCGCAAAGTGCCCTATCAAACGTGCGCAAGCTAGTGACAAGCAACTTCACCAGATCTGTAGATTCTGCATACGCTCGGATACGAATGAAAGTATCGAGAGATAACACCGACACGAGTTGCGCGACTGCGCTGGCTGCAGTCGCTACAACACTGGATTTATTAATCAACGTAATTGTGATCTTAATGGCGTATCGAGTGTGCACCAGAAACTACAACCAGTACTACCGAAAACTGGCATGAGGGTCACGGTCTAACGTTATGTTGGTGTCTCGCATCGACCATCGACGGCCGTTTGCCAGCGGCTGAAAATGGCACAGTTGACGAAATGGAAACGCCGACCGTCGATAGTGCACTCTCGCAAGTTCCAACCGCACCATGTAAGGAGACAGACCACAGAGTCATATTAGCGGAGGGTAGATAGAAAATGCGCAAATCGCTGCAACCGCCCATATACATACTATACGAGTTCAACATAGAGTAGCGTAAGAAGTTACTACCGATTGTATTTCCAACGTGCAAGCAGCTGGTGTGTGACTCTTTACTTGAGTATCACAGAGGTTGCGATGTCCTGTGTTCCACGAGCGGATGGAAACAAGTGAACGAACTTCTACGGACCGTACTGTTGGGGTATGAGCGAGCTGTAAAATCAATAAACGCTAGACACGCGGACTTTGCCGCGTTACTGGACACGCATATCGCCACAACAAAACCGGGTCAAGTGTTCGGGGCGTCAACGCGCTCGACTATACACGTCTTGGCCTACCACGAGTACATGAGCCCACAGATCCTAAGCGAGGTCGAAGCCGTTTTGTCTACCCAACGCAAATTCAGCACAGCCGTGCGCGCTAAGACAAGTCCCTCTAGACTGCTGGAAACTTTGGAAACGTGGAAGGCTGGCGTGTACGCGCTTTCTACACATCTCAACGGTATGATCGCGATACTCTCGGCCGCACAACAACTAATGGTCATGTGTTCGGAAGGTCTGATCAGGTCTGACATGACCGGTTGTCAATCGACGTCGAGCGTGCACTCACACACGGATATCCTGGCGGACAGTAAAGCGACGGCGACCTCTACGCTCACGTTGATCGCCGATGTTTCGAAGGGCAATCGAGTGTGTTGGCTGACGAAAGCTATGGTGACCGACGGTCGCGTCGACTACAATGTGCCTCATTGCGACTGGAGAGGCGTATGTGATCCTTTGCAAATCGACAACACCACCGCGGTCGAGTGCGAAGTCACGGTCGGCGGCGTGTTGTCCTTACTTTGCCCCATACAATGTGACGGTCCGTGACACGGACCGGTGTGTTACGACCCGGCTAACGAAACGTACCAGGTGATAACATTGCATCCGCCCATTACAGCGGAGCGAGCGTTTCGCCACACTCCCAAACCAAGGTTAATAGTTGTAGCGCACGCTTTTTCGGACCTCGGTGCACGCGAAACTCTGGCGTACGCTCACAACATCACGCTCGAGACAGCTCAAGCGTTACGCGAAACAAAGGACGTGTTCAAATCCATAGAGAATATACGGTCTTTAGCGTATGCGTATATAAAGAAGGTCGATGACATTTACAGACCCGGCGGCATGGGCACCACAGTAGAACAACAAGGTGCTCTCAAGCGCACACAGATACTGGCCGCATTATCACTGTTGATGTCTATCCTGACATGCCCGTTTCTGATTTCTATGTATATTAAATTAGGACAAGAGCTACTTTAGGTGGTTACGATTACACTATGACCACGTGCCTTAGTTTCTGCTAGTGACCTATAAATACATATACCCACTTGCTCTCACTGCCATTAAAGCGGCTGTACCCACACGTACAACACCCAAGAAAAAAAATGATCTCGCTGTCTGTACTGGGTGTACTCTCAGTAGTCGCAGTTGCTCAGGCCATGGTGATACGCTCACATAACGCCTCTGAGATACGTCCCATCACACCACCTCCTAGACTACTCGCGAAGGAGTATTCAACACCCCCTTTGTACGAAGACAACCATTATAACGAGCACAGCACAACGCTTGCCGCACGCGAAGACAACATGCAGGAGACAACCCTACCACCTGTCGTGAGAACAACGGATTCGAGTGACAACGATCGCGACTATGACGAGCACATTACAACACCCTCTGTGCACGAAGACCAGGTGCAGGAGACAACGCTACCACCTGTCGTGAGAAACAAGAGTTTGGTTAACAATGAACATCGTCGTGTCCCATTGTAAATGGGCGCGCCATCGCACACATCGTACATGTGTGTTAACCCACCTGTATGCGACAGACTTTATGTGTTGCATGACATCGAGATGTATTGACGTCTGTGTCAATACAGGACTCTCTATAAGCCGGGAGCTGGACACTAACGACCCATGCATGCGCCACACAAAAGGTATCGTACATGTGTTAACCCACCTGTATATGACAGACTTTGTGTGTTGCATGACATCGAGATGTATTGACGTCTGTGTCAATACAGGACTCTATAAGCTGGGAGCTGGACGCTAACGACCCGTGCATGCGCCACACAAAAGGTAACTCGACTAACTACAAAACGCATATTGTGATGTAGAAAGTTGGCTCGACTGTTTGAATCAGCTGCAGCTGTGGTTTACTCACGAAGTGAATCGCACGCTTGTTAGAAGTACATTCGGAGCACTTAAAAAATACATCGCTCTCATCGAGTTCCGTCTCAGCGTTCACCGGCTGATGGGCAAGAGCGTGACATGGGATCGCCAGGAACTTAATTAAGGACTATCATCTCATTTGGCATTTACTCACGGACCCAAGAAACCAGTTCCGAAAAATGGTCGAGAATTAAAACTTGTCTAATAGCAACTGGAAGATATGTTGCGTCATAAGCCTCTGATGGTTCACAAGGTGCACGGTCCACTCGAAATCCTAATGCTGTATTTGTAGTACATACACTAAGTCTTCTCTGTTGATGTCAGACTAGAGTTTTATTAGAGTTTTACTTTGCAACAATGGGATTCGAGCAATTGATGTGTATATTTTTAATAGCGCACAATGCTACTATTCCTAGGCTGAATGTATGGCATGGCTCTTATGTATCATTATGTATCGTTTCCATTAAGTACTAATTTAAATAAAGTCCCTCTGTCCTCAGTGCTAGGTTGTGGGTTTAATACACATTATTATGATCAACCTGTTGAATAGTATAATAACAATATTCGTGTAAAAGTCATTTAGTAATGAACAACCTCAGTTCTGTGAAAGAACATCATGTCTCTGATGTGTACACTGCAGGCCTGACCGGGGTTTGCACGCAAGGGCCTGTGTGTGTGTGTGTGTGTGTGTGTGTGTGTGTGTGTGTGTGTGTGTGTGTGTGTGTGTGTGTGTGTGTGTGTGTGTGTGTGTGTGTGTGTGTGTGTGAAACAAATAAAGATAAATATAGCTAGTGCGGCCACGAGCGGTCGTGCAGGGTAGAGGCTGCGCGAAAACGCCTCTAAAACAAGCGCATACCCACGCCCGATCCGTGGAAGCACGTAGAACTAGCAAACGTACTAGCAGAAATCAACGATCGCACACGGGTCATTGAGTGTGTACAGGGTTCGTCTGCGTGTGTGGCATTGGGCAATCTAGCGGCAACCGAGTGGCCTGAAGGCGGAACCGGCCAACCCGTCGCCCTCACCATAGTTGCGCTTCGAGATGAACTATTGCTAAAGATGATCGTCCTCGTCAACCACGGCGCTACCAGAGTTACCACGACATGCGCCTTAAAAGCGTTCTCGTTTGGGTCAGCGCCACCAGAATTGAATCGGCAAGTCAGCGGATATTACACAACTCGTAACGAAAACCCTCTCCGCGACCTCGCGGCCAGTGTGCGCAGTGTACAGCAAATGATAAACGATGTTGCGAGCGATATATCGGAAAAACTTTGCACTGCCGCGACGGTCGCCACTGCATGTTGTGTGAGTCTAGCGCAAAGTGCCATATCAAATGTGCGCAAGCTAGTGACAAGCAACTTCACCAGATCCGTAGATTCTGCATACGCTCGGATACGAATGAAAGTATCGAGAGATAACACCAACACGAGTTACGCGACGGCGCTGGCTGCAGTCGCTACAACACTGGATTTATTAATCAATGTAATTGTGATCGTAATGGCGTTTCGAGTGTGCACGATAAACTACAACCAGTACTACAGAAAACTGGCATGAGGGTCACGGTCTAACGTTATGTTTGTGTCTCGCATCAACCGTCGACGGCCGTTTGCCAGCGGCTGAAAGTGGCACAGTTGACGAAATGGAAACGCCGACCGTCGATAGTGCACTCTCGCAAGTTCCAACCGCACCATCTCAGGAGACAGACCACAGAGTCATATTAGCGGAGAGTAGATAGAAAATGCGCAAACCGCCGCAACCGCCCATATACATACTATCCGAGTTCAACATAGAGTGGAGTAAGAAGTTACTACCGATTGTATTTCCAACGTGCAAGCAGCTGCTGTGTGACGCTTTACTTGAGTATCACAGAGGTTGCGATGTCCTGTGTTCCACGAGCGCATTGAAACAAGTGAACGAACTTCTACGGACCGTACTGTTGGGGTATGAGTGAGCTGTAAAATCAATACACGCTAGACACGCGGACTTTGCCGCGTTACTGGACACGCATATCGCCACAACAAAACCGGGTCAAGTGTTCGGGGCGTCACCGCACTCGACTATACACGTCTTGGCCTACCACGAGTACATGAGCCCACAGATCCTAAGCGAGGTCGAAGCCGTTGTGTCTACTCAACGCAAATTCAGCACAGCCGTAGCGCTAAGACAAGTCCCTCTAGACTGCTGGAAACTATGGAAATGTGGAAGGCTGGCGTGTACGCGCTTTCTACACATCTCAACGGTATGATCGCGATACCCTCGGCCGCACAACAACTAATGGTCATGTGTTCGGAAGGTCTGATCAGGTCTGACATGACCGGTTGTCAATCGACGTCGAGCGTGCACTCACACATGGATTTTAAAGCGACGTTGACCTCTACGCTCACGTTGATCGCCGATGTTTCGAAGGGCAATCGAGTGTGTTGGCTGACGAAAGCTATGGTGACCGACGGTCGCGTCGACTACAATGTGCCTCATTGCGACTGGAGAGGCGTATGTGATCCTTTGCGAATCGACAACACCACCGCGGTCGAGTGCGAAGTCACGGTCGGCGGCGTGTTGTCCTTACTGTGCCCCATACAATGTGACGGTCCGTGTGAAAGACGGGTGTGTTACGACCCGACTAACGAAACGTACCAGGTGATAACATTGCGTCCGCCCATTACAGCGGAGCGAGCGTTTCGCCACACTCCCAAACCAAGGTTAATAGTTGTAGCGCACGCCCTTTTGGACCTCGGTGCATGCGAAACACTGGCGTACACTCACACTATCACGCTCGAGACAGCTCAAGCGTTACGCGAAACAAAGGACGTGTTCAAATCCATAGAGAATATACAGTCTTTAGCGTATGCGTATATAAAGAAGGTCGATGACATTTACATACCCGGCGGCGTGGGTACCACAGTAGAACAACAAGGGGCTCTCAAACGCACACAGATACTCGCCGCATTATCACTCGTGATGTCTATCCTGACATGCCCGTTTCTGATTTCTATGTATATTAAATTATGACAAGAGCTACGGTGGTTACGATTACACTCTGACCATGTGCCTTAGTTTCTGCTAGTGACCTATAAATACATTTGCCCACTTGCTCTCACTGCCATTAAAGCAGCTGGCTGTACCCACACGTACAACACCCAAGAAAAAAAATGATCTCGCTGTCTGTACTGGGTGTACTCTCAGTAGTCGCAGTTGCTCGGGCCATGGTGGTACGCTCACATAACGCCTCTGAGATACGTCCCATCACACCACCTCCTAGACTACTCGCGAAGGAGTATTCAACACCCCCTTTGTACGAAGACAACCATTATAACGAGCACAGCACAACGCTTGCCGCACGCGAAGACAACATGCAGGAGACAACGCTACCACCTGTCGTGAGAAACAAGAGTTTGGTTAACAATGATCATCGTCGTGTCCCATTGTAAACGGGCGCGCCATCGCACACATCGTACATGTGTGTTAACCCACCTGTATGCGACAGACTTTGTGTGTTGCATGACATCGAGATGTATTGACGTTTGTGTCAATACAGGACTCTCTATAAGCCGGGAGCTGGACGCTAACGACCCATGCATGCGCCACACAAAAGGTATCGTACATGTGTTAACCCACCTGTATACGACAGACTTTATGTGTTGCATGACATCGAGATGTATTGACGTCTGTGTCAATACAGGACTCTATAAGCTGGGAGCTGGACGCTAACGACCCGTGCATACGCCACACAAAAGGTAACTCGACTAACTACAAAACGCATATTGTGATGTAGAAAGTTGGCTCGACTGTTTGAATCAGCTGCAGCTGCGGTTTACTCACGAAGTGAATCGCACGCTTGTTAGAAGTACATTCGGAGCACTTAAAAAATACATCGCTCTCATCGAGTTCCGTCTCAGCGTTCACCGGCTGATGGGCAAGAGCGTGACATGGGATCGCCAGGAACTTACTTAAGGACTATCATCTCATTTGGCATTTACTCACAGACCCAAGAAACCAGTTCCGAAAAATGGTCGAGAATTATAACTTGTCTAATAGCAACTGGAAGATATGTTGCGTCATAAGCCTCTGATGGTTCACAAGGTGCACGGTCCACTCGAAATCCTAATGCTGTATTTGTAGTACGTACACTAATTCTTCTCTGTTGATGTCAGACTAGAGTTTTATTAGAGTTTTACTTTGCAACAATGGGATTCGAGCAATTGATGTGTATACTTTTAATAGTGCACAATGCTACTATTCCTAGGCTGAATGTATGACATGGCTCTTTTGTATCATTATGTATCGTTTCCATTAAGTACTAATTTAAATAAAGTCCCTTTGTCCTCAGTGCTAGGTTGTGGGTTTAATACACATTATTATGATCAACCTGTTGAATAGTATAATAACAATATTCCTGTAAAAGTCATTTAGTAATGAACAACCTCAGTTCTGTGAAACAACATCATGTCTCTGATGTGTACACTGCAGGCCTGACCGGGGTTTGCACGCAAGGGCCTGTGTGTGTATGTGTGTGTCTGTGTTTGTGTGTGTGTGTGTGTGTGTGTGTGTGTGTGTGTGTGTGTGTGTGTGTGTGTGTGTGTGTGTGTGTGTGTGTGTGTGTGTGTGTGTGTGTGTGTGTGTGTGTGTGAAACAAATAAAGATAAATATAGCTAGTGCGGCCACAAGCGGTCGTGCAGGGTAGAGGCTGCGCAAAAACGCCTCTAAAACAAGCGCGTGCCCACGCCCGATCCGTGGAAGCACGTAGAACTAGCAAACGTACTAGCAGAAATCAACGATCGCACACGGGTCATTGAGTGTGTACAGGGTTCGTCTGCGTGTGTGGCATTGGGCAATCTAGCGGCAACCGAGTGGCCTGAAGGCAGAACCGGCCAACCCGTCGCCCTCACCATCGTTGCGTTTCGAGATGAACTATTGCTAAAGATGATCGTCCTCATCAACCACGACGCTACCAGAGTTACCACGACATGCGCCTTAAAAGCGTTCTCATTTGGGTCAGCGCCACCAGAAATGAATCGGCAAGTCAGCGGATATTACACAACTCGTAACGAAGACCCTCTCCGCGACCTCGCGGCCAGTGTGCGCAGTGTACAGCAAATGACAAACGATGTTGCGAGCTATATATCGGAAAAACTTTGCACTGACGCGACGGTCGCCACTGCAGGTTGTGTGAGTCTCGCGCAAAGTGCCATATCAAACGTGCGCAAGCTAGTGACAAGCAACTTCACCAGATCCGTAGATTCTGCATACGCTCGGATACGAACGAAGGTATCGAGAGATAACACCGACACGAGTTGCGCGACGGCGCTGGCTGCAGCCGCTACAACACTGGATTTATTAATCAACGTAATTGTGATCGTAATGGCGTATCGAGTGTGCACCAGAAACTACAACCAGTACTACAGAAAACTGGCATGAGGGTCGCGGTCTAACGTTATGTTGGTGTCTCGCATCGACCGTCGACGGCCGTTTGCCAGCGGCTGAAAATGGCACAGTTGACGAAATGGAAACGCCGACCGTCGATAGTGCACTCTCGCAAGTTCCAACTGCACCTTCTCAGGAGACAGACCACAGTGTCATATTAGCGGAGGGTAGATAGAAAATGCGCAAACTGCCGCAACCGCCCATATACATACTATACGAGTTCAACATAGAGTGGAGTAAGAAGTTACTACCGATTGTATTTCCAACGTGCAAGCAGCTGGTGTGTGACACTTTACTTGAGTATCACAGAGGTTGCGATGTCCTGTGTTCCATGAGCGCATGGAAACAAGTGAACGAACTTCTACGGACCGTACTGTTGGGGTATGAGCGAGCTGTAAAATCAATACACGCAAGACACGCGGACTTTGCCGCGTTACTGGACACGCATATCGCCACAACAAAACCGGGTCAAGTGTTCGGGGCGTCAACGCGCTCGACTATACACGTCTTGGCCTACCAAGAGTACATGAGCCCACAAGATCCTAAGCGAGGTCGAAGCCGTTGTGTCTACCCAACGCAAATTCAGCACAGCCTTGCGCGCTAAGACAAGTCCCTCTAGACTGCTGGAAACTTTGGAAACTTGGAAGGCTGGCGTGTACGCACTTTCTACACATCTCAACGGTATGATCGCGATACTCTCAGCCGCACAACAACTAATGGTCATGTGTTCGGAAGGTCTGATCAGGTCTGACATGACCGGTTGTCAATCGACGTGGAGCGTGCACTCACACACGGATATCCTGTCGTACAGTAAAGCGACAGCGACCTCTACGCTCACGTTGATCTCCGATGTTTCGAAGGGCAATCGAGTGTGTTGGCTGACAAAAGCTATGGTGACCGACGGTCACGTCGACTACAATGTGCCTCATTGCGACTGGAGAGGCGTATGTGATCCTTTGCAAATCGCCAACACCACCGCGGTCGAGTGCGAAGTCACGGTCGGTGGCGTGTTGTCCTTACTGTGCCCCATACAATGTGACGGTCCGTGTCACGGACCGGTGTGTTACGACCCGACTAACGAAACGTACCAGGTGATAACATTGCATATGCCCATTACAGCGGAGCGAGCGTTTCGCCACACTCCCAAACCAAGGTTAATAGTTGTAGCGCACGCCCTTTCAGACCTCGGTGCACGCGAAACATTGGCGTACACTCAGAACATCACGCTCGAGACAGCTCAAGCGTTACGCAAAACAAAGGACGTGTTCAAATCCATAGACAATATATGGTCTTTAGCGTATGCGTATATAAAGAAGGTCGATGACATTTACAGACCCGGCGGCATGGGCACCACAGTAGAACAACAAGGTGCTCTCAAGCGCACACAGATACTGGCCGCATTATCACTCGCGATGTCTATCCTAACATGCCCGTTTCTGATTTCTATGTATATTAAATTATGACAAGAGCTACGGTGGTTACGATTACACCCTGACCACGTGCCTTAGTTTCTCCTAGTGACCTATAAATACATTTGCCCACTTGCTCTCACTGCCATTAAAGCGACTGTACCCACACGTACAACACCCAAGAAAAAAATGATCTCGCTGTCTGTACTGGGTGTACTCTCAGTAGTCGCAGGTGCTCAGGCCATGGTGGTACACTCACATAACGCCTCTGAGATACGTCCCATCAAACTACCTCCTAGACTACTCACAAAGGAGTATTCAACACCCCCTTTGAACGAAGACAACCATTATAACGAGCACAGCACAACGCTTTTGCTGCACGCGAAGACAACATGCAGGAGACAACGCTACCACCTGTCGTGAGAACAACGGATTCGAGTGACAACGATCGCGACTATGACGAGCACATTACAACACCCTCTGTGCACGAAGACCAGGTGCAGGAGACAACGCTACCACCTGTCGTGAGAAACAAGAGTTTGGTTAACAATGATCATCGTCGTGTCCCATTGTAAACGGGCGCGCCATCGCACACATTGTACATGTGTGTTAACCCACCTGTATGCGACAGACTTTGAGTGTTGCATGACATCGAGATGTATTGACGTCTGTGTCAATACAGGACTCTATAAGCCGGGAGCTGGACGTTAACGACCCGTGCATGCGCCACACAAAAGGTATCGTACATGTGTTAACCCACCTGTATGCGACAGACTTTGTGTTTTGCATGACATCGAGATGTATTGACGTCTATGTCAATTCAGGACTCTATAAGCTGGGAGCTGGACGCTAACAACCCGTGCATGCACCACACAAAAGGTAACTCGACTAACTACAAAACGCATATTGTGATGTAGAAAGTTGGCTCGACTGTTTGAATCAGCTGCAGCTGCGGTTTACTCACGAAGTGAATCGCACGCTTGTTAGAAGTACATTCGGAGCACTTAAAAAATACATCGCACTCATCGAGTTCCGTCTCAGCGTTCACCGGTTGATGGGCAAGAGCGTGACATGGGATCGCCAGGAACTTACTTAAGGACTATCATCTCATTTGGCATTTACTCACGGACCCAAGAAACCAGTTCCGAAAAATGGTCGAGAATTATAACTTGTCTAATAGCAACTGGAAGATATGTTGCGTCATAAGCCTCTGATGGTTCACAAGGTGCACGGTCCACTCGAAATCCTAATGCTGTATTTGTAGTACATACACTAAATCTTCTCTGTTGATGTCAGACTAGAGTTTTATTAGAGTTTTACTTTGCAACAATGGGATTCGAGCAATTGATGTGTATACTTTTAATAGTGCACAATGCTACTATTCCTAGGCTGAATGTATGACATGGCTCTTTTGTATCATTATGTATCGTTTCCATTAAGTACTAATTTAAATAAAGTCCCTTTGTCCTCAGTGCTAGGTTGTGGGTTTAATACACATTATTATGATCAACCTGTTGAATAGTATAATAACAATATTCCTGTAAAAGTCATTTAGTAATGAACAACCTCAGTTCTGTGAAACAACATCATGTCTCTGATGTGTACACTGCAGGCCTGACCGGGGTTTGCACGCAAGGGCCTGTGTGTGTGTGTGTGTGTGTGTGTGTGTGTGTGTGTGGTGTATATTTTTAATAGTGCACAATGCTACTATTCCTAGGCTGAATGTATGACATGGCTCTTATGTATCATTATGTATCGTTTCCACTAAGAACTAATTTAAATAAAGTCCCTCTGTCCTCAGTGCTAGGTTGTGGGTTTAATACACATCATTATGATCAACCTGTTGAATAGTATAATAACAATATTCCTGTAAAAGTCATTTAGTAATGAACAACCTCGATTCTGTGAAAGAACATCATGTCTCTGATTTGTACACTGCAGGCCTGACCGGGGTTTGCACGCAAGGGCCTGTGTGTGTGTGTGTGTGCGTGTGTGCGTGTGTGTGTGTGTGTGTGTGTGTGTGTGTGTGTGTGTGTGTGTGTGTGTGTGTGTGTGTGTGTGTGTGTGTGTGTGTGTGTGTGTGTGTGTGTGTGTGAAACAAATAAAGATAAATATAGCTAGTGCGGCCACGAGCGGTCGTGCAGGGTAGAGGCTGCGCGAAAACGCCTCTAAAACAAGCGCGTGCCCACGCCCGATCCGTGGAAGCACGTAGAACTAGCAAACGTACTAGCAGAAATCAACGATCGCACACGGGTCATTGAGTGTGTACAGGGTTCGTCTGCGTGTGTGGCATTGGGCAATCTAGCGGCAACCGAGTGGCCTGAAGGCGGAACCGGCCAACCCGTCGCCCTCACCATCGTTGTGCTTCGAGATGAACTATTGCTAAAGATGATCGTCCTCGTCAACCACGGCGCTACCAGAGTTACCACGACATGCGCCTTAAAAGCGTTCTCGTTTGGGTCAGCGCCACCAGAATTGAATCGGCAAGTCAGCGGATATTACACAACTCGTAACGAAGACCCTCTCCGCGACCTCGCGGCCAGTGTGCGCAGTGTACAGCAAATGACAAACGATGTTGCGAGCGATATATCGGAAAAACTTTGCACTGACGCGACGGTCGCCACTGCAGGTTGTGTGAGTCTCGCGCAAAGTGCTATATCAAACATGCGCAAGCTAGTGACAAGCAACTTCACCAGATCCGTAGATTCTGCATACGCTCGGATACGAATGAAAGTATCGAGAGATAACACCGACACAAGTTGCGCGACGGCGCTGGCTGCAGTCGCTACAACACTGGATTTATTAATCAACGTAATTGTGATCGTAATGGCGTTTCGAGTGTGCACCAGAAACTACAACCAGTACTACATAAAACTGGCATGAGGGTCGCGGTCTAACGTTATGTTGGTGTCTCGCATCGACCGTCGACGGCCGTTTGCCAGCGGCTGAAAATGGCAGTTGACGAAATGGAAACGCCGACCGTCGATAGTGCACTCTCACAAGTTCCAACCGCACCATCTCAGGAGACAGACCACAGAGTCATATTAGCGGAGGGTAGATAGAAAATGCGCAACCCTCCGCAACCGCCCATATACATACTATACGAGTTCAACATAGAGTGGAGTAAGAAGTTACTACCGATTGTATTTCCAACGTGCAAGCAGCTGGTGTTTGATGCTTTACTTGAGTATCACAGAGGTTGCGATGTCCTGTGTTCCACGAGCGCATGGAAACAAGTGAACGAACTTCTACGGACCGTACTGTTGGGGTATGAGCGAGCTGTAAAATCAATACACGCTAGACACGCGGACTTTGCCACGTTACTGGACACGCATATCGCCACAACAAAACCGGGTCAAGTGTTCGGGACGTCACCGCGCTCGACTATACACGTCTTGGCCTACCACGAGTACATGAGCCCACAAGATCCTAAGCGAGGTCGAAGCCGTTGTGTCTACCCAACGCAAATTCAGCACAGCCGTGCGCGCTAAGACAAGTCCCTCTAGACTGCTGGAAACTTTGGAAACTTGGAAGGCTGGCGTGTACGTGCTTTCTACACATCTCAACGGTATGATCGCGATACTCTCGGCCGCACAACAACTAATGGTCATGTGTTCGGAAGGTCTGATCAGGTCTGACATGACCGGTTGTCAATCGACGTCGAGCGTGCACTCACACACGGATATCCTGGCGTACAGTAAAGCGACAGCGACCTCTACGCTCACGTTGATCGCCGATGTTTCGAAGGGCAATCGAGTGTGTTGGCTGACGAAAGCTATGGTGACCGACGGTCGCGTCGACTACAATGTGCCTCATTGCGACTGGAGAGGCGTATGTGATCCTTTGCAAATCGACAACACCACCACGGTCGAGTGCGAAGTCACGGTCGGCGGCGTGTTGTCCTTACTGTGCCCCATACAATGTGACGGTCCGTGTCACGGACCGGTGTGTTACGACCCGACTAACGAAATGTACCAGGTGATAACATTGCATCTGCCCATTACAGCGGAGCTAGCGTTTCGCCACACTCCCAAACCAAGGTTAATAGTTGTAGCGCACGCCCTTTCGGACCTCGGTGCACGCGAAACACTGGCGTCCACTCACAACATCACGCTCGAGACAGCTAAAGCGTTACGCAAAACAAAGGACGTGTTCAAATCCATAGAGAATATACGGTCTTTAGCGTATGCATATATAAAGAAGGTCGATGACATTTACAGACCCGGCGGCGTGGGCACCTTAGTAGAACAACAAGGTGCTCTCAAGCGCACACAGATACTGGCCGCATTATCACTCGCGATGTCTATCCTGACATGCCCGTTTCTGATTTCTATGTATATTAAATTATGACAAGAGCTACGGTGGTTACGATTACACTCTGACCACGTGCCTTAGTTTCTGCTAGTGACCTATAAATACATTTGACCACTTGCTCTCACTGCCATTAAAGCGGCTGTACCCACACGTACAACACCCAAGAAAAAAAATGATCTCGCTGTCTGTACTGGTTGTACTCTCAGTAGTCGCAGTTGCTCAGGCCATGGTGGTACGCTCACATAACGCCTCTGAGATACGTCCCATCACACCACCTCCTAGACTACTCGCGAAGGAGTATTCAACACCCCCTTTGTACGAAGACAACCATTATATCGAGCACAGCACAACGCTTGCCGCACGCAAAGACAACATGCAGGAGACAACGCTACCACCTGTCATGAGAACAACGGATTCGAGTGACAACGATCGTGACTATGACGAGCACATTACAGCACCCTATGTGCACGAAGACCAGGTGCAGGAGACAACGCTACCACCTGTCGTGAGAAACAAGAGTTTGGTTAACAATGATCATCGTCGTGTCCCATTGTAAACGGGCGCGCCATTGCACACATCGTACATGTGTGTTAACCCACCTGTATGCGACATACTTTGTGTGTTGCATGACATCGAGATGTATTGACGTCTGTGTCAATACAGGACTCTATAAGCCGGGAGCTGGACGCTAACGACTCGTGCATGCGCCACACAAAAGGTAACTCGACTAACTACAAAACGCATATTGTGATGTAGAAAGTTGGCTCGACTGTTTGAATCAGCTGCAGCTGCGGTTTACTCACGAAGTGAATCGCACACTTGTTAGAAGTACATTCGGAGCACTTAAAAAAAACATCGCTCTCATCGAGTTCCGTCTCAGCGTTCACCGGCTGATGGGCAAGAGCGTGACGTGGGATCACCAGGAACTTACTTAAGGACTATCATCTCATTTGGCATTTACTCACGGACCCAAGAAACCAGTTCCGAAAAATGGTCGAGAATTATAAATTGTCTAATAGCAACTGGAAGATATGTTGCGTCATAAGCCTCTGATGGTTCACAAGGTGCACGGTCCACTCGAAATCCTAATGCTGTATTAGTAGTACATACACTAAGTCTTCTCTGTTGATGTCAGACTAGAGTTTTATTAGAGTTTTACTTTGCAACAATGGGATTCGAGCAATTGATGTGTATATTTTTAATAGTGCACAATGATACTATTCTTAGGCTGAATGTATGACATGGCTCTTATGTATCATTATGTATCGTTTCCATTAAGTACTAATTTAAATAAAGTCCCTCTGTCCTCAGTGCTAGGTTGTGGGTTTAATACACATTATTATGATCAACCTGTTGAATAGTATACAAACAATATTCCTGTAAAAGTCATTTATGAATGAACAACCTCAGTTCTGTGAAAGAACATCATGTCTCTGATGTGTACACTGCAGGCCTGACCTGGGTTTGCACGCAAGGGCCTGTGTGTGTGTGTGTGTGTGTGTGTGTGTGTGTGTGTGTGTGTGTGTGTGTGTGTGTGTGTGTGTGTGTGTGTGTGTGTGTGTGTGTCTGTGTGTGTGTGAAACAAATAAAGATAAATATAGCTAGTGCGGCCACGAGCGGTTGTGCAGGGTAGAGGCTGCGCGAAAACGCCTCTAAAACAAGCGCGTGCCCGCGCCCAATCCGGCGTCTACTTGTTCGACGAACTCAGCAGGTTCTCCAACAATAGGGTCGGCGTGATCGTGTCCTTACCAAATGTCAACACTGGGTCTGACAGAGGGCCTCCAGGAGAGAGGCCCAAGCAAGACGTGCCCCGAGGAGCGTCTTGCCACATGTCACCTCTGGGTCTGACTGAGCGCCTCCAGGAGAGAGGCCCAAGCAAGACGCGCCCCGAGGAGCGTCTTGTCACATGTCAACACTGGGTCTGACTGAGCGCCTCCAGGAGAGAAGCCCCAGCAAGACGTGCCCCGAGGAGCGTCTTGCCACATGTCATTACTCGGTCTGACTGAGCACCTCCAGGAGAGAGGCCCAAGCAAGATGCGCCCCGAGGAGCGTCTTGCCACATGTCAACAATGGGTCTGACTGAGGGCCTCCAGGAGAGAAGCCCAAGCAAGATGCGCCCCGAGGAGCGTCTTGTCACATGTCAACACTGGGTCTGACTGAGCGCCTCCAGGAGAGAAGCCCCAGCAAGACGCGTCCCGAGGAGCGTCTTGCCACATGTCAACGAAGGGTCTGACTGAGCGCCTCCAGGAGAGAGGCCCAAGCAAGACGCGCCCCGAGGAGCGTCTTGTCACAGGTCAACACTGGGTCTGACTGAGCGCCTCCAGGAGAGAAGCCCCAGCAAGACGTGCCCCGAGGAGCGTCTTGCCACATGTCAGCACTCGGTCTGAATGAGCGCCTCCAGGAGAGAGGCCCAAGCAAGATGCGCCCCGAGGAGCGTCTTGCCACATGTCAACGAAGGGTCTGACTGAGGGCCTCCAGGAGAGAAGCCCAAGCAAGACGCGCCCCGAGGAGCGTCTTGCCACATGTCAGCACTAGGTCTGACTGAGCGCCTCCAGGAGAGAGGCCCAAGCAAGACGCGCCCCGAGGAGCGTCTTGCCACATGTCAACACTGGGTCTGACTGAGCGCCTCCAGGAGAGAGGCCCAAGCAAGAAACGCCCGAGGAGCCTCTTGACACATGTCACCTCTGGGTCTGACTGAGCACCTCCAGGAGAGAGGCCCAAGCAAGAAACGCCCGAGGAGCATCTTGACACATGTCAACACTGGGTCTGACTGATCGCCTCCCCAGGAGAGAGGCCCAAGCAAGACGCGCCCTGAGGAGCGTCTTGCCACATGTCAACACTGGGTCTGACTGAGTGCCTCCATGAGAGAAGCCCCAGCAAGACGCGCCCCAAGGAGCGTCTTGCCACATGTCATCACTGGGTCTGACTGAGCGCCTCCAGGAGAGAGGCCCAAGCAAGACGCGCCTGGAGGAGCGTTTTGCCACATGTCAACACTGGGTCTGACAGAGGGCCTCAAGGGGAGAGGCCCAAGCAAGACGCGCCCTGAGGAGCGTCTTGCCACATGTCAACACTGGGTCTGACTGAGTGCCTCCATGAGAGAAGCCCCAGCAAGACGCGCCCCAAGGAGCGTCTTGCCACATGTCATCACTGGGTCTGACTGAGCGCCTCCAGGAGAGAGGCCCAAGCAAGACGCGCCTGGAGGAGCGTTTTGCCACATGTCAACACTGGGTCTGACAGAGGGCCTCAAGGGGAGAGGCCCAAGCAAGACGCGCCCCGAGGAGCGTCTTGCCACATGTCAGCACTCGGTCTTACTGAGCGCCTCCAGGAGAGAGGCCCAAATGAGACGCGCCCCGAGGAGCGTTTTGCCACATGTCAACAATGGGTCTGACTGAGGGCCTCCAGGAGAGAAGCCCAAGCAAGACGCGCCCCGAGGAGCGTCTTGCCACATGTCAGCACTCGGTCTGACTGAGCGCCTCCAGGAGAGAGGCCCAAGCAAGACGTGCCCCGAGGAGCGTCTTGCCACATGTCAACACTGGGTCTAACTGAGCGCCTCCAGGAGAGAGGCCCAAGCAAGACGCGCCCCGAGGAGCGTCTTGCCACATGTCAACACTGGGTCTGACTGAGTGCCTCCATTAGAGAAGCCCCAGCAAGACGCGCCCCGAGGAGCATCTTGCCACATGTCAACACTGGGTCTGACTGAGAACCTCCAGGAGAGAGGCCCAAGCAAGACGCGCCCCGAGGAGCGTCTTGCCACATGTCAACACTGGGTCTGACTGAGCGCCTCCAGGATTGAGGCCCAAGCAAGACGCGCCCCGAGGAGCGTCTTGTCACATGTCACTACTCGGTCTGACTGAGCGCCTCCAGGAGAGGGGCCCAAGCAAGACATGCCCCGAGGAGCGTCTTGCCACATGTCAACAATGGGTCTGACTGAGGGCCTCCAGGAGAGAAGCCCAAGCAAGAAGCGCCCCGAGGAGCGTCTTGCCACATGTCAACACTGGGTCTGACTGAGCGCCTCCAGGAGAGAGGCCCAAGCAAGACACGCCCCGAGGAGCGTCTTGACACAAGTCAACACTGGGTCTGACTGAGGAACTCCATGAGAGAAGCCCAAGCAAGACGCGCCCCGAGGAGAGTCTTGCCACATGTCAACACTGGGTCTGACAGAGGGCATCCAGGAGAGAGGCCCAAACAATACGCGCCCCGAGTAGCTTCTTGCCACATGTCACCACTGGGTCTGACTGAGCGCCTCCAGGAGAGAGGCCCAAGCAAGAAGCGCCCCGAGGAGCGTCTTGCCACGTGTCAACACTGGGTCTGATTGAGGGCCTTCTGGAGAGAGGCCCAAGCAAGACGCGCCCCGAGGAGCGCCTTGCCACATGTCAACAATGGGTCTGACTGAGGGCCTCCAGGAGAGAAGCCCAAGCAAGATGTGCCCCGAGGAGCGTCTTGCCACATGTCAACACTGGGTCTGACTGAGTGCCTCCAGGAGAGAGGCCCAAGCAAGACGTGCCCCGAGGAGCGTCTTGCCACATGTGAACACTGGGTCTGACTGAGCGCCTCCAGGAGAGAGGCCCAAGCAAGATGCGCCCAGAGGAGCGTCTTGCCACATGTCAGCACTCGGTCTGACTGAGCGCCTCCAGGAGAGAGGCCCAAGCAAGACGCGCCCCGAGGAGCATCTTGACACATGTCTCCTCTGGGTCTGGCTGAGCGCATCCAAGAGAGAGGCCCAAGCAAGACGTGCCCCGAGGAGCGTCTTGCCACATGTCAACTCTGGGTCTGACTGAGTGCCTCTATGAGAGAAGCCCCAGCAAGACGCGCCCCGAGGAGCATCTTGACACATGTCAACACTGGGTCTGACTGAGAACCTCCAGGAGAGAGGCCCAAGCAAGACGCGCCCCGAGGAGTGTCTAACCACATGTCAACACTGGGTCTGACTGAGCGCCTCCAGGAGAGAGGCCCAAGCAAGACGCGCCCCGAGGAGCGTCTTGTCACATGTCACTACTCGGTCTGACTGAGCGCTTCCAGGAGAGAGGCCCAAGCAAGACGTGCCCCGAGGAGCGTCTTGCCACAAGTCAACAATGGGTCTGACTGAGGGCCTCCAGGAGAGAAGCCCAAGCAAGAAGCGCCCCGAGGAGCGTCTTGCCACATGTCAACACTGGGTCTGACTGAGCGCCTCCAGGAGAGAGGCCCAAGCAAGACACACCCCGAGGAGCGTCTTGACACATGTCAACACTGGGTCTGACTGAGGGCCTCCATGAGAGAAGCCCAAGCAAGACGCGCCCCGAGGAGAGTCTTGCCACATGTCAACACTGGGTCTGACAGAGGGCATCCAGGAGAGAGGCCCAAGCAATACGCGCCCCGAGGAGCGTCTTGCCACATGTCACCACTGGGTCTGACTGAGCGCCTCCAGGAGAGAGGCCAAAGCAAGAAGCGCCCCGAGGAGCGTCTTGCCACATGTCAGCACTCGGTCTGACTGAGCGCCTCCAGGAGAGAGGCCCAAGCAAGACGTGCCCCGAGGAGCGTCTTGCCACATGTCAACACTGGGTCTGACTGAGCGCCTCCAGGAGAGAGGCCCAAGCAAGACGCGCCCCGAGGAGCGTCTTGCCACATGTGAACACTGGGTCTGACTGAGCGCCTCCAGGAGAGAGGCCCAAGCAAGACGCGCCCGGAGGAGCGTCTTGCCACATGTCAGCACTCGGTCTGACTGAGTGCCTCCAGGAGAGAGGCCCAAGCAAGAAGCGCCCCGAGGAGCATCTTGACACATGTCTCCTCTGGGTCTGACTGAGCGCCTCCAGGAGAGAGGCCCAAGCAAGACGTGCCCCGAGGAGCGTCTTTCCACATGTCAACACTGGGTCTGACTGAGTGTCTCCATGAGAGAAGCCCCAGCAAGACGCGCCCCGAGGAGCATCTTGCCACATGTCAACACTGGGTCTGACTGAGAACCTCCAGGAGAGAGGCCCAAGCAAGACCCGCCCCGAGGAGCGTCTTGCCACATGTCAACACTGGGTCTGACTGAGCGCCTCCAGGAGAGAGGCCCAAGCAAGACGCGCCCCGAGGAGCGTCTTGTCACATGTCAATACTCGGTCTGACTGAGCCCCTCCAGGAGAGAGGCCCAAGCAAGTCGTGCCCCGAGGAGCGTCTTGCCACATGTCAACAATGGGTCTGACTGAGGGCCTCCAGGAGAGAAGCCCAAGCAAGAAGCGCACCGAGGACCGTCTTGCCACATGTCAACACTGGGTCTGACTGAGCACCTCCAGGAGAGAGGCCCAAGCAAGAAGCGCCCCGAGGAGCGTCTTGCCACATGTCAGCACTCGGTCTGACTGAGCGCCTCCAGGAGAGAGGCCCAAGCAAGACATGCCCCGAGGAGCATCTTGCCACATGTCAACACTGGGTCTCACTGAGCGCCTCCAGGAGAGAGGCCCAAGCAAGACGCGCCCCGAGGAGCGTCTTGCCACATGTGAACACTGGGTCTGACTGAGCGCCTCCAGGAGAGAGGCCCAAGCAAGACGCGCCCGGAGGAGCGTCTTGCCACATGTCAGCACTCGGTCTGACTGAGCGCCTCCAGGAGAGAGGCCCAAGCAAGACGCTCCCCGAGGAGCATCTTGACACATGTCTCCTCTGGGTCTGACTGAGCGCCTCCAGGAGAGAGGCCCAAGCAAGACGTGACCCGAGGAGCGTCTTTCCACATGTCAATACTGGGTCTGACTGAGTGCCTCCATGAGAGAAGCCCCAGCAAGACGCGCCCCGAGGAGCATCTTGCCACATGTCAACACTGGGTCTGACTGAGAACCTCCAGGAGAGAGGCCCAAGCAAGACGCGCCCCGAGGAGTGTCTTGCCACATGTCAACACTGGGTCTGACTGAGCGCCTCCAGGAGAGAGGCCCAAGCAAGACGCGCCCCGAGGAGCGTCTTGTCACATGTCACTACTCGGTCTGACTGAGCGCCTCCAGGAGAGAGGCCCAAGCAAGTCGTGCCCCGAGGAGCGTCTTGCCACATGTCAACAATGGGTCTGAATGAGGGCCTCCAGTAGAGAAGCCCAAGCAAGAAGCGCCCCGAGGAGCGTCTTGCCACATGTCAACACTGGGTCTGACTGAGCGCCTCCAGGAGAGAGGCCCAAGCAAGACACGCCCCGAGGAGCGTCTTGACACATGTCAACACTGGGTCTGACTGAGGGCCTCCATGAGAGAAGCCCAAGCAAGACGCGCCCCGAGGAGAGTCTTGCCACATGTCAAAACTGGGTCTGACAGAGGGCATCCAGGAGAGAGGCCCAAGCAATACGCGCCCCGAGGAGCGTCTTGCCACATGTCACCACTGGGTCTGACTGAGCTCCTCTAGGAGAGAGGCCAAAGCAAGACGTGCCCCGAGGAGCGTCTTGCCACGTGTCACCACTGGGTCTGATTCAGCACCTCCAGGAGAGAGGCCCCAGCAAGACGCGCCCCGAGGAGCGTCTTGCCACATGTCACTACTCAGTCTAACTGAGCGCCTCCAGGAGAGAGGTCCAAGCATGACGCGCCCCGAGGAGCATCTTGCCACATGTCACTACTCGGTCTGACTGAGCGCCTCCAGGAGAGAGGCCCAAGCAAGATGCGCCCCGAGGAGCGTCTTGCCACATGTGAACACTGGGTCTTACTGAGCGCCTCCAGGAGAGAGGCCCAAGCAAGACGTGCCCGGAGGAGTGTCTTGCCACATGTCAGCACTCGGTCTGACTGAGCGCCTCCAGGAGAGAGGCCCAAGCAAGACGCGCCTCGAGGAGCATCTTGACACATGTCTCCTCTGGGTCTGACTGAGCGCCTCCAGGAGAGAGGCCCAAGCAAGACGTGCCCCGAGGAGCGTCTTTCCACATGTCAACACTGGGTCTGACTGAGTGGCTCCATGAGAGAAGCCCCAGCAAGACGCGCCCCGAGGAGCATCTTGCCACATGTCAACACTGGGTCTGACTGAGAACCTCCAGGAGAGAGGCCCAAGCAAGACGCGCCCCGAGGAGCGTCTTGCCACATGTCAACACTGGGTCTGACTGAGCGCCTCCAGGAGAGAGGCCCAAGCAAGACGCGCCCCGAGGAGCGTCTTGTCACATGTCACTACTCGGTCTGACTGAGCGCCTCCAGGAGAGAGGCCCAAGCAAGACGTGCCCGGAGGAGCGTCTTGCCACATGTCAACAATGGGTCTGACTGAGGGCCTCCAGGAGAGAAGCCCAAGCAAGAAGCGCCCCGAGGAGCGTCTTGCCACATGTCAACACTGGGTCTGACTGAGCGCCTCCAGGAGAGAGGCCCAAGCAAGACACGCCCCGAGGAGCGTCTTGACAGATGTCAACACTGGGTCTGAATGAGGGCCTCCATGAGAGAAGCCCAAGCAATATGCGCCCCGAGGAGAGTCTTGCCACATGTCAACACTGGGTCTGACAGAGGGCATCCAGGAGAGAGGCCCAAGCAATACGCGCCCCGAGGAGCGTCTTGCCACATGTCACCACTGGGTCTGACTGAGCGCCTCCTGGAGAGAGGCCCAAGCAAGACGCGCCCCGAGGAGCGTCTTGCCACATGTCAACAATGGGTCTGACTGAGGGCCTCCAGGAGAGAAGCCCAAGCAAGACGCACCCCGAGGAGCTTCTTGCCACATGTCAGCACTCGGTCTGACTGAGCGCCTCCAGGAGAGAGGCCCAAGCAAGACGCGCCCCGAGGAGTGTCTTGCCACATGTCAACACTGGGTCTGACTGAGCGCCTCCAGGAGAGAGGCCCAAGCAAGACGCGACCCGAGGAGCGTCTTGCCACGTGTCAACACTGGGTCTGACTGAGCTCCTCCAGGAGAGAGGCCTAAGCAAGACGCGCCCCGAGGAGCGTCTTGCCACGTGTCACCACTGGGTCTGATTGAGCACCTCCAGGAGAGAGGCCCCAGCAAGACGCGCCCCGAGGAGCGTCTTGCCTTATGTCAGCACTCGGTCTGACTGAGCGCCTCCAGGAGAGAGGCCCAAGCAAGACGCGCCCCGAGGAGCGTCTTGCCACATTTCACTAATCGGTCTAACTGAGCGCCTCCAGGAGAGAGGTCCAAGCAAGATGCGCCCCGAGGAGCGTCTTGCCACATGTCACTACTCGGTCTGACTGAGTGCCTCCAGGAGAGAGGCCCAAGCAAGACGTGCCCCGAGGAGCGTCTTGCCACATGTCAACAATGGGTCTGACTGAGGGCCTCCAGGAGAGAAGCCCAAGCAAGACGCGCCCCGAGGAGCGTCTTGCCACATGTCAACACTGGGTCTGACTGAGGGCCTCAAGGAGAGAGGCCCAAATAAGACGCGCCCCGAGGAGCATCTTGCCACATGTCAACAATGGGTCTGACTGAGGGCCTCCAGGAGAGAGGCCCAAGCAAGACGCGCCCCGAGGAGAGTCTTGCCAAATGTCAGCACTTGGTCTGACTGAGCGCCTCCAGGAGAGAGGCCCAAGCAAGACGCGCCCCGAGGAGCGTCTTGACACATGTCAACACTGGGTCTGACTGAGTGCCTCGAAGAGAGAAGCCCCAGCAAGACGCGCCCCGAGGAGCGTCTTGCCACATGTCAACACTGGGTCTGACTGAGCACCTCCAGGAGAGAGGCCCAAGCAAGACACGCCCCGAGGAGCGTCCTGCCACATGTCAACACTGGGTCTGACTGAGCGCCTCCAGGAGAGAGGCCCGAGGAGCGTCTTGCCACATGTCAACAATGGGTCTGACTGAGGGCCTCCAGGAGAGAAGCCCAAGCAAGAAGCGCCCCGAGGAGCGTCTTGCCACATGTCAACACTGGGTCTGACTGAGCGCCTCCAGGAGAGAGGCCCAAGCAAGACACGCCCCGAGGAGAGTCTTGACACATGTTAACACTGGGTCTGACTGAGGGCCTCCATGTGAGAAGCCCAAGCAAGACGCGACCCGAGGAGAGTCTTGCCACATGTCAACACTGGGTCTGACAGAGGGCATCCAGGAGAGAGGCCCAAGCAATACGCGCCCCGAGGAGCGTCTTGCCACATGTCAACAATGGGTCTGACTGAGGGCCTCCAGGAGAGAAGCCCAAGGAAGACGCGCCCCGAGGAGCTTCTTGCCACATGTCAGCACTCGGTCTGACTGAGCGCCTCCAGGAGAGAGGCCAAAGCAAGATGCTCCCGGAGGAGCGTCTTGCCACATGTCAACACTGGGTCTGAATGAGCGCCTCCAGGAGAGAGGCCCAAGCAAGACACGCCCCGAGGAGTGTCTTGACACATGTTAACACTGGGTCTGACTGAGGGCCTCCATGAGAGAAGCCCAAGCAAGACACGCCCCGAGGAGAGTCTTGCCACATGTCAACACTGGGTCTGACAGAGGGCATCCAGGAGAGAGGCCCAAGCAATACGCGCCCCGAGGAGCGTCTTGCCACATGTCACCACTGGGTCTGACTGAGCACCTCCAGGAGAGAGGCCCAAGCAAGACGCGCCCCGAGGAGCGTCTTGCCACATGTCAACAATGGGTCTGACTGAGGGCCTCCAGGAGAGAAGCCCAAGCAAGACGCACCCCGAGGAGCTTCTTGCCACATGTCAGCACTCGGTCTGACTGAGCGCCTCCAGGAGAGAGGCCCAAGCAAGACGCGCCCCAGGAGCGTCTTGCCACGTGTCAACACTGGGTCTGACTGAGCTCCTCCAGGAGAGAGGCCTAAGCAAGACGCGCCCCGAGGAGCGTCTTGCCACGTGACACCACTGGGTCTGATTGAGCACCTCCAGGAGAGAGGCCCCAGCAAGACGCGCCCCGAGGAGCATCTTGCCTTATGTCAGCACTCGGTCTGACTGAGCGCCTCCAGGAGAGAGGCCCAAGCAAGACGCGCCCCGAGGAGCGTCTTGCCACATGTCACTAATCGGTCTAACTGAGCGCCTCCAGGAGAGAGGTCCAAGCAAGATGCGCCCCGAGGAGCGTCTTGCCACATGTCACTACTCGGTCTGACTGAGCGCCTCCAGGAGAGAGGCCCAAGCAAGACGTGCCCCGAGGAGCGTCTTGCCACATGTCAACAATGGGTCTGACTGAGGGCCTCCAGGAGAGAAGCCCAAGCAAGACGCGCCCCGAGGAGCGTCTTGCCACATGTCAACACTGGGTCTGACTGAGGGCCTCAAGGAGAGAGGCCCACATAAGACGCGCCCCGAGGAGCGTCTTGCCACATGTCAACAATGGGTCTGACTGAGGGCCTCCAGGAGAGAGGCCCAAGCAAGACGCGCCCCGAGGAGAGTCTTGCCAAATGTCAGCACTTGGTCTGACTGAGCGCCTCCAGGAGAGAGGCCCAAGCAAGACGCGCCCCGAGGAGCGTCTTGACACATTTCTCCTCTGGGTCTGACTGAGCGCCTCCAGGAGAGAGGCCAAAGCAAGAAGCGCCCCGAGGAGCGTCTTGCCACATGTCAGCACTCGGTCTGACTGAGCGCCTCCAGGAGAGAGGCCCAAGCAAGACGTGCCCCGAGGAGCGTCTTGCCACATGTCAACACTGGGTCTGACTGAGCGCCTCCAGGAGAGAGGCCCAAGCAAGACGCGCCCCGAGGAGCGTCTTGCCACATGTGAACACTGGGTCTGACTGAGCGCCTCCAGGAGAGAGGCCCAAGCAAGACGCGCCCGGAGGAGCGTCTTGCCACATGTCAGCACTCGGTCTGACTGAGCGCCTCCAGGAGAGAGGCCCAAGCAAGAAGCGCCCCGAGGAGCATCTTGACACATGTCTCCTCTGGGTCTGACTGAGCGCCTCCAGGAGAGAGGCCCAAGCAAGACGTGCCCCGAGGAGCGTCTTTCCACATGTCAACAATGGGTCTGACTGAGGGCCTCCAGGAGAGAAGCCCAAGCAAGAAGCGCACCCAGGACCGTCTTGCCACATGTCAACACTGGGTCTGACTGAGCACCTCCAGGAGAGAGGCCCAAGCAAGAAGCGCCCCGAGGAGCGTCTTGCCACATGTCAGCACTCGGTCTGACTGAGCGCCTCCAGGAGAGAGGCCCAAGCAAGACATGCCCCGAGGAGCATCTTGCCACATGTCAACACTGGGTCTCACTGAGCGCCTCCAGGAGAGAGGCCCAAGCAAGACGTGCCCCGAGGAGCGTCTTGCCACATGTGAACACTGGGTCTGACTGAGCGCCTCCAGGAGAGAGGCCCAAGCAAGACGCGCCCGGAGGAGCGTCTTGCCACATGTCACCACTGGGTCTGACTGAGCGCCTCCTGGAGAGAGGCCCAAGCAAGACGCGCCCCGAGGAGCGTCTTGCCACATGTCAACAATGGGTCTGACTGAGGGCCTCCAGGAGAGAAGCCCAAGCAAGACGCACCCCGAGGAGCTTCTTGCCACATGTCAGCACTCGGTCTGACTGAGCGCCTCCAGGAGAGAGGCCCAAGCAAGACGCGCCCCGAGGAGTGTCTTGCCACATGTCAACACTGGGTCTGACTGAGCGCCTCCAGGAGAGAGGCCCAAGCAAGACGCGACCCGAGGAGCGTCTTGCCACGTGTCAACACTGGGTCTGACTGAGCTCCTCCAGGAGAGAGGCCTAAGCAAGACGCGCCCCGAGGAGCGTCTTGCCACGTGTCACCACTGGGTCTGATTGAGCACCTCCAGGAGAGAGGCCCCAGCAAGATGCGCCCCGAGGAGCATCTTGCCTTATGTCAGCACTCGGTCTGACTGAGCGCCTCCAGGAGAGAGGCCCAAGCAAGACGCGCCCCGAGGAGCGTCTTGCCACATGTCACTAATCGGTCTAACTGAGCGCCTCCAGGAGAGAGGTCCAAGCAAGATGCGCCCCGAGGAGCGTCTTGCCACATGTCACTACTCGGTCTGACTGAGTGCCTCCAGGAGAGAGGCCCAAGCAAGACGTGCCCCGAGGAGCGTCTTGCCACATGTCAACAATGGGTCTGACTGAGGGCCTCCAGGAGAGAAGCCCAAGCAAGACGCGCCCCGAGGAGCGTCTTGCCACATGTCAACACTGGGTCTGACTGAGGGCCTCAAGGAGAGAGGCCCAAATAAGACGCGCCCCGAGGAGCATCTTGCCACATGTCAACAATGGGTCTGACTGAGGGCCTCCAGGAGAGAGGCCCAAGCAAGACGCGCCCCGAGGAGAGTCTTGCCAAATGTCAGCACTTGGTCTGACTGAGCGCCTCCAGGAGAGAGGCCCAAGCAAGACGCGCCCCGAGGAGCGTCTTGACACATGTCAACACTGGGTCTGACTGAGTGCCTCGAAGAGAGAAGCCCCAGCAAGACGCGCCCCGAGGAGCGTCTTGCCACATGTCAACACTGGGTCTGACTGAGCACCTCCAGGAGAGAGGCCCAAGCAAGACACGCCCCGAGGAGCGTCCTGCCACATGTCAACACTGGGTCTGACTGAGCGCCTCCAGGAGAGAGGCCCGAGGAGCGTCTTGCCACATGTCAACAATGGGTCTGACTGAGGGCCTCCAGGAGAGAAGCCCAAGCAAGAAGCGCCCCGAGGAGCGTCTTGCCACATGTCAACACTGGGTCTGACTGAGCGCCTCCAGGAGAGAGGCCCAAGCAAGACACGCCCCGAGGAGAGTCTTGACACATGTTAACACTGGGTCTGACTGAGGGCCTCCATGTGAGAAGCCCAAGCAAGACGCGACCCGAGGAGAGTCTTGCCACATGTCAACACTGGGTCTGACAGAGGGCATCCAGGAGAGAGGCCCAAGCAATACGCGCCCCGAGGAGCGTCTTGCCACATGTCAACAATGGGTCTGACTGAGGGCCTCCAGGAGAGAAGCCCAAGGAAGACGCGCCCCGAGGAGCTTCTTGCCACATGTCAGCACTCGGTCTGACTGAGCGCCTCCAGGAGAGAGGCCAAAGCAAGATGCTCCCGGAGGAGCGTCTTGCCACATGTCAACACTGGGTCTGAATGAGCGCCTCCAGGAGAGAGGCCCAAGCAAGACACGCCCCGAGGAGCGTCTTGACACATGTTAACACTGGGTCTGACTGAGGGCCTCCATGAGAGAAGCCCAAGCAAGACGCGCCCCGAGGAGAGTCTTGCCACATGTCAACACTGGGTCTGACAGAGGGCATCCAGGAGAGAGGCCCAAGCAATACGCGCCCCGAGGAGCGTCTTGCCACATGTCACCACTGGGTCTGACTGAGCACCTCCAGGAGAGAGGCCCAAGCAAGACGCGCCCCGAGGAGCGTCTTGCCACATGTCAACAATGGGTCTGACTGAGGGCCTCCAGGAGAGAAGCCCAAGCAAGACGCACCCCGAGGAGCTTCTTGCCACATGTCAGCACTCGGTCTGACTGAGCGCCTCCAGGAGAGAGGCCCAAGTAAGACGCGCCCCGAGGAGTGTCTTGCCACATGTCAACACTGGGTCTGACTGAGCGCCTCCAGGAGAGAGGCCCAAGCAAGACGCGCCCCAGGAGCGTCTTGCCACGTGTCAACACTGGGTCTGACTGAGCTCCTCCAGGAGAGAGGCCTAAGCAAGACGCGCCCCGAGGAGCGTCTTGCCACGTGACACCACTGGGTCTGATTGAGCACCTCCAGGAGAGAGGCCCCAGCAAGACGCGCCCCGAGGAGCGTCTTGCCTTATGTCAGCACTCGGTCTGACTGAGCGCCTCCAGGAGAGAGGCCCAAGCAAGACGCGCCCCGAGGAGCGTCTTGCCACATGTCACTAATCGGTCTAACTGAGCGCCTCCAGGAGAGAGGTCCAAGCAAGATGCGCCCCGAGGAGCGTCTTGCCACATGTCACTACTCGGTCTGACTGAGCGCCTCCAGGAGAGAGGCCCAAGCAAGACGTGCCCCGAGGAGCGTCTTGCCACATGTCAACAATGGGTCTGACTGAGGGCCTCCAGGAGAGAAGCCCAAGCAAGACGCGCCCCGAGGAGCGTCTTGCCACATGTCAACACTGGGTCTGACTGAGGGCCTCAAGGAGAGAGGCCCACATAAGACGCGCCCCGAGGAGCGTCTTGCCACATGTCAACAATGGGTCTGACTGAGGGCCTCCAGGAGAGAGGCCCAAGCAAGACGCGCCCCGAGGAGAGTCTTGCCAAATGTCAGCACTTGGTCTGACTGAGCGCCTCCAGGAGAGAGGCCCAAGCAAGACGCGCCCCGAGGAGCGTCTTGACACATTTCTCCTCTGGGTCTGACTGAGCGCCTCCAGGAGAGAGGCCCAAGCAAGACGTTCCCCGAGGAGCGTCTTTCCACATGTCAACACTGGGTCTGACTGAGTGCCTCCATGAGAGAAGCCCCAGCAAGACGCGCCCCGAGGAGCGTCTTGCCACATGTCAACACTGGGTCTGACTGAGCACCTCCAGGAGAGAGGCCCAAGCAAGACACGCCCCGAGGAGCGTCCTGCCACATGTCAACACTGGGTCTGACTGAGCGCCTCCAGGAGAGAGGCCCGAGGAGCGTCTTGTCACATGTCAACACTGGGTCTGACTGAGTGCCTCCATGAGAGAAGCCCCAGCAAGACGCGCCCCGAGGAGCGTCTTGCCACATGTCAGCACTCGGTCTGACTGAGCGCCTCCAGGAGAGAGGCCCAAGCAAGACGTGCCCCGAGGAGCGTCTTGCCACATGTCAACACTGGGTCTAACTGAGCGCCTCCAGGAGAGAGGCCCAAGCAAGACGCGCCCCGAGGAGCGTCTTGCAACATGTCAACACTGGGTCTGACTGAGAACCTCCAGGAGAGAGGCCCAAGCAAGACGCGCCCCGAGGAGCGTCTTGCCACATGTCAACACTGGGTCTGACTGAGCGCCTCCAGGATTGAGGCCCAAGCAAGACGCGCCCCGAGGAGCGTCTTGTCACATGTCACTACTCGGTCTGACTGAGCGCCTCCAGGAGAGAGGCCCAAGCAAGACACGCCCCGAGGAGCGTCTTGACACAAGTCAACACTGGGTCTGACTGAGGAACTCCATGAGAGAAGCCCAAGCAAGACGCGCCCCGAGGAGAGTCTTGCCACATGTCAACACTGGGTCTGACAGAGGGCATCCAGGAGAGAGGCCCAAGCAATATGCGCCCCGAGTAGCTTCTTGCCACATGTCACCACTGGGTCTGACTGAGCGCCTCCAGGAGAGAGGCCCAAGCAAGAAGCGCCCCGAGGAGCGTCTTGCCACGTGTCAACACTGGGTCTGATTGAGGGCCTTCTGGAGAGAGGCCCAAGCAAGACGCGCCCCGAGGAGCGCCTTGCCACATGTCAACAATGGGTCTGACTGAGGGCCTCCAGGAGAGAAGCCCAAGCAAGATGTGCCCCGAGGAGCGTCTTGCCACATGTCAACACTGGGTCTGACTGAGTGCCTCCAGGAGAGAGGCCCTAGCAAGACGTGCCCCGAGGAGCGTCTTGCCACATGTGAACACTGGGTCTGACTGAGCGCCTCCAGGAGAGAGGCCCAAGCAAGATGCGCCCAGAGGAGCATCTTGCCACATGTCAGCACTCGGTCTGACTGAGCGCCTCCAGGAGAGAGGCCCAAGCAAGACGCGCCCCGAGGAGCATCTTGACACATGTCTCCTCTGGGTCTGGCTGAGCGCATCCAGGAGAGAGGCCCAAGCAAGACGTGCCCCGAGGAGCGTCTTGCCACATGTCAACTCTGGGTCTGACTGAGTGCCTCTATGAGAGAAGCCCCAGCAAGACGCGCCCCGAGGAGCATCTTGACACATGTCAACACTGGGTCTGACTGAGAACCTCCAGGAGAGAGGCCCAAGCGAGACGCGCCCCGAGGAGTGTCTAACCACATGTCAACACTGGGTCTGACTGAGCGCCTCCAGGAGAGAGGCCCAAGCAAGACGCGCCCCGAGGAGCGTCTTGTCACATGTCACTACTCGGTCTGACTGAGCGCCTCCAGGAGAGAGGCCCAAGCCAGACGTGCCCCGAGGAGCGTTTTGCCACAAGTCAACAATGGGTCTGACTGAGGGCCTCCAGGAGAGAAGCCCAAGCAAGAAGCGCCCCGAGGAGCGTCTTGCCACATGTCAACACTGGGTCTGACTGAGCGCCTCCAGGAGAGAGGCCCAAGCAAGACACACCCCGAGGAGCGTCTTGACACATGTCAACACTGGGTCTGACTGAGGGCCTCCATGAGAGAAGCCCAAGCAAGACGCGCCCCGAGGAGAGTCTTGCCACATGTCAACACTGGGTCTGACAGAGGGCATCCAGGAGAGAGGCCCAAGCAATACGCGCCCCGAGGAGCGTCTTGCCACATGTCACCACTGGGTCTGACTGAGCGCCTCCAGGAGAGAGGCCCAAGCAAGAAGCGCCCCGAGGAGCGTCTTGCCACATGTCAGCACTCGGTCTGACTGAGCGCCTCCAGGAGAGAGGCCCAAGCAAGACATGCCCCGAGGAGCATCTTGCCACATGTCAACACTGGGTCTCACTGAGCGCCTCCAGGAGAGAGGCCCAAGCAAGACGCGCCCCGAGGAGCGTCTTGCCACATGTGAACACTGGGTCTGACTGAGCGCCTCCAGGAGAGAGGCCCAAGCAAGACGCGCCCGGAGGAGCGTCTTGCCACATGTCAGCACTCGGTCTGACTGAGCGCCTCCAGGAGAGAGGCCCAAGCAAGACGCGCCCCGAGGAGCATCTTGACACATGTCTCCTCTGGGTCTGACTGAGCGCCTCCAGGAGAGAGGCCCAAGCAAGACGTGCCCCGAGGAGCGTCTTTCCACATGTCAACACTAGTTCTGACTGAGTGCCTCCATGAGAGAAGCCCCAGCAAGACGCGCCCCGAGGAGCATCTTGCCACATGTCAACACTGGGTCTGACTGAGAACCTCCAGGAGAGAGGCCCAAGCAAGACGCGCCCCGAGGAGTGTCTTGCCACATGTCAACACTGGGTCTGACTGAGCGCCTCCAGGAGAGAGGCCCAAGCAAGACGCGCCCCGAGGAGCGTCTTGTCACATGTCACTACTCGGTCTGACTGAGCGCCTCCAGGAGAGAGGCCCAAGCAAGTCGTGCCCCGAGGAGCGTCTTGCCACATGTCAACAATGGCTCTGACTGAGGGCCTCCAGTAGAGAAGCCCAAGCAAGAAGCGCCCCGAGGAGCGTCTTGCCACATGTCAACACTGGGTCTGACTGAGCGCCTCCAGGAGAGAGGCCCAAGCAAGACACGCCCCGAGGAGCGTCTTGACAAATGTCAACACTGGGTCTGACTGAGGGCCTCCATGAGAGAAGCCCAAGCAAGACGCGCCCCGAGGAGAGTCTTGCCACATGTCAAAACTGGGTCTGACAGAGGGCATCCAGGAGAGAGGCCCAAGCAATACGCGCCCCGAGGAGCGTCTTGCCACATGTCACCACTGGGTCTGACTGAGCTCCTCTAGGAGAGAGGCCTAAGAAGGACGTGCCCCGAGGAGCGTCTTGCCACGTGTCACCACTGGGTCTGATTGAGCACCTCCAGAGAGAGGCCCCAGCAAGACGCGCCCCGAGGAGCGTCTTGCCTTATGTCAGCACTCGGTCTGACTAAGCGCCACCAGGAGAGAGGCCCAAGCAAGACGCGCCCCGAGGAGCGTCTTGCCACATGTCACTACTCAGTCTAACTGAGCGCCTCCAGGAGAGAGGTCCAAGCAAGACGCGCCCCGAGGAGCATCTTGCCACATGTCACTACTCGGTCTGACTGAGCGCCTCCAGGAGAGAGGCCCAAGCAAGACGCGCCCCGAGGAGCGTCTTGCCACGTGTGAACACTGGGTCTTACTGAGCGCCTCCAGGAGAGAGGCCCAAGCAAGACGTGCCCGGAGGAGTGTCTTGCCACATGTCAGCACTCGGTCTGACTGAGCGCCTCCAAGAGAGAGGCCCAAGCAAGACGCGCCCCGAGGAGCATCTTGACACATGTCTCCTATGGGTCTGACTGAGCGCCTCCAGGAGAGAGGCCCAAGCAAGACGTGCCCCGAGGAGCGTCTTTCCACATGTCAACACTGGGTCTGACTGAGTGGCTCCATGAGAGAAGTCCCAGCAAGACGCGCCCCGAGGAGCATCTTGCCACATGTCAACACTGGGTCTGACTGAGAACCTCCAGGAGAGAGGCCCAAGCAAGACGCGCCCCGAGGAGCGTCTTGCCACATGTCAACACTGGGTCTGACTGAGCGCCTCCAGGAGAGAGGCCCAAGCAAGACGCGCCCCGAGGAGCGTCTTGTCACATGTCACTACTCGGTCTGACTGAGCGCCTCCAGGAGAGAGGCCCAAGCAAGACGTGCCCGGAGGAGCGTCTTGCCACATGTCAACAATGGGTCTGACTGAGGGCCTCCAGGAGAGAAGCCCAAGCAAGAAGCGCCCCGAGGAGCGTCTTGCCACATGTCAACACTGGGTCTGACTGAGCGCCTCCAGGAGAGAGGCCCAAGCAAGACACGCCCCGAGGAGCGTCTTGACACATGTCAACACTGGGTCTGACTGAGGGCCTCCATGAGAGAAGCCCAAGCAATACGCGCCCCGAGGAGAGTCTTGCCACATGTCAACACTGGGTCTGACTGAGCGCCTCCAGGAGAGAGGCCCAAGCAAGACGCGACCCGAGGAGCGTCTTGCCACGTGTCAACACTGGGTCTGACTGAGCTCCTCCAGGAGAGAGGCCTAAGCAAGACGCGCCCCGAGGAGCGTCTTGCCACGTGTCACCACTGGGTCTGATTGAGCACCTCCAGGAGAGAGGCCCCAGCAAGACGTGCCCCGAGGAGCGTCTTGCCTTATGTCAGCACTCGGTCTGACTGAGCGCCTCCAGGAGAGAGGCCCAAGCAAGACGCGCCCCTAGGTGCGTCTTGCCACATGTCACTAATCGGTCTAACTGAGCGCCTCCAGGAGAGAGGTCCAAGCAAGATGCGCCCCGAGGAGCGTCTTGCCACATGTCACTACTCGGTCTGACTGAGTGCCTCCAGGAGAGAGGCCCAAGCAAGACGTGCCCCGAGGAGCGTCTTGCCACATGTCAACAATGGGTCTGACTGAGGGCCTCCAGGAGAGAAGCCCAAGCAAGACGCGCCCCGAGGAGCGTCTTGCCACATGTCAACACTGGGTCTGACTGAGGGCCTCAAGGAGAGAGGCCCAAATAAGACGCGCCCCGAGGAGCGTCTTGCCACATGTCAACAATGGGTCTGACTGAGGGCCTCCAGGAGAGAGGCCCAAGCAAGACGCGCCCCGAGGAGAGTCTTGCCAAATGTCAGCACTTGGTCTGACTGAGCGCCTCCAGGAGAGAGGCCCAAGCAAGACGCGCCCCGAGGAGCGTCTTGACACATTTCTCCTCTGGGTCTGACTGAGCGCCTCCAGGAGAGAGGCCCAAGCAAGACGTTCCCCGAGGAGCGTCTTTCCACATGTCAACACTGGGTCTGACTGAGTGCCTCGAAGAGAGAAGGCCCAGCAAGACGCGCCCCGAGGAGCGTCTTGCCACATGTCAACACTGGGTCTGACTGAGCACCTCCAGGAGAGAGGCCCAAGCAAGACACGCCCCGAGGAGCGTCCTGCCACATGTCAACACTGGGTCTGACTGAGCGCCTCCAGGAGAGAGGCCCGAGGAGCGTCTTGCCACATGTCAACAATGGGTCTGACTGAGGGCCTCCAGGAGAGAAGCCCAAGCAAGAAGCGCCCCGAGGAGCGTATTGCCACATGTCAACACTGGGTCTGACTGAGCGCCTCCAGGAGAGAGGCCCAAGCAAGACACGCCCCGAGGAGCGTCTTGACACATGTTAACACTGGGTCTGACTGAGGGCCTCCATGTGAGAAGCCCAAGCAAGACGCGACCCGAGGAGAGTCTTGCCACATGTCAACACTGGGTCTGACAGAGGGCATCCAGGAGAGAGGCCCAAGCAATACGCGCCCCGAGGAGCGTCTTGCCACATGTCAACAATGGGTCTGACTGAGGGCCTCCAGGAGAGAAGCCCAAGGAAGACGCGCCCCGAGGAGCTTCTTGCCACATGTCAGCACTCGGTCTGACTGAGCGCCTCCAGGAGAGAGGCCAAAGCAAGATGCTCCCGGAGGAGCGTCTTGCCACATGTCAACACTGGGTCTGAATGAGCGCCTCCAGGAGAGAGGCCCAAGCAAGACACGCCCCGAGGAGCGTCTTGACACATGTTAACACTGGGTCTGACTGAGGGCCTCCATGAGAGAAGCCCAAGCAAGACGCGCCCCGAGGAGAGTCTTGCCACATGTCAACACTGGGTCTGACAGAGGGCATCCAGGAGAGAGGCCCAAGCAATACGCGCCCCGAGGAGCGTCTTGCCACATGTCACCACAGGGTCTGACTGAGCACCTCCAGGAGAGAGGCCCAAGCAAGACGCGCCCCGAGGAGCGTCTTGCCACATGTCAACAATGGGTCTGACTGAGGGCCTCCAGGAGAGAAGCCCAAGCAAGACGCACCCCGAGGAGCTTCTTGCCACATGTCAGCACTCGGTCTGACTGAGCGCCTCCAGGAGAGAGGCCCAAGTAAGACGCGCCCCGAGGAGTGTCTTGCCACATGTCAACACTGGGTCTGACTGAGCGCCTCCAGGAGAGAGGCCCAAGCAAGACGCGCCCCGAGGAGCGTCTTGCCACGTGTCAACACTGGGTCTGACTGAGCTCCTCCAGGAGAGAGGCCTAAGCAAGACGCGCCCCGAGGAGCGTCTTGCCACGTGACACCACTGGGTCTGATTGAGCACCTCCAGGAGAGAGGCCCCAGCAAGACGCGCCCCGGGGAGCGTCTTGCCTTATGTCAGCACTCGGTCTGACTGAGCGCCTCCAGGAGAGAGGCCCAAGCAAGACGCGCCCCGAGGAGCGGCTTGCCACATGTCACTAATCGGTCTAACTGAGCGCCTCCAGGAGAGAGGTCCAAGCAAGATGCGCCCCGAGGAGCGTCATGCCACATGTCACTACTCGGTCTGACTGAGCGCCTCCAGGAGAGAGGCCCAAGCAAGACGTGCCCCGAGGAGCGTCTTGCCACATGTCAACAATGGGTCTGACTGAGGGCCTCCAGGAGAGAAGCCCAAGCAAGACGCGCCCCGAGGAGCGTCTTGCCACATGTCAACACTGGGTCTGACTGAGGGCCTCAAGGAGAGAGGCCCACATAAGACGCGCCCCGAGGAGCGTCTTGCCACATGTCAACAATGGGTCTGACTGAGGGCCTCCAGGAGAGAGGCCCAAGCAAGACGCGCCCCGAGGAGAGTCTTGCCAAATGTCAGCACTTGGTCTGACTGAGCGCCTCCAGGAGAGAGGCCCAAGCAAGACGCGCCCCGAGGAGCGTCTTGAGACATTTCTCCTCTGGGTCTGACTGAGCGCCTCCAGGAGAGAGGCCCAAGCAAGACGTTCCCCGAGGAGCGTCTTTCCACATGTCAACACTGGGTCTGACTGAGTGCCTCCATGAGAGAAGCCCCAGCAAGACACGCCCCGAGGAGCGTCTTGCCACATGTCAACACTGGGTCTGACTGAGCACCTCCAGGAGAGAGGCCCAAGCAAGACACGCCCCGAGGAGCGTCCTGCCACATGTCAACACTGGGTCTGACTGAGCTCCTCCAGGAGAGAGGCCCGAGGAGCGTCTTGTCACATGTCAACACTGGGTCTGACTGAGTGCCTCCATGAGAGAAGCCCCAGCAAGACGCGCCCCGAGGAGCATCTTGTCACATGTCACTACTCGGTCTGACTGAGCGCCTCCAGGAGAGAGGCCCAAGCAAGACGTGCCCCGAGGAGCGTCTTGCCACATGTCAACAATGGGTCTGACTGAGGGCCTCCAGGAGAGAAGCCCAAGCAAGAAGCGCCCCGAGGAGCGTCTTGCCACATGTCAACACTGGGTCTGACTGAGCGCCTCCAGGAGAGAGGCCCAAGCAAGACACGCCCCGAGGAGCGTCTTGACACATGTTAACACTGGGTATGACTGAGGGCCTCCATGTGAGAAGCCCAAGCAAGACGCGCCCTGAGGAGAGTCTTGCCACATGTCAACACTGGGTCTGACAGAGGGCATCCAGGAGAGAGGCCCAAGCAAGACGCGCCCCGAGGAGCGTCTTGCCACATGTCAACAATGGGTCTGACTGAGGGCCTCCAGGAGAGAAGCCCAAGGAAGACGCGCCCCGAGGAGCTTCTTGCCACATGTCAGCACTCGGTCTGACTGAGCGCCTCCAGGAGAGAGGCCAAAGCAAGATGCGCCCCGAGGAGCGTCTTGCCACATGTCAACACTGGGTCTGACTGAGCGCCTCCAGGAGAGAGGCCCAAGCAAGACGCGCCCCGAGGAGAGTCTTGCCACATGTCAGCACTCGGTCTGACTGAGCGCCTCCAGGAGAGAGGCCCAAGCAAGACGCGCCCCGAGGAGCGTCTTGACACATTTCTCCTCTGGGTCTGACTGAGCGCCTCCAGGAGAGAGGCCCAAGCAAGACGTTCCCCGAGGAGCGTCTTTCCACATGTCAACACTGGGTCTGACTGAGTGCCTCCATGAGAGAAGCCCCAGCAAGACGTGCCCCGAGGAGCGTCTTGCCACATGTCAACACTGGGTCTGAATGAGCACCTCCAGGAGAGAGGCCCAAGCAAGACGCGCCCCGAGGAGCGTCTTGCCACATGTCAACACTGGGTCTGACTGAGCGCCTCCAGGAGAGAGGCCCGAGGAGCGTCTTGTCATATGGCAACACTGGGTCTGACTGAGCGCCTCCAGGAGCGAGGCCCAAGCAAGAAACGCCCGAGGAGCGTCTTGACACATGTCAACACTGGGTCTGACTGAGCGAGTCCAGGAGAGAGGTCCAAGCAACACGCGCCCCGAGGAGCGTCTTGACACATTTCTCCTCTGGGTCTGACTGAGCGCCTCCAGGAGAGAGGCCCAAGCAAGACGTTCCCCGAGGAGCGTCTTTCCACATGTCAACACTGGGTCTGACTGAGTGCCTCGAAGAGAGAAGCCCCAGCAAGACGCGCCCCGAGGAGCGTCTTGCCACATGTCAACACTGGGTCTGACTGAGCACCTCCAGGAGAGAGGTCCAAGCAAGACACGCCCCGAGGAGCGTCCTGCCACATGTCAACACTGGGTCTGACTGAGCGCCTCCAGGAGAGAGGCCCGAGGAGCGTCTTGCCACATGTCAACAATGGGTCTGACTGAGGGCCTCCAGGAGAGAAGCCCAAGCAAGAAGCGCCCCGAGGAGCGTCTTGCCACATGTCAACACTGGGTCTGACTGAGCGCCTCCAGGAGAGAGGCCCAAGCAAGACACGCCCCGAGGAGCGTCTTGACACATGTTAACACTGGGTCTGACTGAGGGCCTCCATGTGAGAAGCCCAAGCAAGACGCGACCCGAGGAGAGTCTTGCCACATGTCAACACTGGGTCTGACAGAGGGCATCCAGGAGAGAGGCCCAAGCAATACGCGCCCCGAGGAGCGTCTTGCCACATGTCAACAATGGGTCTGACTGAGGGCCTCCAGGAAATGAAGCCCAAGCAAGAAGCGCCCCGAGGAGCGTCTTTCCACATGTCAACACTGGGTCTGACTGAGTGCCTCCATGAGAGAAGCCCCAGCAAGACCCGCCCCGAGGAGCGTCTTGCCACATGTCAACACTGGGTCTGAATGAGCACCTCCAGGAGAGAGGCCCAAGCAAGACGCGCCCCGAGGAGCGTCTTGCCACATGTCAACACTGGGTCTGACTGAGCGCCTCCAGGAGAGAGGCCCGAGGAGCGTCTTGTCACATGTCAACACTGGGTCTGACTGAGCGCCTCCAGGAGCGAGGCCCAAGCAAGAAACGCCCGAGGAGCGTCTTGACACATGTCAACACTGGGTCTGACTGAGCGACTCCAGGAGAGAGGTCCAAGCAACACGCGCCCCGAGGAGCGTCTTGCCACATGTCAACACTGGGTCTGACTGAGTGCCTCCATGAGAGAAGCCCCAGCAAGAAGCGCCCCGAGGAGCGTCTTGTCACATGTCACTACTCGGTCTGACTGAGCGCCTCCAGGAGAGAGGCCCAAGCAAGACGTGCCCCGAGGAGCGTCTTGCCACATGTCAACAATGGGTCTGACTGAGGGCCTCCAGGAGAGAAGCCCAAGCAAGAAGCGCCCCGAGGAGCGTCTTGCCACATGTCAACACTGGGTCTGACTGAGCGCCTCCAGGAGAGAGGCCCAAGCAAGACACGCCCCGAGGAGCGTCTTGACACATGTTAACACTGGGTCTGACTGAGGGCCTCCATGAGAGAAGCCCAAGCAAGACGCGCCCCGAGGAGAGTCTTGCCACATGTCAACACTGGGTCTGACAGAGGGCATCCAGGAGACAGGCCCAAGCAATACGCGCCCCGAGGAGCGTCTTGCCACATGTCAACAATGGGTCTGACTGAGGGCCTCCAGGAGAGAAGCCCAAGGAAGACGCGCCCCGAGGAGCTTCTTGCCACATGTCAGCACTCGGTCTGACTGAGCGCCTCCAGGAGAGAGGCCAAAGCAAGATGCGCCCCGAGGAGCGTCTTGACACATGTGAACACTGGGTCTGACAGAGGGCCTCCATGAGAGAGGCCCAAGCAAGACGCACCCCGAGGAGTGTCTTGCCACATGTCAACACTGGGTCTGACTGAGCGCCTCCAGGAGAGAGGCCGAAGCAAGACGCGCCCTGAGGAGCGTCTTGTCACGTGTCAACACTGGGTCTGACTTACCGCCTCCAGGAGAGAGGCCCAAGCAAGATGCGCCCCGAGGAGCGTCTTGCCACGTGTTACCAATGGGTCTGACTGAGCTCCTGCAGGAGAGAGGCCCAAGCTAGACGCGCCCCGAGGAGCGTCTTGCCACGTGTCACCACTGGGTCTGATTGAGCACCTCCCGGAGAGAGGCCCCAGCAAGACGCGCCGCGAGGAGCATCTTGCCTTATGTCAGCACTCGGTCTGACTGAGCGCCTCCAGGAGAGAGGCCCAAGCAAGACCCGCCCAGAGGAGCGTCTTGCCACATGTCACTACTCGGTCTAACTGAGCGCCTCCAGGAGAGAGGTCCAAGCAAGACACGCCCAGAGGAGCGTCTTGCCACATGTCACTACTCGGTCTGACTGACCGCCTCCAGGAGGGAGGTCCAAGCAAGACGCGCCCTGAGGAGCGTCTTGCTACATGTCACTACTCGGTCTGACTGAGCGCCTCCAGGAGAGAGGCCCAAGCAAGACGTGCCCCGAGGAGCGTCTTGCCACATGTCAACAATGGGTCTGACTGAGGGCCTCCAGGAGAGAAGCCCAAGCAAGACGCGCCCCGAGGAGCGTCTTGCCACATGTCAACACTGGGTCTGACTGAGGGCCTCCAGGAGAGAAGCCCAAGCAAGACGCGCCCCGAGGAGCGTCTTGCCACATGTCAACACTGGGTCTGACTGAGGGCCCCCAGGAGAGAGGCCCAAATAAGACGCGCCCCTAGGAGCGTCTTGCCACATGTCAACACTGGGTCTGACAGAGGGCATCCAGGAGAGAGGCCCAAGCAATACGCGCCCCGAGGAGCGTCTTGCCACATGTCACCACTGGGTCTGACTGAGCTCCTCTAGGAGAGAGGCCTAAGCAAGACGTGCCCCGAGGAGCGTCTTGCCACGTGTCACCACTGGGTCTGATTGAGCACCTCCAGAGAGAGGCCCCAGCAAGACGCGCCCCGAGGAGCGTCTTGCCTTATGTCAGCACTCGGTCTGACTAAGCGCCACCAGGAGAGAGGCCCAAGCAAGACGCGCCCCGAGGAGCGTCTTGCCACATGTCACTACTCAGTCTAACTGAGCGCCTCCAGGAGAGAGGTCCAAGCAAGACGCGCCCCGAGGAGCATCTTGCCACATGTCACTACTCGGTCTGACTGAGCGCCTCCAGGAGAGAGGCCCAAGCAAGACGCGCCCCGAGGAGCGTCTTGCCACGTGTGAACACTGGGTCTTACTGAGCGCCTCCAGGAGAGAGGCCCAAGCAAGACGTGCCCGGAGGAGTGTCTTGCCACATGTCAGCACTCGGTCTGACTGAGCGCCTCCAAGAGAGAGGCCCAAGCAAGACGCGCCCCGAGGAGCATCTTGACACATGTCTCCTATGGGTCTGACTGAGCGCCTCCAGGAGAGAGGCCCAAGCAAGACGTGCCCCGAGGAGCGTCTTTCCACATGTCAACACTGGGTCTGACTGAGTGGCTCCATGAGAGAAGTCCCAGCAAGACGCGCCCCGAGGAGCATCTTGCCACATGTCAACACTGGGTCTGACTGAGAACCTCCAGGAGAGAGGCCCAAGCAAGACGCGCCCCGAGGAGCGTCTTGCCACATGTCAACACTGGGTCTGACTGAGCGCCTCCAGGAGAGAGGCCCAAGCAAGACGCGCCCCGAGGAGCGTCTTGTCACATGTCACTACTCGGTCTGACTGAGCGCCTCCAGGAGAGAGGCCCAAGCAAGACGTGCCCGGAGGAGCGTCTTGCCACATGTCAACAATGGGTCTGACTGAGGGCCTCCAGGAGAGAAGCCCAAGCAAGAAGCGCCCCGAGGAGCGTCTTGCCACATGTCAACACTGGGTCTGACTGAGCGCCTCCAGGAGAGAGGCCCAAGCAAGACACGCCCCGAGGAGCGTCTTGACACATGTCAACACTGGGTCTGACTGAGGGCCTCCATGAGAGAAGCCCAAGCAATACGCGCCCCGAGGAGAGTCTTGCCACATGTCAACACTGGGTCTGACTGAGCGCCTCCAGGAGAGAGGCCCAAGCAAGACGCGACCCGAGGAGCGTCTTGCCACGTGTCAACACTGGGTCTGACTGAGCTCCTCCAGGAGAGAGGCCTAAGCAAGACGCGCCCCGAGGAGCGTCTTGCCACGTGTCACCACTGGGTCTGATTGAGCACCTCCAGGAGAGAGGCCCCAGCAAGACGCGCCCCGAGGAGCGTCTTGCCTTATGTCAGCACTCGGTCTGACTGAGCGCCTCCAGGAGAGAGGCCCAAGCAAGACGCGCCCCTAGGTGCGTCTTGCCACATGTCACTAATCGGTCTAACTGAGCGCCTCCAGGAGAGAGGTCCAAGCAAGATGCGCCCCGAGGAGCGTCTTGCCACATGTCACTACTCGGTCTGACTGAGTGCCTCCAGGAGAGAGGCCCAAGCAAGACGTGCCCCGAGGAGCGTCTTGCCACATGTCAACAATGGGTCTGACTGAGGGCCTCCAGGAGAGAAGCCCAAGCAAGACGCGCCCCGAGGAGCGTCTTGCCACATGTCAACACTGGGTCTGACTGAGGGCCTCAAGGAGAGAGGCCCAAATAAGACGCGCCCCGAGGAGCGTCTTGCCACATGTCAACAATGGGTCTGACTGAGGGCCTCCAGGAGAGAGGCCCAAGCAAGACGCGCCCCGAGGAGAGTCTTGCCAAATGTCAGCACTTGGTCTGACTGAGCGCCTCCAGGAGAGAGGCCCAAGCAAGACGCGCCCCGAGGAGCGTCTTGACACATTTCTCCTCTGGGTCTGACTGAGCGCCTCCAGGAGAGAGGCCCAAGCAAGACGTTCCCCGAGGAGCGTCTTTCCACATGTCAACACTGGGTCTGACTGAGTGCCTCGAAGAGAGAAGGCCCAGCAAGACGCGCCCCGAGGAGCGTCTTGCCACATGTCAACACTGGGTCTGACTGAGCACCTCCAGGAGAGAGGCCCAAGCAAGACACGCCCCGAGGAGCGTCCTGCCACATGTCAACACTGGGTCTGACTGAGCGCCTCCAGGAGAGAGGCCCGAGGAGCGTCTTGCCACATGTCAACAATGGGTCTGACTGAGGGCCTCCAGGAGAGAAGCCCAAGCAAGAAGCGCCCCGAGGAGCGTATTGCCACATGTCAACACTGGGTCTGACTGAGCGCCTCCAGGAGAGAGGCCCAAGCAAGACACGCCCCGAGGAGCGTCTTGACACATGTTAACACTGGGTCTGACTGAGGGCCTCCATGTGAGAAGCCCAAGCAAGACGCGACCCGAGGAGAGTCTTGCCACATGTCAACACTGGGTCTGACAGAGGGCATCCAGGAGAGAGGCCCAAGCAATACGCGCCCCGAGGAGCGTCTTGCCACATGTCAACAATGGGTCTGACTGAGGGCCTCCAGGAGAGAAGCCCAAGGAAGACGCGCCCCGAGGAGCTTCTTGCCACATGTCAGCACTCGGTCTGACTGAGCGCCTCCAGGAGAGAGGCCAAAGCAAGATGCTCCCGGAGGAGCGTCTTGCCACATGTCAACACTGGGTCTGAATGAGCGCCTCCAGGAGAGAGGCCCAAGCAAGACACGCCCCGAGGAGCGTCTTGACACATGTTAACACTGGGTCTGACTGAGGGCCTCCATGAGAGAAGCCCAAGCAAGACGCGCCCCGAGGAGAGTCTTGCCACATGTCAACACTGGGTCTGACAGAGGGCATCCAGGAGAGAGGCCCAAGCAATACGCGCCCCGAGGAGCGTCTTGCCACATGTCACCACAGGGTCTGACTGAGCACCTCCAGGAGAGAGGCCCAAGCAAGACGCGCCCCGAGGAGCGTCTTGCCACATGTCAACAATGGGTCTGACTGAGGGCCTCCAGGAGAGAAGCCCAAGCAAGACGCACCCCGAGGAGCTTCTTGCCACATGTCAGCACTCGGTCTGACTGAGCGCCTCCAGGAGAGAGGCCCAAGTAAGACGCGCCCCGAGGAGTGTCTTGCCACATGTCAACACTGGGTCTGACTGAGCGCCTCCAGGAGAGAGGCCCAAGCAAGACGCGCCCCGAGGAGCGTCTTGCCACGTGTCAACACTGGGTCTGACTGAGCTCCTCCAGGAGAGAGGCCTAAGCAAGACGCGCCCCGAGGAGCGTCTTGCCACGTGACACCACTGGGTCTGATTGAGCACCTCCAGGAGAGAGGCCCCAGCAAGACGCGCCCCGGGGAGCGTCTTGCCTTATGTCAGCACTCGGTCTGACTGAGCGCCTCCAGGAGAGAGGCCCAAGCAAGACGCGCCCCGAGGAGCGTCTTGCCACATGTCACTAATCGGTCTAACTGAGCGCCTCCAGGAGAGAGGTCCAAGCAAGATGCGCCCCGAGGAGCGTCATGCCACATGTCACTACTCGGTCTGACTGAGCGCCTCCAGGAGAGAGGCCCAAGCAAGACGTGCCCCGAGGAGCGTCTTGCCACATGTCAACAATGGGTCTGACTGAGGGCCTCCAGGAGAGAAGCCCAAGCAAGACGCGCCCCGAGGAGCGTCTTGCCACATGTCAACACTGGGTCTGACTGAGGGCCTCAAGGAGAGAGGCCCACATAAGACGCGCCCCGAGGAGCGTCTTGCCACATGTCAACAATGGGTCTGACTGAGGGCCTCCAGGAGAGAGGCCCAAGCAAGACGCGCCCCGAGGAGAGTCTTGCCAAATGTCAGCACTTGGTCTGACTGAGCGCCTCCAGGAGAGAGGCCCAAGCAAGACGCGCCCCGAGGAGCGTCTTGAGACATTTCTCCTCTGGGTCTGACTGAGCGCCTCCAGGAGAGAGGCCCAAGCAAGACGTTCCCCGAGGAGCGTCTTTCCACATGTCAACACTGGGTCTGACTGAGTGCCTCCATGAGAGAAGCCCCAGCAAGACACGCCCCGAGGAGCGTCTTGCCACATGTCAACACTGGGTCTGACTGAGCACCTCCAGGAGAGAGGCCCAAGCAAGACACGCCCCGAGGAGCGTCCTGCCACATGTCAACACTGGGTCTGACTGAGCTCCTCCAGGAGAGAGGCCCGAGGAGCGTCTTGTCACATGTCAACACTGGGTCTGACTGAGTGCCTCCATGAGAGAAGCCCCAGCAAGACGCGCCCCGAGGAGCATCTTGTCACATGTCACTACTCGGTCTGACTGAGCGCCTCCAGGAGAGAGGCCCAAGCAAGACGTGCCCCGAGGAGCGTCTTGCCACATGTCAACAATGGGTCTGACTGAGGGCCTCCAGGAGAGAAGCCCAAGCAAGAAGCGCCCCGAGGAGCGTCTTGCCACATGTCAACACTGGGTCTGACTGAGCGCCTCCAGGAGAGAGGCCCAAGCAAGACACGCCCCGAGGAGCGTCTTGACACATGTTAACACTGGGTATGACTGAGGGCCTCCATGTGAGAAGCCCAAGCAAGACGCGCCCCGAGGAGAGTCTTGCCACATGTCAACACTGGGTCTGACAGAGGGCATCCAGGAGAGAGGCCCAAGCAAGACGCGCCCCGAGGAGCGTCTTGCCACATGTCAACAATGGGTCTGACTGAGGGCCTCCAGGAGAGAAGCCCAAGGAAGACGCGCCCCGAGGAGCTTCTTGCCACATGTCAGCACTCGGTCTGACTGAGCGCCTCCAGGAGAGAGGCCAAAGCAAGATGCGCCCCGAGGAGCGTCTTGCCACATGTCAACACTGGGTCTGACTGAGCGCCTCCAGGAGAGAGGCCCAAGCAAGACGCGCCCCGAGGAGAGTCTTGCCACATGTCAGCACTCGGTCTGACTGAGCGCCTCCAGGAGAGAGGCCCAAGCAAGACGCGCCCCGAGGAGCGTCTTGACACATTTCTCCTCTGGGTCTGACTGAGCGCCTCCAGGAGAGAGGCCCAAGCAAGACGTTCCCCGAGGAGCGTCTTTCCACATGTCAACACTGGGTCTGACTGAGTGCCTCCATGAGAGAAGCCCCAGCAAGACGTGCCCCGAGGAGCGTCTTGCCACATGTCAACACTGGGTCTGAATGAGCACCTCCAGGAGAGAGGCCCAAGCAAGACGCGCCCCGAGGAGCGTCTTGCCACATGTCAACACTGGGTCTGACTGAGCGCCTCCAGGAGAGAGGCCCGAGGAGCGTCTTGTCATATGTCAACACTGGGTCTGACTGAGCGCCTCCAGGAGCGAGGCCCAAGCAAGAAACGCCCGAGGAGCGTCTTGACACATGTCAACACTGGGTCTGACTGAGCGAGTCCAGGAGAGAGGTCCAAGCAACACGCGCCCCGAGGAGCGTCTTGACACATTTCTCCTCTGGGTCTGACTGAGCGCCTCCAGGAGAGAGGCCCAAGCAAGACGTTCCCCGAGGAGCGTCTTTCCACATGTCAACACTGGGTCTGACTGAGTGCCTCGAAGAGAGAAGCCCCAGCAAGACGCGCCCCGAGGAGCGTCTTGCCACATGTCAACACTGGGTCTGACTGAGCACCTCCAGGAGAGAGGCCCAAGCAAGACACGCCCCGAGGAGCGTCCTGCCACATGTCAACACTGGGTCTGACTGAGCGCCTCCAGGAGAGAGGCCCGAGGAGCGTCTTGCCACATGTCAACAATGGGTCTGACTGAGGGCCTCCAGGAGAGAAGCCCAAGCAAGAAGTGCCCCGAGGAGCGTCTTGCCACATGTCAACACTGGGTCTGACTGAGCGCCTCCAGGAGAGAGGCCCAAGCAAGACACGCCCCGAGGAGCGTCTTGACACATGTTAACACTGGGTCTGACTGAGGGCCTCCATGTGAGAAGCCCAAGCAAGACGCGACCCGAGGAGAGTCTTGCCACATGTCAACACTGGGTCTGACAGAGGGCATCCAGGAGAGAGGCCCAAGCAATACGCGCCCCGAGGAGCGTCTTGCCACATGTCAACAATGGGTCTGACTGAGGGCCTCCAGGAAATGAAGCCCAAGCAAGAAGCGCCCCGAGGAGCGTCTTTCCACATGTCAACACTGGGTCTGACTGAGTGCCTCCATGAGAGAAGCCCCAGCAAGACCCGCCCCGAGGAGCGTCTTGCCACATGTCAACACTGGGTCTGAATGAGCACCTCCAGGAGAGAGGCCCAAGCAAGACGCGCCCCGAGGAGCGTCTTGCCACATGTCAACACTGGGTCTGACTGAGCGCCTCCAGGAGAGAGGCCCGAGGAGCGTCTTGTCACATGTCAACACTGGGTCTGACTGAGCGCCTCCAGGAGCGAGGCCCAAGCAAGAAACGCCCGAGGAGCGTCTTGACACATGTCAACACTGGGTCTGACTGAGCGACTCCAGGAGAGAGGTCCAAGCAACACGCGCCCCGAGGAGCGTCTTGCCACATGTCAACACTGGGTCTGACTGAGTGCCTCCATGAGAGAAGCCCCAGCAAGAAGCGCCCCGAGGAGCGTCTTGTCACATGTCACTACTCGGTCTGACTGAGCGCCTCCAGGAGAGAGGCCCAAGCAAGACGTGCCCCGAGGAGCGTCTTGCCACATGTCAACAATGGGTCTGACTGAGGGCCTCCAGGAGAGAAGCCCAAGCAAGAAGCGCCCCGAGGAGCGTCTTGCCACATGTCAACACTGGGTCTGACTGAGCGCCTCCAGGAGAGAGGCCCAAGCAAGACACGCCCCGAGGAGCGTCTTGACACATGTTAACACTGGGTCTGACTGAGGGCCTCCATGAGAGAAGCCCAAGCAAGACGCGCCCCGAGGAGAGTCTTGCCACATGTCAACACTGGGTCTGACAGAGGGCATCCAGGAGACAGGCCCAAGCAATACGCGCCCCGAGGAGCGTCTTGCCACATGTCAACAATGGGTCTGACTGAGGGCCTCCAGGATAGAAGCCCAAGGAAGACGCGCCCCGAGGAGCTTCTTGCCACATGTCAGCACTCGGTCTGACTGAGTGCCTCCAGGAGAGAGGCCAAAGCAAGATGCGCCCCGAGGAGCGTCTTGACACATGTGAACACTGGGTCTGACAGAGGGCCTCCATGAGAGAGGCCCAAGCAAGACGCACCCCGAGGAGTGTCTTGCCACATGTCAACACTGGGTCTGACTGAGCGCCTCCAGGAGAGAGGCCGAAGCAAGACGCGCCCTGAGGAGCGTCTTGTCACGTGTCAACACTGGGTCTGACTTACCGCCTCCAGGAGAGAGGCCCAAGCAAGATGCGCCCCGAGGAGCGTCTTGCCACGTGTCACCACTGGGTCTGATTGAGCACCTCCCGGAGAGAGGCCCCAGCAAGACGCGCCGCGAGGAGCATCTTGCCTTATGTCAGCACTCGGTCTGACTGAGCGCCTCCAGGAGAGAGGCCCAAGCAAGACCCGCCCAGAGGAGCGTCTTGCCACATGTCACTACTCGGTCTGACTGACCGCCTCCAGGAGGGAGGTCCAAGCAAGACGCGCCCTGAGGAGCGTCTTGCTACATGTCACTACTCGGTCTGACTGAGCGCCTCCAGGAGAGAGGCCCAAGCAAGACGTGCCCCGAGGAGCGTCTTGCCACATGTCAACAATGGGTCTGACTGAGGGCCTCCAGGAGAGAAGCCCAAGCAAGACGCGCCCCGAGGAGCGTCTTGCCACATGTCAACACTGGGTCTGACTGAGGGCCCCCAGGAGAGAGGCCCAAATAAGACGCGCCCCGAGGAGCGTCTTGCCACATGTCACTACTCGGTCTAACTGAGCGCCTCCAGGAGAGAGGTCCAAGCAAGACACGCCCAAAGGAGCGTCTTGCCACATGTCACTACTCGGTCTGACTGAGCGCCTCCAGGAGGGAGGTCCAAGCAAGACGCGCCCCGAGGAGCGTCTTGCCACATGTCACTACTCGGTCTGACTGAGCGCCTCCAGGAGAGAGGCCCAAGCAAGACGTGCCCCGAGGAGCGTCTTGCCACATGTCAACAATGGGTCTGACTGAGGGCCTCCAGGAGAGAAGCCCAAGCAAGACGCGCCCCGAGGAGCGTCTTGCCACATGTCAACACTGGGTCTGACTGAGGGCCCCCAGGAGAGAGGCCCAAATAAGACGCGCCCCTAGGAGCGTCTTGCCACATGTCAACACTGGGTCTGACTAAGGGCCTCCAGGAGAGAAGCCCAAGCAAGATGCGCCCCGAGGAGCGTCTTGCCACATGTCAGCACTCGGTCTGACTGAGCGCCTCCAGGAGAGAGGCCCAAGCAAGACCCGCCCAGAGGAGCGTCTTGCCACATGTCACTACTCGGTCTAACTGAGCGCCTCCAGGAGAGAGGTCCAAGCAAGACACGCCCAGAGGAGCGTCTTGCCACATGTCACTACTCGGTCTGACTGACCGCCTCCAGGAGGGAGGTCCAAGCAAGACGCGCCCTGAGGAGCGTCTTGCTACATGTCACTACTCGGTCTGACTGAGCGCCTCCAGGAGAGAGGCCCAAGCAAGACGTGCCCCGAGGAGCGTCTTGCCACATGTCAACAATGGGTCTGACTGAGGGCCTCCAGGAGAGAAGCCCAAGCAAGACGCGCCCCGAGGAGCGTCTTGCCACATGTCAACACTGGGTCTGACTGAGGGCCCCCAGGAGAGAGGCCCAAATAAGACGCGCCCCGAGGAGCGTCTTGCCACATGTCACTACTCGGTCTAACTGAGTGCCTCCAGGAGAGAGGTCCAAGCAAGACACGCCCAAAGGAGCGTCTTGCCACATGTCACTACTCGGTCTGACTGAGCGCCTCCAGGAGGGAGGTCCAAGCAAGACGCGCCCCGAGGAGCGTCTTGCCACATGTCACTACTCGGTCTGACTGAGCGCCTCCAGGAGAGAGGCCCAAGCAAGACGTGCCCCGAGGAGCGTCTTGCCACATGTCAACAATGGGTCTGACTGAGGGCCTCCAGGAGAGAAGCCCAAGCAAGACGCGCCCCGAGGAGCGTCTTGCCACATGTCAACACTGGGTCTGACTGAGGGCCCCCAGGAGAGAGGCCCAAATAAGACGCGCCCCTAGGAGCGTCTTGCCACATGTCAACACTGGGTCTGACTAAGGGCCTCCAGGAGAGAAGCCCAAGCAAGATGCGCCCCGAGGAGCGTCTTGCCACATGTCAGCACTCGGTCTGACTGAGCGCCTCCAGGAGAGAGGCCCAAGCAAGACGCGCCCCGAGGAGCGTCTTGACATATTTCTCCTCTGGGTCTGACTGAGCGCCTCCAGCAGAGAGGCCCAAGCAAGACGTTCCCCGAGGAGCGTCTTTCCACATGTCAACACTGGGTCTGACTGAGTGCCTCCATGAGAGAAGCCCCAGCAAGACGCGCCTCGAGGAGCGTCTTGCCACATGTCAGCACTCGGTCTGACTGAGCGCCTCCAGGAGAGAGGCCCAAGCAAGGCGCGCCCCGAGGAGCGTCTTGACACATGTCTCCTCTGGGTCTGACTGAGCGCCTCCAGGAGAGAGGCCCAAGCAAGACGTGCCCCGAGGAGCATCTTGCCACATGTCAACACTCGGTCTGACTGAGCGCCTCCAGGAGAGAGGCCCAAGCAAGACGCGCCCCGAAGAGCGTCTTGCCACATGTCAACACTGGGTCTGACTGAGCGCCTCCAGGAGAGAGGCCCAAGCAAGACGAACCCCGAGGAGAGTCTTGCCACATGTCAACACTGGGTCTGACTGAGCACCTCCAGGAGAGAGGCCCAAGCAAGACGCGCCCCGAGGAGCGTCTTGCCACATGTCAACACTGGGTCTGACTGAGCGCCTTCAGGAGAGAGGCCCGAGGAGCGTCTTGACACATGTCACCTTTGGGTCTGACTGACTGCCTCCAGGAGAGAGGCCCAAGCAAGATGCGCCCCGAGGAGCGTCTTGTCACATGTCAACACTGGGTCTGACTGAGCGCCTCCAGGAGTGAGGCCCAAGCAAGAAACGCCCGAGGAGCGTCTTGACACATGTCAACACTGGGTCTGACTGAGGGCCTCCATGAGAGCGGTCCAAGCAACACGCGCCCCGAGGAGCGTCGTGCCACATGTCAACACTGGGTCTGACTGAGTGCCTCCATGAGAGAAGCCCCAGCAAAATGCGCCCCGAGGAGCGTCTTGCCACATGTCACTACTCGGTCTGACTGAGCGCCTCCAGGAGAGAGGCCCAAGCAAGACGTGCCCCGAGGAGCGTCTTGCCACATGTCAACAAAGGGTCTGACTGACGGCCTCCAGGAGAGAAGCCCAAGCAAGAAGCGCCCCGAGGAGCGTCTTGCCAAATGTCAACACTGGGTCTGACTGAGCGCCTCCAGGAGAGAGGCCCAAGCAAGACACGCCCCGAGGAGCGTCTTGACACATGTTAACACTGGGTCTGACTGAGGGCCTCCATGTGAGAAGCCCAAGCAAGACGCGCCCCGAGGAGAGTCTTGCCACATGTCAACACTGGGTCTGACAGAGGGCCTCCAGGAGAGAGGCCCATGCAATACGCGCCCCGAGGAGCGTCTTGCCACATGTCAACAAAAGGTCTGACTGAGGGCCTCCAGGAGAGAAGCTCAAGGAAGACGCGCCCCGAGGAGCTTCTTGCCACATGTCAGCACTCGGTCTGACTGAGCGCCTCCAGGAGAGAGGCCAAAGCAAGATGCGCCCCGAGGAGCATCTTGACACATGTCAACACTGGGTCTGACAGAGGGCCTCCATGAGAGAGGCCCAAGCAAGACGCGCCCCGAGGAGTGTCTTGCCACATGTCAACACTGGGTCTGACTGAGCGCCTCCAGGAGAGAGGCCGAAGCAAGACGCGCCCTGAGGAGCGTCTTGTCAAGTGTCAACACTGGGTCTGACTTACCGCCTCCAGGAGAGAGGCCCAAGCAAGATGCGCCCCGAGGAGCGTCTTGCCACGTGTCACCAATGGGTCTGACTGAGCTCCTCCAGGAGAGAGGCCCAAGCTAGACGCGCCCCGAGGAGCGTCTTGCCACGTGTCACCACTGGGTCTGATTGAGCACCTCCCGGAGAGAGGCCCCAGCAAGACGCGCCGCGAGGAGCATCTTGCCTTATGTCAGCACTCGGTCTGACTGAGCGCCTCCAGGAGAGAGGCCCAAGCAAGACCCGCCCCGAGGAGCGTCTTGCCACATGTCACTACTCGGTCTAACTGAGCGCCTCCAGGAGAGAGGTCCAAGCAAGACACGCCCAGAGGAGCGTCTTGCCACATGTCACTACTCGGTCTGACTGACCGCCTCCAGGAGGGAGGTCCAAGCAAGACGCGCCCCGAGGAGCGTCTTGCCACATGTCACTACTCGGTCTGACTGAGCGCCTCCAGGAGAGAGGCCCAAGCAAGACGTGCCCCGTGGAGCGTCTTGCCACATGTCAACAATGGGTCTGACTGAGGGCCTCCAGGAGAGAAGCCCAAGCAAGACGCGCCCCGAGGAGCGTCTTGCCACATGTCAACACTGGGTCTGACTGAGGGCCCCCAGGAGAGAGGCCCAAATAAGACGCGCCCCGAGGAGCGTCTTGCCACATGTCACTACTCGGTCTAACTGAGCGCCTCCAGGAGAGAGGTCCAAGCAAGACACGCCCAAAGGAGCGTCTTGCCACATGTCACTACTCGGTCTGACTGAGCGCCTCCAGGAGGGAGGTCCAAGCAAGACGCGCCCCGAGGAGCGTCTTGCCACATGTCACTACTCGGTCTGACTGAGCGCCTCCAGGAGAGAGGCCCAAGCAAGACGTGCCCCGAGGAGCGTCTTGCCACATGTCAACAATGGGTCTGACTGAGGGCCTCCAGGAGAGAAGCCCAAGCAAGATGCGCCCCGAGGAGCGTCTTGCCACATGTCAGCACTCGGTCTGACTGAGCGCCTCCAGGAGAGAGGCCCAAGCAAGACGCGCCCCGAGGAGCGTCTTGACATATTTCTCCTCTGGGTCTGACTGAGCGCCTCCAGCAGAGAGGCCCAAGCAAGACATTCCCCGAGGAGCGTCTTTCCACATGTCAACACTGGGTCTGACTGAGTGCCTCCATGAGAGAAGCCCCAGCAAGACGCGCCTCGAGGAGCGTCTTGCCACATGTCAACACTGGGTCTGACTGAGCACCTCCAGGAGAGAGGCCCAAGCAAGACGCGCCCCGAGGAGCGTCTTGCCACATGTCAACACTGGGTCTGACTGAGCGCCTCCAGGAGAGAGGCCCGAGGAGCGTCTTGACACATGTCACCTCTGGGTCTGACTGAGCGCCTCCAGGAGAGAGGCCCAAGCAAGACGCGCCCCGAGGAGCGTCTTGTCACATGTCAACACTGGGTCTGACTGAGCACCTCCAGGAGCGAGGCCCAAGCAAGAAACGCCCGAGGAGCGTCTTGACACATGTCAACACTGGGTCTGACTGAGCGCCTCCAGGAGAGAGGTCCAAAGAACACGCTCCCCGAGGAGCGTCTTGCCACATGTCAACACTGGGTCTGACTGAGTGCCTCCATGAGAGAAGCCCCAGCAAGACGCGCCCCGAGGAGCGTCTTGTCACATGTCACTACTCGGTCTGACTGAGCGCCTCCAGGAGAGAAGCCCAAGCAAGATGCGCCCCGAGGAGCGTCTTGCCACATGTCAACAATGGGTCTGACTGAGGGCCTCCAGGAGAGAAGCCCAAGCAAGAAGCGCCCCGAGGAGCGTCTTGCCACATGTCAACACTGGGTCTGACTGAGCGCCTCCAGGAGAGAGGCCAAAGCAAGACACGCCCCGAGGAGCGTCTTGACACATGTTAACACTGGGTCTGACTGAGCGCCTCCAGGAGAGAGGCCCAAGCAAGACACGCCCCGAGGAGCGTCTTGACACATGTTAACACTGGGTCTGACTGAGGGCCTCCATGTGAGAAGCCCAAGCAAGACGCGCCCCGAGGAGTGTCTTGCCACATGTCAACACTGGGTCTGACTGAGCCCCTCCAGGAGAGAGGCCCAAGCACGACGCGCCCCGAGGAGGGTCTTGCCACGTGTCAACACTGGGTCTGACTTAGCGCCTCCAGGAGAGAGGCCCAAATAAGACGCGCCCCGAGGAGCGTCTTGCCACATGTCAACACTGGGTCTGACTGAGGGCCTCCAGGAGAGAAGCCCAAGCAAGATGCGCCCCGAGGAGCGTCTTGCCACATGTCAGCACTCGGTCTGACTGAGCGCCTCCAGGAGAGAGGCCCAAGCAAGACGCGCCCCGAGGAGCGTCTTGACACATGTCTCCTCTGGGTCTGACTGAGCGCCTCCAGGAGAGAGGCCCAAGCAAGACGTGCCCCGAGGAGCATCTTGCCACATGTCAACACTCGGTCTGACTGAGCGCCTCCAGGAGAGAGGCCCAAGCAAGACGCGCCCCGAAGAGCGTCTTGCCACATGTCAACACTGGGTCTGACTGAGCGCCTCCAGGAGAGAGGCCCAAGCAAGACGCGCCCCGAGGGGAGTCTTGCCACATGTCAGCACTCGGTCTGTCTGAGCGCCTCCAGGAGAGAGGCCCAAGCAAGACGCGCCCCGAGGAGCGTCTTGACACATTTCTCCTCTGGGTCTGACTGAGCGCCTCCAGGAGAGAGGCCCAAGCAAGACGTTCCCCGAGGAGCGTCTTTCCACATGTCAACACTGGGTCTGACTGAGTGCCTACATGAGAGAAGCCCCAGCAAGACGCGCCCCGAGGAGCGTCTTGCCACATGTCAACACTGGGTCTGACTGAGCACCTCCAGGAGAGAGGCCCAAGCAAGACGCGCCCCGAGGAGCGTCTTGCCACATGTCAACACTGGGTCTGACTGAGCGCCTTCAGGAGAGAGGCCCGAGGAGCGTCTTGACACATGTCACCTTTGGGTCTGACTGACTGCCTCCAGGAGAGAGGCCCAAGCAAGATGCGCCCCGAGGAGCGTCTTGTCACATGTCAACCCTGGGTCTGACTGAGCGCCTCCAGGAGTGAGGCCCAAGCAAGAAACGCCCGAGGAGCGTCTTGACACATGTCAACACTGGGTCTGACTGAGCGCCTCCATGAGAGCGGTCCAAGCAACACGCGCCCCGAGGAGCGTCTTGCCACATGTCAACACTGGGTCTGACTGAGTGCCTCCATGAGAGAAGCCCCAGCAAAATGCGCCCCGAGGAGCGTCTTGCCACATGTCACTACTCGGTCTGACTGAGCGCCTCCAGGAGAGAGGCCCAAGCAAGACGTGCCCCGAGGAGCGTCTTGCCACATGTCAACAATGGGTCTGACTGAGGGCCTCCAGGAGAGAAGCCCAAGCAAGAAGCGCCCCGAGGACCGTCTTGCCACATGTCAACACTGGGTCTGACTGAGCGCCTCCAGGAGAGAGGCCCAAGCAAGACACGCCCCGAGGAGCGTCTTGACACATGTTAACACTGGGTCTGACTGAGGGCCTCCATGTGAGAAGCCCAAGCAAGACGCGCCCCGAGGAGAGTCTTGCCACATGTCAACACTGGGTCTGACAGAGGGCATCCAGGAGAGAGGCCCAAGCAATACGCGCCCCGAGGAGCGTCTTGCCACATGTCAACAAAAGGTCTGACTGAGGGCCTCCAGGAGAGAAGCTCAAGGAAGACGCGCCCCGAGGAGCTTCTTGCCACATGTCAGCACTCGGTCTGACTGAGCGTCTCCAGGAGAGAGGCCCAAGCAAGACGCGCCCCGAGGAGCGTCTTGCCACGTGTCAACACTGGGTCTGACTTAGCGCCTCAAGGAGAGAGGCCCAAGCAAGACGCGCCCCGAGGAGCGTCTTGCCACGTGTCAACACTGGGTCTGACTTAGCGCCTCCAGGAGAGAGGCCCAAGCAAGATGCGCCCCGAGGAGCGTCTTGCCACGTGTCACCACTGGGTCTGACTGAGCTCCTCCAGGAGAGAGGCCCAAGCAAGACGCGCCCCGAGGAGCGTCTTGCCACGTGTCACCACTGGGTCTGATTGAGCACCTCCAGGAGAGAGGCCCCAGCAAGATGCGCCGCGAGGAGCATCTTGCCTTATGTCAGCACTCGGTCTGACTGAGCGCCTCCAGGAGAGAGGCCCAAGCAAGACGCGCCCCGAGGAGCGTCTTGCCACATGTCACTACTCGGTCTAACTGAGCGCCTCCAGGAGAGAGGTCCAAGCAAGACACACCCCGAGGAGCGTCTTGCCACATGTCACTACTCGGTCTGACTGAGCGCCTCCAGGAGGGAGGTCCAAGCAAGACGCGCCCCGAGGAGCGTCTTGCCACATGTCACTACTCGGTCTGACTGAGCGCCTCCAGGACAGAGGCCCAAGCAAGACGTGCCCCGAGGAGTGTCTTGCCACATGTCAACAATGGGTCTGACTGAGGGCCTCCAGGAGAGAAGCCCAAGCAAGACGCGCCCCGAGGAGCGTCTTGCCACATGTCAACACTGGGTCTGACTGAGGGCTCCCAGGAGAGAGGCCCAAATAAGACGCGCCCCGAGGAGCGTCTTGCCACATGTCAACACTGGGTCTGACTGAGGGCCTCCAGGAGAGAAGCCCAAGCAAGATGCGCCCCGAGGAACGTCTTGCCACATGTCAACACTCGGTCTGACTGAGCGCCTCAAGGAGAGAGGCCCAAGCAAGACGCGTCCCCAGGAGCGTCTTGCCACATGTCAACACTGGGTCTGACTGAGCGCCTCCAGGAGAGAGGCCCAAACAAGACGCGCCCCGAGGAGCGTCTTGCCACATGTGAACACTGGGTCTGACTGAGCACCTCCAGGAGAAAGGCCCAAGCAAGACGCGCCCGGAGGTGCGTCTTGCCACATGTCAGCACTCGGTCTGACTGAGCACCTCCAGGAGAGAGGCCCAAGCAAGACGCGCCCCGAGGAGCGTCTTGAAACATGTCTCCTCTGGGTCTGACTGAGCGCCTCCAGGAGAGAGGACCAAGCAAGACGTGCCCCGAGGAGCATCTTGCCACATGTCAACACTGGGTCTGACTGAGTGCCTCCATGAGAGAAGCCCCAGCAAGACGCGCCCCGAGGAGCGTCTTGCCACATGTCAACACTGGGTCTGACTGAGCGCCTCCAGGAGAGAGGCCCAAGCAAGACGCGCCCCGAGGAGAGTCTTGCCACATGTCAACACTGGGTCTGACTGAGCACCTCCAGGAGAGAGGCCCAAGCAAGACGCGCCCCGAGGAGCGTCTTGCCACATGTCAACACTGGGTCTGACTGAGCGCCTTCAGGAGAGAGGCCCGAGGAGCGTCTTGACACATGTCACCTTTGGGTCTGACTGACTGCCTCCAGGAGAGAGGCCCAAGCAAGATGCGCCCCGAGGAGCGTCTTGTCACATGTCAACACTGGGTCTGACTGAGCGCCTCCAGGAGTGAGGCCCAAGCAAGAAACGCCCGAGGAGCGTCTTGACACATGTCAACACTGGGTCTGACTGAGGGCCTCCATGAGAGCGGTCCAAGCAACACGCGCCCCGAGGAGCGTCGTGCCACATGTCAACACTGGGTCTGACTGAGTGCCTCCATGAGAGAAGCCCCAGCAAAATGCGCCCCGAGGAGCGTCTTGCCACATGTCACTACTCGGTCTGACTGAGCGCCTCCAGGAGAGAGGCCCAAGCAAGACGTGCCCCGAGGAGCGTCTTGCCACATGTCAACAAAGGGTCTGACTGAGGGCCTCCAGGAGAGAAGCCCAAGCAAGAAGCGCCCCGAGGAGCGTCTTGCCAAATGTCAACACTGGGTCTGACTGAGCGCCTCCAGGAGAGAGGCCCAAGCAAGACACGCCCCGAGGAGCGTCTTGACACATGTTAACACTGGGTCTGACTGAGGGCCTCCATGTGAGAAGCCCAAGCAAGACGCGCCCCGAGGAGAGTCTTGCCACATGTCAACACTGGGTCTGACAGAGGGCCTCCAGGAGAGAGGCCCATGCAATACGCGCCCCGAGGAGCGTCTTGCCACATGTCAACAAAAGGTCTGACTGAGGGCCTCCAGGAGAGAAGCTCAAGGAAGACGCGCCCCGAGGAGCTTCTTGCCACATGTCAGCACTCGGTCTGACTGAGCGCCTCCAGGAGAGAGGCCAAAGCAAGATGCGCCCCGAGGAGCGTCTTGACACATGTCAACACTGGGTCTGACAGAGGGCCTCCATGAGAGAGGCCCAAGCAAGACGCGCCCCGAGGAGTGTCTTGCCACATGTCAACACTGGGTCTGACTGAGCGCCTCCAGGAGAGAGGCCGAAGCAAGACGCGCCCTGAGGAGCGTCTTGTCAAGTGTCAACACTGGGTCTGACTTACCGCCTCCAGGAGAGAGGCCCAAGCAAGATGCGCCCCGAGGAGCGTCTTGCCACGTGTCACCAATGGGTCTGACTGAGCTCCTCCAGGAGAGAGGCCCAAGCTAGACGCGCCCTGAGGAGCGTCTTGCCACGTGTCACCACTGGGTCTGATTGAGCACCTCCCGGAGAGAGGCCCCAGCAAGACGCGCCGCGAGGAGCATCTTGCCTTATGTCAGCACTCGGTCTGACTGAGCGCCTCCAGGAGAGAGGCCCAAGCAAGACCCGCCCCGAGGAGCGTCTTGCCACATGTCACTACTCGGTCTAACTGAGCGCCTCCAGGAGAGAGGTCCAAGCAAGACACGCCCAGAGCAGCGTCTTGCCACATGTCACTACTCGGTCTGACTGACCGCCTCCAGGAGGGAGGTCCAAGCAAGACGCGCCCCGAGGAGCGTCTTGCCACATGTCACTACTCGGTCTGACTGAGCGCCTCCAGGAGAGAGGCCCAAGCAAGACGTGCCCCGTGGAGCGTCTTGCCACATGTCAACAATGGGTCTGACTGAGGGCCTCCAGGAGAGAAGCCCAAGCAAGACGCGCCCCGAGGAGCGTCTTGCCACATGTCAACACTGGGTCTGACTGAGGGCCCCCAGGAGAGAGGCCCAAATAAGACGCGCCCCGAGGAGCGTCTTGCCACATGTCACTACTCGGTCTAACTGAGCGCCTCCAGGAGAGAGGTCCAAGCAAGACACGCCCAAAGGAGCGTCTTGCCACATGTCACTACTCGGTCTGACTGAGCGCCTCCAGGAGGGAGGTCCAAGCAAGACGCGCCCCGAGGAGCGTCTTGCCACATGTCACTACTCGGTCTGACTGAGCGCCTCCAGGAGAGAGGCCCAAGCAAGACGTGCCCCGAGGAGCGTCTTGCCACATGTCAACAATGGGTCTGACTGAGGGCCTCCAGGAGAGAAGCCCAAGCAAGATGCGCCCCGAGGAGCGTCTTGCCACATGTCAGCACTCGGTCTGACTGAGCGCCTCCAGGAGAGAGGCCCAAGCAAGACGCGCCCCGAGGAGCGTCTTGACATATTTCTCCTCTGGGTCTGACTGAGCGCCTCCAGCAGAGAGGCCCAAGCAAGACATTCCCCGAGGAGCGTCTTTCCACATGTCAACACTGGGTCTGACTGAGTGCCTCCATGAGAGAAGCCCCAGCAAGACGCGCCTCGAGGAGCGTCTTGCCACATGTCAACACTGGGTCTGACTGAGCACCTCCAGGAGAGAGGCCCAAGCAAGACGCGCCCCGAGGAGCGTCTTGCCACATGTCAACACTGGGTCTGACTGAGCGCCTCCAGGAGAGAGGCCCGAGGAGCGTCTTGACACATGTCACCTCTGGGTCTGACTGAGCGCCTCCAGGAGAGAGGCCCAAGCAAGACGCGCCCCGAGGAGCGTCTTGTCACATGTCAACACTGGGTCTGACTGAGCGCCTCCAGGAGCGAGGCCCAAGCAAGAAACGCCCGAGGAGCGTCTTGACACATGTCAACACTGGGTCTGACTGAGCGCCTCCAGGAGAGAGGTCCAAAGAACACGCTCCCCGAGGAGCGTCTTGCCACATGTCAACACTGGGTCTGACTGAGTGCCTCCATGAGAGAAGCCCCAGCAAGACGCGCCCCGAGGAGCGTCTTGTCACATGTCACTACTCGGTCTGACTGAGCGCCTCCAGGAGAGAAGCCCAAGCAAGATGCGCCCCGAGGAGCGTCTTGCCACATGTCAACAATGGGTCTGACTGAGGGCCTCCAGGAGAGAAGCCCAAGCAAGAAGCGCCCCGAGGAGCGTCTTGCCACATGTCAACACTGGGTCTGACTGAGCGCCTCCAGGAGAGAGGCCAAAGCAAGACACGCCCCGAGGAGCGTCTTGACACATGTTAACACTGGGTCTGACTGAGCGCCTCCAGGAGAGAGGCCCAAGCAAGACACGCCCCGAGGAGCGTCTTGACACATGTTAACACTGGGTCTGACTGAGGGCCTCCATGTGAGAAGCCCAAGCAAGACGCGCCCCGAGGAGAGTCTTGCCACATGTCAACACTGGGTCTGACAGAGGGCATCCAGGAGAGAGGCCCAAGCAATACGCGCCCCGAGGAGCGTCTTGCCACATGTCAACAATGGGTCTGACTGAGGGCCTCCAGGAGAGAAGCCCAAGGAAGACGCGCCCCGAGGAGCTTCTTGCCACATGTCAGCACTCGGTCTGACTGAGCGCCTCCAGGAGAGAGGCCAAAGCAAGATGCGCCCCGAGGAGCGTCTTGACACATGTCAACAATGGGTCTGACAGAGGGCCTCCATGAGAGAGGCCCAAGCAAGACGCGCCCCGAGGAGTGTCTTGCCACATGTCAACACTGGGTCTGACTGAGGCCCTCCAGGAGAGAGGCCCAAGCACGACGCGCCCCGAGGAGGGTCTTGCCACGTGTCAACACTGGGTCTGACTTAGCGCCTCCAGGAGAGAGGCCCAAATAAGACGCGCCCCGAGGAGCGTCTTGCCACATGTCAACACTGGGTCTGACTGAGGGCCTCCAGGAGAGAAGCCCAAGCAAGATGCGCCCCGAGGAGCGTCTTGCCACATGTCAGCACTCGGTCTGACTGAGCGCCTCCAGGAGAGAGGCCCAAGCAAGACGCGCCCCGAGGAGCGTCTTGACACATGTCTCCTCTGGGTCTGACTGAGCGCCTCCAGGAGAGAGGCCCAAGCAAGACGTGCCCCGAGGAGCATCTTGCCACATGTCAACACTCGGTCTGACTGAGCGCCTCCAGGAGAGAGGCCCAAGCAAGACGCGCCCCGAAGAGCGTCTTGCCACATGTCAACACTGGGTCTGACTGAGCGCCTCCAGGAGAGAGGCCCAAGCAAGACGCGCCCCGAGGAGAGTCTTGCCACATGTCAGCACTCGGTCTGTCTGAGCGCCTCCAGGAGAGAGGCCCAAGCAAGACGCGCCCCGAGGAGCGTCTTGACACATTTCTCCTCTGGGTCTGACTGAGCGCCTCCAGGAGAGAGGCCCAAGCAAGACGTTCCCCGAGGAGCGTCTTTCCACATGTCAACACTGGGTCTGACTGAGTGCCTACATGAGAGAAGCCCCAGCAAGACGCGCCCCGAGGAGCGTCTTGCCACATGTCAACACTGGGTCTGACTGAGCACCTCCAGGAGAGAGGCCCAAGCAAGACGCGCCCCGAGGAGCGTCTTGCCACATGTCAACACTGGGTCTGACTGAGCGCCTTCAGGAGAGAGGCCCGAGGAGCGTCTTGACACATGTCACCTTTGGGTCTGACTGACTGCCTCCAGGAGAGAGGCCCAAGCAAGATGCGCCCCGAGGAGCGTCTTGTCACATGTCAACCCTGGGTCTGACTGAGCGCCTCCAGGAGTGAGGCCCAAGCAAGAAACGCCCGAGGAGCGTCTTGACACATGTCAACACTGGGTCTGACTGAGCGCCTCCATGAGAGCGGTCCAAGCAACACGCGCCCCGAGGAGCGTCTTGCCACATGTCAACACTGGGTCTGACTGAGTGCCTCCATGAGAGAAGCCCCAGCAAAATGCGCCCCGAGGAGCGTCTTGCCACATGTCACTACTCGGTCTGACTGAGCGCCTCCAGGAGAGAGGCCCAAGCAAGACGTGCCCCGAGGAGCGTCTTGCCACATGTCAACAATGGGTCTGACTGAGGGCCTCCAGGAGAGAAGCCCAAGCAAGAAGCGCCCCGAGGACCGTCTTGCCACATGTCAACACTGGGTCTGACTGAGCGCCTCCAGGAGAGAGGCCCAAGCAAGACACGCCCCGAGGAGCGTCTTGACACATGTTAACACTGGGTCTGACTGAGGGCCTCCATGTGAGAAGCCCAAGCAAGACGCGCCCCGAGGAGAGTCTTGCCACATGTCAACACTGGGTCTGACAGAGGGCATCCAGGAGAGAGGCCCAAGCAATACGCGCCCCGAGGAGCGTCTTGCCACATGTCAACAAAAGGTATGACTGAGGGCCTCCAGGAGAGAAGCTCAAGGAAGACGCGCCCCGAGGAGCTTCTTGCCACATGTCAGCACTCGGTCTGACTGAGCGTCTCCAGGAGAGAGGCCCAAGCAAGACACGCCCCGAGGAGCGTCTTGCCACGTGTCAACACTGGGTCTGACTTAGCGCCTCAAGGAGAGAGGCCCAAGCAAGACGCGCCCCGAGGAGCGTCTTGCCACGTGTCAACACTGGGTCTGACTTAGCGCCTCCAGGAGAGAGGCCCAAGCAAGATGCGCCCCGAGGAGCGTCTTGCCACGTGTCACCACTGGGTCTGACTGAGCTCCTCCAGGAGAGAGGCCCAAGCAAGACGCGCCCCGAGGAGCGTCTTGCCACGTGTCACCACTGGGTCTGATTGAGCACCTCCAGGAGAGAGGCCCCAGCAAGATGCGCCGCGAGGAGCATCTTGCCTTATGTCAGCACTCGGTCTGACTGAGCGCCTCCAGGAGAGAGGCCCAAGCAAGACGCGCCCCGAGGAGCGTCTTGCCACATGTCACTACTCGGTCTAACTGAGCGCCTCCAGGAGAGAGGTCCAAGCAAGACACACCCCGAGGAGCGTCTTGCCACATGTCACTACTCGGTCTGACTGAGCGCCTCCAGGAGGGAGGTCCAAGCAAGACGCGCCCCGAGGAGCGTCTTGCCACATGTCACTACTCGGTCTGACTGAGCGCCTCCAGGACAGAGGCCCAAGCAAGACGTGCCCCGAGGAGTGTCTTGCCACATGTCAACAATGGGTCTGACTGAGGGCCTCCAGGAGAGAAGCCCAAGCAAGACGCGCCCCGAGGAGCGTCTTGCCACATGTCAACACTGGGTCTGACTGAGGGCTCCCAGGAGAGAGGCCCAAATAAGACGCGCCCCGAGGAGCGTCTTGCCACATGTCAACACTGGGTCTGACTGAGGGCCTCCAGGAGAGAAGCCCAAGCAAGATGCGCCCCGAGGAACGTCTTGCCACATGTCAACACTCGGTCTGACTGAGCGCCTCAAGGAGAGAGGCCCAAGCAAGACGCGTCCCCAGGAGCGTCTTGCCACATGTCAACACTGGGTCTGACTGAGCGCCTCCAGGAGAGAGGCCCAAACAAGACGCGCCCCGAGGAGCGTCTTGCCACATGTGAACACTGGGTCTGACTGAGCACCTCCAGGAGAAAGGCCCAAGCAAGACGCGCCCGGAGGTGCGTCTTGCCACATGTCAGCACTCGGTCTGACTGAGCACCTCCAGGAGAGAGGCCCAAGCAAGACGCGCCCCGAGGAGCGTCTTGAAACATGTCTCCTCTGGGTCTGACTGAGCGCCTCCAGGAGAGAGGACCAAGCAAGACGTGCCCCGAGGAGCATCTTGCCACATGTCAACACTGGGTCTGACTGAGTGCCTCCATGAGAGAAGCCCCAGCAAGACGCGCCCCGAGGAGCGTCTTGCCACATGTCAACTCTGCGTCTGACTGAGCACCTCCAGGAGAGAGGCCCAAGCAAGACGCGCACCGAGGAGCGTCTTGCCACATGTCAACACTGGGTCTGACTGAGCGCCTCCAGGAGAGAGGCCCGAGGAGCGTCTTGCCACGTGTCACCTCTGGGTCTGACAAAGCGCCTCCAGGAGAGAGGCGCAAGCAAGAAATGCCCGAGGAGCGTCTTGACACATGTCAACACTGGGTCTGACTGAGCGCCTCCAGGAGAGAGGCCCCAGCAAGACGCGCCCCGAGGAGCGTCTTGCCACATGTCAGCACTCGGTCTGACTGAGCGCCTCCAGGAGAGAGGCCCAAGCAAGAAGCGCCCCGAGGAGCGTCTTGCCACATGTCAAAATGGGTCTGACTGAGGGCCTCCAGGAGAGAATCCCAAGCAAGACGCGCCCCGAGGCGCGTCTTGCCACATGTCAACACTGGGTCTAATTGAGTGCCTCCAGGAGAGAGGCCCAAGCAAGACGCGCCCCGAGGAGCGTCTTGCCACATGTCACTACTCGGTCTGACTGAGCGCCTCCAGGAGAGAGGTCCAAGCAACACGCGCCCCGAGGATCGTCTTGCCACATGTCAACACTGGGTCTGACTGAGTGCCTCCATGAGAGAAGCCCCAGCAAGACGCGCCCCGAGGAGCGTCTTGCCACATATCACTACTCGGTCTGACTGAGCGCCTCCAGGAGAGAGGCCCAAGCAAGACGTGCCCCGAGGAGCGTCTTGCCACATGTCAACAATGGGTCTGACTGAGGGCCTCCAGGAGAGAAGCCCAAGCAAGAAGCGCCCCGAGGAGTGTCTTGCCACATGTCAACACTGGGTCTGACTGAGCGCTTCCAGGAGAGAGGCCCAAGCAATACGCGCCCCGAGGAGCGTCTTGCCACATGTCAACAATGGGTCTGACTGAGGGCCTCCAGGAGAGAAGCCAAAGCAAGACGCGCCCCGAGGAGCTTCTTTCCACATGTCAACACTGGGTCTGACTTAGCGCCTCCAGGAGAGAGGCCCAAGCAAGATGCGCCCTGAGGAGCGTCTTGCCCCGTGTCACCACTGGGTCTGACTGAGCTCCTCCAGGAGAGAGGCCCAAGCAAGACGCGCCCAGAGGAGCGTCTTGCCACGTGTCACCACTGGGTCTGATTGAGCACCTCCAGGAGAGAGGCCCCAGCAAGACGCGCCCCGAGGAGCGTCTTGCCTTATGTCAGCACTCGGTCTGACTGAGCGCCTCCAGGAGAGAGGCCCAAGCAAGACGTGCCCCGAGGAGCGTCTTACCACATGTCACTACTCGGTCTAACTGAGCGCCTCCAGGAGAGAGGTCCAAGCAAGACGCGCCCCGAGGAGCGTCTTGCCAAATGTCACTACTCGGTCTGACTGAGCGCCTCCAGGAAGGAGGTCCAAGCAAGACGCGCCCCGAGGAGCGTCTTGCCACATGTCACTACTCAGTCTGACTGAGCGCCTCCAGGAGAGAGGCCCAAGCAAGACGCGCCCCGAGGAGCGTCTAGCCACATGTCAACAATGGGTCTTACTGAGGGCCTCCAGGAGAGAAGCCCAAGCAAGACGCGCCCCGAGGAGCTTCTAGCCACATGTCAGCACTCGGTCTGACTGAGCGCCTCCAGGAGAGAGGCCCAAGCAAGACGTGCCCCGAGGAGCATCTTGCCACATGTCAACACTGGGTCTGACAGAGGGCCTCCATGAGAGAGGCCCAAGCAAGACGCGCCCCGAGGAGTGTCTTGCCACATGTCAACACTGGGTCTGGCAGAGGGCCTCCAGGAGAGAGGCCCAAGCAAGACGCGCCCCGAGGATTGTCTTGCCACATGTCACCACTTGGTCTGACTGAGCGCCTCCAGGAGAGAGGCCCAAGCAACACGCGCCCCGAGGAGCGTCAGGCCACATATCACTACTCAGTCGGACTGAGTGCCTCCAGGAGAGAGGCCCAAGCAAGGCGCGCCCCGAGGAGCGTCTTGCCACGTGTCAACACTGGGTCTGATTGAGGGCCTTCTGGAGAGAGGCCCAAGCAAGACGCGCCCCGAGGAGCGTCTTGCCACATGTCAACACTGGGTCTGACTGAGTGCCTCCATGAGAGAAGCCCCAGCAAGACGCGCCCCGAGGAGCGTCTTCCCACATGTCACTACTCAGTCTGTTTGAGCGCCTCCAGGAGAGAGGCCCAAGCAAGACGTGCCCCGAGGAGCGTCTTGCCACATGTCAACAATGGGTCTGACTGAGGGCCTCCAGGAGAGAAGCCCAAGCAAGACGCGCCCCGAGGAGCGTCTTGCCACATGTCAACACTGGGTCTGACTGAGCGCCTCCAGGAGAGAGGCCCAAGCAAGACGCGCCCCGAGGAGCGTCTTGCCACAGGTCAACAATGGGTATGACTGAGGGCCTCCAGGAGAGAAGCCCAAGCAAGACGCGCCCCGAGGAGCGTCTTGACACATGTCAACACTGGGTCTGACAGAGGGCCTCCAGGAGAGAGGCCCAAGCAAGACGCGCCCCGAGGAGTGTCTTGCCACATGTCACCACTTGGTCTGACTGAGCGCCTCCAGGAGAGAGGCCCAAGCAACACGTGCCCCGAGGAGCGACAGGCCACATGTCAACACTGGGTCTGACTGAGCGCCTCCAGGAGAGAGGCCCAAGCAAGACACGCCCCGAGGAGCGTCTTGACACATGTCAACACTGGGTCTGACTGAGGGCCTCCATGAGGTAAGCCCAAGCAAGACGCGCCCCGAGGAGAGTCTTGCCACATGTCAACACTCGGTCTGACAGAGGGCATCCAGGAGAGAGGCCCAAGCAATAGGCGCCCCGAGGAGCGTCTTGCCACATGTCACCACTGGGTCTGACTGAGCGCCTCCAGGAGAGAGGCCCAACCAAGACGCGCCCTGAGGAGCGTCTTGCCACATGCTAACACTGGGTCTGACAGAGGGCCTCCAGGAGAGCGGCCCAAGCAAGACGCGCCCCGAGGAGTGTCTTGCCACATGTCACCACTGGGTCTGACTGAGCGCCTCCAGGAGAGAGGCCCAAGCAAGACGCGCCCCGAGGAGTGTCTTTCCACATGTCAGCACTCGGTCTGACTGAGCCCCTCCAGGAGAGAGGCCCAAGCAAGATGCGCCCCGAGGAGCGTCTTTCCACATGTCAGCACTCGGTCTGACTGAGCGCCTCCAGGAGAGAGGCCCAAGCAAGACGCGCCCCGAGGAGCGTCTTGCCACAGGTCAACAATGGGTATGACTGAGGGCCTACAGGAGAGAAGCCCAAGCAAGACGCGCCCCGAGGAGCGTCTTGACACATGTCAACACTGGGTCTGACAGAGGGCATCCAGGAGAGAGGCCCAAGCAAGACGCGCCCCGAGGAGTGTCTTGCCACATGTCACCACTTGGTCTGACTGAGCGCCTCCAGGAGAGAGGCCCAAGCAACACGCGCCCCGAGGAGCGTCAGGCCACATGTCACTACTCAGTCGGACTGAGTGCCTCCAGGAGAGAGGCCCAAGCAAGGCGCGCCCCGAGGAGCGTCTTGCCACGTGTCAACACTGGGTCTGATTGAGGGCCTTCTGGAGAGAGGCCCAAGCAAGACGCGCCCCGAGGAGCGTCTTGCCACATGTCAACACTGGGTCTGACTGAGTGCCTCCATGAGAGAAGCCCCAGCAAGACGCGCCCCGAGGAGCGTCTTCCCACATGTCACTACTCGGTCTGTTTGAGCGCCTCCAGGAGAGAGGCCCAAGCAAGACGTGCCCCGAGGAGCGTCTTGCCACATGTCAACAATGGGTCTGACTGAGGGCCTCCAGGAGAGAAGCCCAAGCAAGACGCGCCCCGAGGAGCGTCTTGCCACATGTCAACACTGGGTCTGACTGAGCGCCTCCAGGAGAGAGGCCCAAGCAAGACACGCCCTGAGGAGCCTCTTGACACATGTCAACACTGGGTCTGACTGAGGGCCTCCATGAGGTAAGCCCAAGCAAGACGCGCCCCGAGGAGAGTCTTGCCACATGTCAACACTCGGTCTGACAGAGGGCATCCAGGAGAGAGGCCCAAGCAATAGGCGCCCCGAGGAGCGTCTTGCCACATGTCACCACTGGGTCTGACTGAGCGCCTCCAGAAGAGAGGCCCAACCAAGACGCGCCCTGAGGAGCGTCTTGCCACATGCTAACACTGGGTCTGACAGAGGGCCTCCAGGAGAGAGGCCCAAGCAAGACGCGCCCCGAGAAGTGTCTTGCCACATGTCACCACTGGGTCTGACTGAGCGCCTCCAGGAGAGAGGCCCAAGCAAGACGCGCCCCGAGGAGCGTCTTTCCACATGTCAGCACTCGGTCTGACTGAGCCCCTCCAGGAGAGAGGCCCAAGCAAGATGCGCCCCGAGGAGCGTCTTTCCACATGTCAGCACTCGGTCTGACTGAGCGCCTCCAGGAGAGAGGCCCAAGCAAGACGCGCCCCGAGGAGCGTCTTGCCACAGGTCAACAATGGGTATGACTGAGGGCCTCCAGGAGAGAAGCCCAAGCAAGAAGCGCCCCGAGGAGCGTCTTGACACATGTCAACACTGGGTCTGACAGAGGGCCTCCAGGAGAGAGGCCCAAGCAAGACGCGCCCCGAGGAGTGTCTTGCCACATGTCACCACTTGGTCTGACTGAGCGCCTCCAGGAGAGAGGCCCAAGCAACACGTGCCCCGAGGAGCGACAGGCCACATGTCAACACTGGGTCTGACTGAGCGCCTCCAGGAGAGAGGCCCAAGCAAGACACGCCCCGAGGAGCGTCTTGACACATGTCAACACTGGGTCTGACTGAGGGCCTCCATGAGGTAAGCCCAAGCAAGACGCGCCCCGAGGAGAGTCTTGCCACATGTCAACACTCGGTCTGACAGAGGGCATCCAGGAGAGAGGCCCAAGCAATAGGCGCCCCGAGGAGCGTCTTGCCACATGTCACCACTGGGTCTGACTGAGCGCCTCCAGGAGAGAGGCCCAACCAAGACGCGCCCTGAGGAGCGTCTTGCCACATGCTAACACTGGGTCTGACAGAGGGCCTCCAGGAGAGAGGCCCAAGCAAGACGCGCCCCGAGGAGTGTCTAGCCACATGTCACCACTGGGTCTGACTGAGCGCCTCCAGGAGAGAGGCCCAAGCAAGACGCGCCCCGAGGAGCGTCTTTCCACATGTCAGCACTCGGTCTGACTGAGCCCCTCCAGGAGAGAGGCCCAAGCAAGATGCGCCCCGAGGAGCGTCTTTCCACATGTCAGCACTCGGTCTGACTGAGCGCCTCCAGGAGAGAGGCCCAAGCAAGACGCGCCCCGAGGAGCGTCTTGCCACAGGTCAACAATGGGTATGACTGAGGGCCTACAGGAGAGAAGCCCAAGCAAGACGCGCCCCGAGGAGCGTCTTGACACATGTCAACACTGGGTCTGACAGAGGGCATCCAGGAGAGAGGCCCAAGCAAGACGCGCCCCGAGGACTGTCTTGCCACATGTCACCACTTGGTCTGACTGAGCGCCTCCAGGAGAGAGGCCCAAGCAACACGTGCCCCGAGGAGCGTCAGGCCACATGTCACTACTCAGTCTGACTGAGCGCCTCCAGGAGAGAGGCCCAAGTAAGACGCGCCCCGAGGAGCATCTTGCCACGTGTCAACACTGGGTCTGATTGAGGGCCTTCTGGAGAGTGGCCCAAGCAAGACGCGCCCCGAGGAGCGTCTTGCCACATGTCACTACTCGGTCTGACTGATCGCCTCCAGGAGAGAGGCCCAAGCAAGACGTGCCCCGAGGAGCGTCTTGCCACATGTCAACAATGGGTCTGACTGAGGGCCTCCAGGAGAGAAGCCCAAGCAAGACGCGCCCCGAGGAGCGTCTTGCCACATGTCAGCACTGGGTCTGACTGAGAACCTCCAGGAGAGAGGCCCAAATAAGACGCGCCCCGAGGAGCGTCTTGCCACATGTCAACACTGGGTCTGACTGAGGGCCTCCAGGAGAGAAGCCCAAGCAAGATGCGCCCCGAGGAGTTTCTTGCCACATGTCAGCACTCGGTCTGACTGAGCGCCTCCAGGAGAGAGGCCCAAGCAAGACGCACCCCTAGGAACGTCTTGCCACATGTGAAAACTGGGTCTGACTGAGCGCCTCCAGGAGAGAGGCCCAAGCTAGACGTGCCCCGACGAGCATCTTGCCACATGTCAACACTGGGTCTGACTGAGTGCCTCCATGAGAGAAGCCCGAGGAGCGTCTTGCCACATGTCACCTCTGGGTCTGACTGAGCGCCTCCAGGAGAGAGGCGCAAGCAAGAAACGCCCGAGGAGCGTCTTGACACATGTCAACACTGGGTTTGACTGAGCGCCTCCAGGAGAGGGGCCCCAGCAAGACGCGCCCCGAGGAGCGTCTTGCCACATGTCAGCACTCGGTCTGACTGAGTGCCTCCAGGAGAGAGGCCCAAGCAAGAAGCGCCCCGAGGAGCTTCTTGCCACATGTCAACAATGGGTCTGACTGAGGGCCTCCAGGAGAGAAGCCCAAGCAAGACGCGCCCCGAGGAGCGTCTTGCCACATGTCAACACTGGGTCTAATTGAGCGCCTCCAGGAGAGAGGTCCAAGCAACACGCGCCCTGAGGAGCGTCTTGCCACATGTCAACACTGGGTCTGACTGAGTGCCTCCATGAGAGAAGCCCCAGCAAGACGCGCCCCGAGGAGCTTCTTGCCACATGTCACTACTCGTTCTGACTGAGCGCCTCCAGGAGAGAGGCCCAAGCAAGACGTGCCCCGAGGAGCGTCTTGCCACATGTCAACAATGGGTCTGACTGAGGGCCTCCAGGAGAGAAGGCCAAGCAAGAAGCGCCCCGATGAGCGTCTTGCCACATGTCAACACTGGGTCTGATTGAGCGCCTCCAGGAGAGAGGCCCAAGCAAGACACGCCCCGAGGAGCGTCTTGACACATGTCAACACTGGGTCTGACTGAGGGCCTCCATGAGAGAAGCCCAAGCAAGACGCGCCCCGAGGAGAGTCTTGCCACATGTCAACAGTGGGTCTGACAGAGGGCATCCAGGAGAGAGGCCCAAGCAATATGCGCCCCGAGGAGCGTCTTGACACATGTCAACAATGGGTCTGACTGAGGGCCTCCAGGAGAGAAGCCAAAGCAAGACGCGCCCCGAGTAGCTTCTTTCCACATGTCAACAATGGGTCTTACTGAGGGCCTCCATGAGAGAAGCCCAAGCAAGACGCGCCCCGAGGAGTGTCTTGCCACATGTCAACACTGTGTCAGACTGAGCGCCTCCAGGAGAGAGGCCCAAGCAAGACGCGCCCCGAGGAGCGTCTTGCCACGTGTCAACACTGGGTCTGACTTAGCGCCTCCAGGAGAGAGGCCCAAGCAAGATGCGCCCCGAGGAGCGTCTTGCCACGTGTCACCACTGGGTCTGACTGAGCTCCTCCAGGAGAGAGGCCCAAGCAAGACGCGCCCAGATGGAGCGTCTTGCCACGTGTCACCACTGGGTCTGATTGAGCACCTCCAGGAGAGAGGCCCCAGCAAGACGCGCCCCGAGGAGCGTCTTGCCTTATGTCAGCACTCGGTCTGACTGAGCGCCTCCAGGAGAGAAGCCAAAGCAAGACGCGCCCCGAGTAGCTTCTTTCCACATGTCAACAATGGGTCTTACTGAGGGCCTCCATGAGAGAAGCCCAAGCAAGACGCGCCCCGAGGAGTGTCTTGCCACATGTCAACACTGTGTCAGACTGAGCGCCTCCAGGAGAGAGGCCCAAGCAAGACGCGCCCCGAGGAGCGTCTTGCCACGTGTCAACACTGGGTCTGACTTAGCGCCTCCAGGAGAGAGGCCCAAGCAAGACGCGCCCCTAGTAGCTTCTTTCCACATGTCAACAATGGGTCTTACTGAGGGCCTCCATGAGAGAAGCCCAAGCAAGACGCGCCCCGAGGAGTGTCTTGCCACATGTCAACACTGTGTCAGACTGAGCGCCTCCAGGAGAGAGGCCCAAGCAAGACGCGCCCCGAGGAGCGTCTTGCCACGTGTCAACACTGGGTCTGACTTAGCGCCTCCAGGAGAGAGGCCCAAGCAAGATGCGCCCCGAGGAGCATCTTGCCACGTGTCACCACTGGGTCTGACTGAGCTCCTCCAGGAGAGAGGCCCAAGCAAGACGCGCCCAGAGGAGCGTCTTGCCACGTGTCACCACTGGGTCTGATTGAGCACCTCCAGGAGAGAGGCCCCAGCAAGACGCGCCCCGAGGAGCGTCTTGCCTTATGTCAGCACTCGGTCTGACTGAGCGCCTCCAGGAGAGAAGCCAAAGCAAGACGCGCCCCGAGTAGCTTCTTTCCACATGTCAACAATGGGTCTTACTGAGGGCCTCCATGAGAGAAGCCCAAGCAAGACGCGCCCCGAGGAGTGTCTTGCCACATGTCAACACTGTGTCAGACTGAGCGCCTCCAGGAGAGAGGCCCAAGCAAGACGCGCCCCGAGGAGCGTCTTGCCACGTGTCAACACTGGGTCTGACTTAGCGCCTCCAGGAGAGAGGCCCAAGCAAGATGCGCCCCGAGGAGCGTCTTGCCACGTGTCACCACTGGGTCTGACTGAGCTCCTCCAGGAGAGAGGCCCAAGCAAGACACGCCCAGAGGTGCGTCTTGCCACGTGTCACCACTGGGTCTGACTGAGCGCCTCTAGGAGAGAGGCCCAAGCAAGACGCGCCCCGAGGAGCGTCTTGCCACATGTCACTTCTCGGTCTAACTGAGCGCCTCCAGGAGAGAGGTCCAAGCAAGACGCGCCCCGAGGAGCGTCTTGCCACATGTCACTACTCGGTCTGACTGAGACCCTCCAGGAGAGAGGCCCAAGCAAGACGTACCCAGAGGAGCGTCTTGCCACATGTCAACACTGGGTCTGACTGAGCGCCTCCAGGAGAGAGGCCCAAGCAAGACACGCCCCGAGGAGCGTCTTGACACATGTCAACACTGGGTCGGAGTGAGGGCCTCCATGAGAGAAGCCCAAGCAAGACGCGCCCCGAGGAGAGTCTTGCCACATGTCAACACTCGGTCTGACAGAGGGCATTCAGGAGAGAGGCCCAAGCAATACGCGCCCCGAGGAGCGTCTTGCCACATGTCACCACTGGGTCTGAATGAGCGCCTCCAGGAGAGAGGCCCAACCAAGACGCGCCCCGAGGAATGTCTTGCCACATGCCAACACTGGGTCTGACTGAGCGCCTCCAGGAGAGAGGCCCAAGCAAGACGCGCCCTGAGGAGCGTCTTGCCACGTGTCAACACTGGGTCTGACTGAGCGCCTCCAGGAGAGAGGCCCAAGCAAGACGTGCCCCGAGGAGCGTCTTTCCACGTGTCACCACTGGGTCTGACTGAGCGCCTCCAGGAGAGAGGCCCGAGCAAGACGCGCCCCGAGGAGCGTCTTGCCACATGTCAACACTGGGTCTGACTGAGCGCCTCCAGGAGAGAGGCCCAAGCAAGACGCGCCCCGAGGAGCGTCTTGCCACATGTCAGCACTGGGTCTGACTGAGCGCCTCCAGGAGAGAGGCCCCAGCAAGACGCGCCCCGAGGAGCGTCTTGCCTTATGTCAGCACTCGGTCTGACTGAGCGCCTCCAGGACAGAGGCCCAAGCAAGACGCGCCCCGAGGAGCGTCTTGCCACATGTCAACAATGGGTCTGATTGAGGGCCTCCAGGAGAGAGGCCCAAGCAAGATGCGCCCGGAGGAGCGTCTTGCCACATGTAGACACTGGGTCTGACAGAGGGCCTCCAGGAGAGAGGCCCAAGCAAGACGCGCCCCGAGGAGCGTCTTGCCACATGTCACCTCTGGTTCTGACTGACCGCCTCCAGGAGAGAGGCCCAAGCAAGATGCGCCCCGAGGAGCGTCTTGCCACGTGTCACCACTGGGTCTGACTGAGCTCCTCCAGGAGAGAGGCCCAAGCAAGACGCGCCCAGAGGAGCGTCTTGCCACGTGTCACCACTGGGTCTGATTGAGCACCTCCAGGAGAGAGGCCCCAGCAAGACGCGCCCCGAGGAGCGTCTTGCCTTTTGTCAGCACTCGGTCTGACTGAGCGCCTCCAGGAGAGAGGCCCAAGCAAGACGCGCCCCGAGGAGCGTCTTGCCACATGTCACTACTCGGTCTAACTGAGCGCCTCCAGGAGAGAGGTCCAAGCAAGACGCGCCCCGAGGAGCGTCTTGCCACATGTCACTACTCGGTCTGACTGAGCGCCTCCAGGAGAGAGGCCCAAGCAAGACGTACCCAGAGGAGCGTCTTGCCACATGTCAACACTGGGTCTGACTGAGCGCCTCCAGGAGAGAGGCCCAAGCAAGACACGCCCCGAGGAGCGTCTTGACACATGTCAACACTGGGTCGGAGTGAGGGCCTCCATGAGAGAAGCCCAAGCAAGATGCGCCCCGAGGAGAGTCTTGCCACATGTCAACACTCGGTCTGACAGAGGGCATTCAGGAGAGAGGCCCAAGCAATACGCGCCCCGAGGAGCGTCTTGCCACATGTCACCACTGGGTCTGACTGAGCGCCTCCAGGAGAGAGGCCCAAGCAAGACGCGCCCTGAGGAGCGTCTTGCCATGTGTCAACACTGGGTCTGACTGAGCGCCTCCAGGAGAGAGGCCCAAGCAAGACGCGCCCCGAGGAGCGTCTTTCCACGTGTCACCACTGGGTCTGACTGAGCGCCTCCAGGAGAGAGGCCCAAGCAAGACGCGCCCCGAGGAGCGTCTTGCCACATGTCAACACTGGGTCTGAATGAGCGCCTCCAGGAGAGAGGCCCAAGCAAGACGCGCCCCGAGGAGCGTCTTGCCACATGTCAGCACTGGGTCTGACTGAGCGCCTCCAGGAGAGAGGCCCCAGCAAGACGCGCCGCGAGGAGCGTCTTGCCTTATGTCAGCACTCGGTCTGACTGAGTGCCTCCATGACAGAGGCCCAAGCAAGACGCGCCCCGAGGAGCGTCTTGCCACATGTCAACAATGGGTCTGATTGAGGGCCTCCAGGAGAGAGGCCCAAGCAAGATGCGCCCGGAGGAGCGTCTTGCCACATGTCAACACTGGGTCTGACAGAGGGCCTCCAGGAGAGAGGCCCAAGCAAGACGCGCCCCGAGGAGCGTCTTGCCACATGTCACCTCTGGTTCTGACTGAGCGCCTCCAGGAGTGAGGCCCAAGCAAGACGCGCCCCGAGGAGCGTCTTGTCACATGTCAACACTGGGTCTGTCTGAGCGCCTCCAGGAGAGAAGCCCAAGCAAGACGCGCTCCGAGGAGTGTCTTGCCACATGTCAACAATGGGTCTGACTGAGGGCCTCCAGGAGAGAAGCCCAAGCAAGACGCGCCCCGAGGAGCATCTTGACACATGTCAACACTGGGTCTGACAGAGGGCCTCCAGGAGAGAGGCCCAAGCAAGACGCTCCCCGAGGAGTGTCTTGCCATATGTCACCACTGGGTCTGACTGAGCGCCTCCAGGAGAGAGGCCCAAGCAACACACGCCCCGAGGAGCGTCAGGCCACATGTCACTACTCAGTCTGACTGAGCGTCTCCAGGAGAGAGGCCCAAGCAAGACGCGCCCCGAGGAGCGTCTTGCCACATGTCAGCACTGGGTCTGACTGAGCGCCTCCAGGAGAGAGGCCCCAGCAAGACGCGCCCCGAGGAGCGTCTTGCCTTATGTCAGCACTCGGTCTGACTGAGCGCCTCCAGGAGAGAGGCCCAAGCAAGACGCGCCCCGAGGAGCCTCTTGCCACATGTCAACAATGGGTCTGACTGAGGTCCTCCAGGAGAGAGGCCCAAGCAAGATGCGCCCGGAGGAGCGTCTTGTTACATGTCACCTCTGGTTCTGACTGAGTGCCTCCAGGAGAGAGGCCCAAGCAAGACGTGCCCCGAGGAGCGTCTTGTCACATGTCAACACTGCGTCTTTCTGAGCGCCTCCAGGAGAGAAGCCCAAGCAAGACGCGCCCCGAGGAGCATCTTGACACATGTCAACACTGGGTCTGACAGAGGGCCTCCAGGAGAGAGGCCCAAGCAAGACGCTCCCCGAGGAGTGTCTTGCCATATGTCACCACTGGGTCTGACTGAGCGCCTCCAGGAGAGAGGCCCAAGCAACACACGCCCCGAGGAGCGTCAGGCCACATGTCACTACTCAGTCTGACTGAGCGTCTCCAGGAGAGAGGCCCAAGCAAGACGCGCCCCGAGGAGCGTCTTGCCACATGTCAGCACTGGGTCTGACTGAGCGCCTCCAGGAGAGAGGCCCCAGCAAGACGCGCCCCGAGGAGCGTCTTGCCTTATGTCAGCACTCGGTCTGACTGAGCGCCTCCAGGAGAGAGGCCCAAGCAAGACGCGCCCCGAGGAGCCTCTTGCCACATGTCAACAATGGGTCTGACTGAGGTCCTCCAGGAGAGAGGCCCAAGCAAGATGCGCCCGGAGGAGCGTCTTGTTACATGTCACCTCTGGTTCTGACTGAGTGCCTCCAGGAGAGAGGCCCAAGCAAGACGTGCCCCGAGGAGCGTCTTGTCACATGTCAACACTGCGTCTTTCTGAGCGCCTCCAGGAGAGAAGCCCAAGCAAGACGCGCCCCGAGGAGCGTCTTGCCACATGTCAGCACTCGGTCTGACTGAGCGCCTCCAGGAGAGAGGCCCAAGCAAGACGCGTCCCGAGGAGCGTCTTGCCACATGTCAACAATGGGTCTGACTGAGGGCCTCCAGGAGAGAAGCCCAAGCAAGACGCGGCCCGAGGAGCGTCTTGCCACATGTCAGCACTCGGTCTGACTGAGCGCCTCCAGGAGAGAGGCCAAAGCAAGACGCGCCCCGAGGAGCGTCTTGACACATGTCAACACTGGGTCTGACAGAGGGCCTCCATGAGAGAGGCCCAAGCAAGACGCGCCCCGAGGAGTGTCTTGCCACATGTCAACACTGGGTATGACAGAGGGCCTCCAGGAGAGAAGCCCAAGCAAGACGCGCCCCGAGAAGTGTCTTGCCACATGTCACCACTTGGTCTGACCGAGCGCCTCCAGGAGAGAGGCCCAAGCAACACGAGCCCCGAGGAGCGTCTTGCCACATGTCACCACTTGGTCTGACTGAGCGCCTCCAGGAGAGAGGCCCAAGCAACACGCGCCCCGAGGAGCGTCAGGCCACATGTCACAACTAAGTCTGACTGAGCGCCTCCAGGAGAGAGGCCCAAGCAAGACGCGCCCCGAGGAGAGTCTTGCCAAATGTCAGCACTTGGTCTGACTGAGCGCCTCCAGGAGAGAGGCCCAAGCAACACACGCCCCGAGGAGCGTCAGGCCACATGTCACTACTCAGTCTGACTGAGCGTCTCCAGGAGAGAGGCCCAAGCAAGACGCGCCCCGAGGAGCGTCTTGCCACATGTCAGCACTGGGTCTGACTGAGCGCCTCCAGGAGAGAGGCCCAAGCAAGACGCGTCCCGAGGAGCGTCTTGCCACATGTCAACAATGGGTCTGACTGAGGGCCTCCAGGAGAGAAGCCCAAGCAACACGCGGCCCGAGGAGCGTCTTGCCACATGTCAGCACTCGGTCTGACTGAGCGCCTCCAGGAGAGAGGCCAAAGCAAGACGCGCCCCGAGGAGCGTCTTGACACATGTCAACACTGGGTCTGACAGAGGGCCTCCATGAGAGAGGCCCAAGCAAGACGCGCCCCGAGGAGTGTCTTGCCACATGTCAACACTGGGTATGACAGAGGGCCTCCAGGAGAGAAGCCCAAGCAAGACGCGCCCCGAGAAGTGTCTTGCCACATGTCACCACTTGGTCTGACCGAGCGCCTCCAGGAGAGAGGCCCAAGCAACACGAGCCCCGAGGAGCGTCTTGCCACATGTCACCACTTGGTCTGACTGAGCGCCTCCAGGAGAGAGGCCCAAGCAACACGCGCCCCGAGGAGCGTCAGGCCACATGTCACTACTAAGTCTGACTGAGCGCCTCCAGGAGAGAGGCCCAAGCAAGACGCGCCCCGAGGAGCGTCTTGCCACATGTCAACAATGGGTCTTACTGAGGGGCTCCAGGAGAGAAGCCCAAGCAAGACGCGCCCCGAGGAGCTTCTTGCCTCATGTCAGCACTCGGTCTGACTGAGCGCCTCCAGGAGAGAGGCCAAAGCAAGACGCGCCCCGAGGAGCGTCTTGACACATGTCAACACTGGGTCTGACAAAAGGGCCTCCATGAGAGAGGCCCAAGCAAGACGCGCCCCGAGGAGTGTCTTGCCACATGTCAACACTGGGTCTGACAGAGGGCCTCCAGGAGAGAGGCCCAAGCAAGACGCGCCCCGAGGAGTGTCTTGCCACATGTCACCACTTGGTCTGACTGAGCGCCTCCAGGAGAGAGGCCCAAGCAACACGCGCCCCGAGGAGCTTCTTGCCACATGTCATTACTCGGTCTGACTGAGCGCCTCCAGGAGTGAGGCCAAAGCAAGACGCGCCCCGAGGAGCGTCTTGACACATGTCAACACTGGGTCTGACAGAGGGCCTCCATGAGAGAGGCCCAAGCAAGACGCGCCCCGAGTAGTGTCTTGCAACATGTCAACACTGGGTCTGACAGAGGGCCTCCAGGAGAGAGGCCCAAGCAAGACGCGCCCCGAGGAGTGTCTTGCCACATGTCACCACTTGGTCTGACTGAGCGCCTCCAGGAGAGAGGCCCAAGCAAGACGCGCCCCGAGGAGCGTCTTGCCACGTGTCAACACTGGGTCTGATTGAGGGCCTTCTGGAGAGAGGCCCAAGCAAGACGCGCACCGAGGAGCGTCTTGCCACATGTCAACAATGGTTCTTACTGAGGGCCTCCAGGAGAGAAGCCCAAGCAAGACGCGCCCCGAGGAGCTTCTGGCCACATGTCAGCACTGGCTCTGACTGAGTGCCTCCATGAGAGAAGCCCCAGCAAGATGCGCCCCGAGGAGCGTCTTGCCACATGTCACTACTCGGTCTGTTTGAGCGCCTCCAGGAGAGAGGCCCAAGCAAGACGTGCCCCGAGGAGTGTCTTGCCACATGTCAACAATGGGACTGACTGAGGGCCTCCAGGAGAGAGGCCCAAGCAAGATGCGCCCGGAGGAGCGTCTTGCCACATGTCACCTCTGGTTCTGACTGAGCGCCTCCAGGAGAGAGGCCCAAGCAAGACGTGCCCCGAGGAGCGTCTTGCCACATGTCACCTCTTGTTCTGACTGAGCTCCTCCAGGAGAGAGGCCCAAGCAAGACGTGCCCCGAGGAGCGTCTTGTCACATGTCAACACTGGGTCTTTCTGAGCGCCTGCAGGAGAGAAGCCCAAGCATGACGCGCCCCGAGGAGCGTCTTGCCACATGTCAGCACTCGGTATGACTGAGCGCCTCAAGGAGAGAGGCCCAAGCAAGACGCGCCCCGAGGAGCGTCTTGCCACATGTCAACAATGGGTCTGACTGAGGGCCTCCAGGAGAGAAGCCCAAGCAACACGCGGCCCGAGGAGCGTCTTGCCACATGTCAGCACTCGGTCTGACTGAGCGCCTCCAGGAGAGAGGCCCAAGCAACACGCGCCCCGAGGAGCTTCTTGCCACATGTCAGCACTCGGTCTGACTGAGCGCCTCCAGGAGAGAGGCCAAAGCAAGACACGCCCCGAGGAGCGTCTTGACACATGTCAACACTGGGTCTGACAGAGGGCCTCCATGAGAGAGGCCCAAGCAAGACGCGCCCCGAGGAGTGTCTTGCCACATGTCAACACTGGGTCTGACAGAGGGCCTCCAGGTGAGAGGCCCAAGCAAGACGCGCCCCGAGGAGCGTCTTGCCACATGTCAGCACTCGGTCTGACTGAGCGCCTCCAGGAGAGAGGCCCAAAGCAAGACGCGCCCCGAGGAGCGTCTTGCCACATGTCAACAATGGCTCTGACTGAGGGCCTCCAGGAGAGAAGCCCAAGCAACACGCGGCCCGAGGAGCGTCTTGCCACATGTCAGCACTCGGTCTGACTGAGCGCCTCCAGGAGAGAGGCAAAAGCAAGACGCTCCCCGAGGAGCGTCTTGACACATATCAACACTGGGTCTGACAGAGGGCCTCCATGAGAGAGGCCCAAGCAAGACGCGCCCCGAGGAGTGTCTTGCCACATGTCAACGCTGGGTCTGACAGAGGGCCTCCAGGAGAGAGGCCCAAGCAAGACGCGCCCCGAGAAGTGTCTTGCCACATGGCACCACTTGGTCTGACTGAGCGCCTCCAGGAGAGAGGCCCAAGCAACACGCACCCCGAGGAGCGTCTTGCCACATGTCACCACTTGGTCTGACTGAGCGCCTCCAGGAGAGAGGCCCAAGCAACACGCGCCCCGAGGAGCGTCAGGCCACATGTCACTACTCAGTCTGACTGAGCGCCTCCAGGAGAGAGGCCCAAGCAAGACGCGCCCCGAGGAGCGTCTTGCCACATGTCAACAATGGGTCTTACTGAGGACCTCCATGAGAGAAGCCCAAGCAAGACGCGCCCCGAGGAGCTTCTTGCCACATGTCAGCACTCGGTCTGACTGAGCGCCTCCAGGAGAGAGGCCAAAGCAAGACGCGCCCCGAGGAGCGTCTTGACACATGTCAACACTGGGTCTGACAGAGGGCCTCCATGAGAGAGGCCCAAGCAAGACGCGCCCCGAGGAGTGTCTTGCCACATGTCAACACTGGGTCTGACAGAGGGCCTCCAGGAGAGAGGCCCAAGCAAGAAGCGCCCTGAGAAGTGTCTTGCCACATGTCACCACTTGGTCCGACTGAGCGCCTCCAGGAGAGAGGCCCAAGCAACACGCGCCCCGAGGAGCTTCTTGCCACATGTCAGCACTCGGTCTGACTGAGCGCCTCCAGGAGAGAGGCCAAAGCAAGACGCGCCCCTAGGAGCGTCTTGACACATGTCAACACTGGGTCTGACAGAGGGCCTCCATGAGAGAGGCCCAAGCAAGACGCGCCCCGAGTAGTGTCTTGCAACTTGTCAACACTGGGTCTGACAGAGGGCCTCCAGGAGAGAGGCCCAAGCAAGACGCGCCCCGAGGAGTGTCTTGCCACATGTCACCACTTGGTCTGACTGAGCGCCTCCAGGAGAGAGGCCCAAGCAAGACGCGCCCCGAGGAGCGTCTTGCCACGTGTCAACACTGGGTCTGATTGAGGGCCTTCTGGAGAGAGGCCCAAGCAAGACGCGCCCCGAGGAGCGTCTTGCCACATGTCAACAATGGTTCTTACTGAGGGCCTCCAGGAGAGAAGCCCAAGCAAGACGTGCCCCGAGGAGCTTCTGGCCACATGTCAGCACTCGGTCTGACTGAGCGCCTCCAGGAGAGAGGCCAAAGCAAGACGCCCCCCGAGGAGCGTCTTGCCACATGTCAACACTGGCTCTGACTGAGTGCCTCCATGAGAGAAGCCCCAGCAAGATGCGCCCCGAGGAGCGTCTTGCCACATGTCACTACTCGGTCTGTTTGAGCGCCTCCAGGAGAGAGGCCCAAGCAAGACGTGCCCCGAGGAGTGTCTTGCCACATGTCAACAATGGGACTGACTGAGGGCCTCCAGGAGAGAGGCCCAAGCAAGATGCGCCCGGAGGAGCGTCTTGCCACATGTCACCTCTGGTTCTGACTGAGCGCCTCCAGGAGAGAGGCCCAAGCAAGACGTGCCCCGAGGAGCGTCTTGTCACATGTCAACACTGGGTCTTTCTGAGCGCCTGCAGGAGAGAAGCCCAAGCATGACGCGCCCCGAGGAGCATCTTGCCACATGTCAGCACTCGGTATGACTGAGCGCCTCAAGGAGAGAGGCCCAAGCAAGACGCACCCCGAGGAGCGTCTTCCCACATGTCAACAATGGGTCTGACTGAGGGCCTCCAGGAGAGAAGCCCAAGCAACACGCGGCCCGAGGAGCGTCTTGCCACATGTCAGCACTCGGTCTGACTGAGCGCCTCCAGGAGAGAGGCCAAAGCAAGACGCGCCCCGATTAGCGTCTTGACACCTGTCAACACTGGGTCTGACAGAGGGCCTCCATGAGAGAGGCCCAAGCAAGACGCGCCCCGAGGAGTGTCTTGCCACATGTCAACACTGGGTCTGACAGAGCGCCTCCAGGAGAGAGGCCCAAGCAAGACGCGCCCTGAGAAGTGTCTTGCCACATGTCACCACTTGGTCTGACTGAGCGCCTCCAGGAGAGAGGCCCAAGCAAGACGTGCCCCGAGGAGTGTCTTGCCACATGTCAACAATGGGTCTGACTGAGGGCCTCCAAGAGAGAGGCCAAGCAAGATGCGCCCGGAGGAGCGTCTTGCCACATGTCACCTCTGGTTCTGACTGAGCGCCTCCAGGAGAGAGGCCCAAGCAAGACGTGCCCCGAGGAGCGTCTTGTCACATGTCAACACTGGGTCTTTCTCAGCGCCTCCAGGAGAGAAGCCCAAGCAAGACGCACCCCGAGGAGCGTCTTGCCACATGTCAGCACTCGGTCTGACTGAGCGCCTCCAGGAGAGAGGCCCAAGCAAGATGCGCCCGGAGGAGCGTCTTGCCACATGTCACCTCTGGTTCTGACTGAGCTCCTCCAGGAGAGAGGCCCAAGCAAGACGTGCCCCGAGGAGCGTCTTGTCACATGTCAACACTGGGTCTTTCTGAGCGCCTCCAGGAGAGAAGCCCAAGCATGACGCGCCTCGAGGAGCGTCTTGCCACATGTCAGCACTCGGTCTGACTGAGCGCCTCCAGGAGAGAGGCCCAAGCAAGACGCGCCCCATGGAGCGTCTTGCCACATGTCAACAATGGGTCTGACTGAGGGCCTCCAGGAGAGAAGCCCAAGCAACACGCGGCCCGAGGAGCGTCTTGCCACATGTCAGCACTTGGTCTGACTGAGCGCCTCCAGGAGAGAGGCCAAAGCAAGACGCGCCCCGAGGAGCGTCTTGACACATGTCATCACTGGGTCTGACTGAGGGCCTCCATGAGAGAGGCCCAAGCAAGACGCGCCCCGAGGAGTGTCTTGCCACATGTCAACACTGGGTCTGACAGAGGGCCTCCAGGAGAGAGGCCCAAGCAAGAAGCGCCCCGAGAAGTGTCTTGCCACATGTCACCACTTGGTCTGACTGAGCGCCTCCAGGAGAGAGGCCCAAGCAACAAGCGCCCCGAGGAGCTTCTTGCCACATGTCAGCACTCGGTCTGACTGAGCGCCTCCAGGAGAGAGGCCAAAGCAAGACGCGCCCCGAGGAGCGTCTTGACACATGTCAACACTGGGTCTGACAGAGGGCCTCCATGAGAGAGGCCCAAGCAAGACGCGCCCCGAGGAGTGTCTTGCAACATGTCAACACTGGGTCTGACAGAGGGCCTCCAGGAGAGAGGCCCAAGCAAGACGCGCCCCGAGGAGTGTCTTGCCACATGTCACCACTTGGTCTGACTGAGCGCCTCCAGGAGAGAGGCCCAAGCAAGACGCGCCCCGAGGAGCGTCTTGCCACGTGTCAACACTGGGTCTGACTGAGCGCCTCCAGGAGAGAAGCCCAAGCAAGACGCGCCCCGAGGAGCGTCTTGCCACATGTCAGCACTCGGTCTGACTGAGTGCCTCCAGGAGAGAGGCCCAAGCAAGATGCGCCCGGAGGAGCGTTTTGCCACATGTCACCTCTGGTTCTGACTGAGCGCCTCCAGGAGAGAGGCCCAAGCAAGACGTGCCCCGAGGAGCGTCTTGTCACATGTCAACACTGGGTCTTTCTCAGCGCCTCCAGGAGAGAAGCCCAAGCAAGACGCGCCCCGAGGAGCGTCTTGCCACATGTCAGCACTCGGTCTGACTGAGCGCCTCAAAGAGAGAGGCCCAAGCAAGATGCGCCCTGAGGAGCGTCTTGCCACATGTCACCTCTGGTTCTGACTGAGCTCCTCCAGGAGAGAGGCCCAAGCAAGACGTGCCCCGAGGAGCTTCTTGTCACATGTCAACACTGGGTCTGACTGAGCGCCTCCAGCAGAGAAGCCCAAGCAAGAAGCGCCCCGAGGAGCGTCTTGCCACATGTCAACACTGGGTCTGACTGAGCGCCTCCAGGAGAGAGGCCCAAGCAAGACGTGCCCCGAGGAGCGTCTTGCCACATGTCAACACTGGGTCTGACTGAGCGCCTCCAGGAGAGAGGCCCAAGCAAGACATGCCCCGAGGAGCGTCTTGCCACATGTGAACACTGGGTCTGACTGAGCGCCTCCAGGAGAGAGGCCCAAGCAAGACACGCCCGGAGGAGCATCTTGACACATGTCTCCTCTGGGTCTGACTGAGCGCCTCCAGGAGAGAGGCCCAAGCAAGACGTGCCCCGAGGAGCGTCTTGCCACATGTCAACACTGGGTCTGACTGAGGGCCTCCAGGAGAGAATCCCAAGCAAGAGGCGCCCCGAGGAGCGTCTTGCCACATGTCAGCACTCGGTCTGACTGAGCGCCTCCAGGAGAGAGGCCCAAGCAAGACGCGCCCCGAGGAGCGTCTTGCCACATGTCAACAATGGGTCTGACTGAGGGCCTCCAGGAGAGAAGCGCAAGCAACACGCGGCCCGAGGAGCGTCTTGCCACATGTCAGCACTCGGTCTGACTGAGCGCCTCCAGGAGAGAGGCCCAAGCAAGACGCGCCCCGAGGAGCGTCTTGACACATGTCAACACTGGGTCTGACAGAGGGCCTCCATGAGAGAGGCCCAAGCAAGACGCGCCCCGAGGAGTTTCTTGCCACATGTCAACACTGGGTCTGACAGAGGGCCTCCAGGAGAGAGGCCCAAGCAAGACGCGCCCCGAGAAGTGTCTTGCCACATGGCACCACTTGGTCTGACTGAGCGCCTCCAGGAGAGAGGCCCAAGCAACACGCGCCCCGAGGAGCGTCTTGCCACATGTCACCACTTGGTCTGACTGAGCGCCTCCAGGAGAGAGGCCCAAGCAACACGCGCCCCGAGGAGTGTCAGGCCACATGTCACTACTCAGTCTGACTGAGCGCCTCCAGGAGAGAGGCCCAAGCAAGACGCGCCCCGAGGAGCGTCTTGCCACATGTCAACAATGGGTCTTACTGAGGGCCTCCAGGAGAGAAGCCCAAGCAAGACGCGCCCCGAGGAGCTTCTTGCCACATGTCAGCACTCGGTCTGACTGAGCGCCTCCAGGAGAGAGGCCAAAGCAAGACGCGCCCCGAGGAGCGTCTTGACACATGTCAACACTGGGTCTGACAGAGGGCCTCCATGAGAGAGGCCCAAGCAAGACGCGCCCCGAGGAGTGTCTTGCCACATGTCAACACTGGGTCTGACAGAGGGCCTCCAGGAGAGAGGCCCAAGCAAGACGCGCCCCGAGAAGTGTCTTGCCACATGTCACCACTTGGTCTGACTGAGTGCCTCCAGGAGAGAGGCCCAAGCAACACGCGCCCCGAGGAGCTTCTTGCCACATGTCAGCACTCGGTCTGACTGAGCGCCTCCAGTAGAGAGGCCAAAGCAATACGCGCCCCGAGGAGCGTCTTGACACATGTCAACACTGGGTCTGACAGAGGGCCTCCATGAGAGAGGCCCAAGCAAGACGCGCCCCGAGGAGTGTCTTGCAACATGTCAACACTGGGTCTGACAGAGGGCCTCCAGGAGAGAGGCCCAAGCAAGACGCGCCCCGAGGAGTGTCTTGCCACATGTCACCACTTGGTCTGACTGAGCGCCTCCAGGAGAGAGGCCCAAGTGAGACGCGCCCCGAGGAGCGTCTTGCCACGTGTCAACACTGGGTCTGATTGAGGGCCTTCTGGAGAGAGGCCCAAGCAAGACGCGCCCCGAGGAGCGTCTTGCCACATGTCAACAATGGTTCTTACTGAGGGCCTCCAGGAGAGAAGCCCAAGCAAGACGCGCCCCGAGGAGCTTCTGGCCACATGTCAGCACTCGGTCTGACTGAGCGCCTCCAGGAGAGAGGCCAAAGCAAGACGCCCCCCGAGGAGCGTCTTGCCACATGTCAACACTGGCTCTGACTGAGTGCCTCCATGAGAGAAGCCCCAGCTAGACGCGCCCCAAGGAGCGTCTTGCCACATGTCACTACTCGGTCTGTTTGAGCGCCTCGAGGAGAGAAGCCCAAGCAAGACGTGCCCCGAGGAGTGTCTTGCCACATGTCAACAATGGGACTGACTGAGGGCCTCCAGGAGAGAGGCCCAAGCAAGACGTGCCCCGAGGAGCGTCTTGTCACATGTCAACACTGGGTCTTTCTCAGCACCTCCAGGAGAGAAGCCCAAGCAAGACGCAACCCGAGGAGCGTCTTGCCACATGTCAGCACTCGGTCTGACTGAGCGCCTCCAGGAGAGAAGCCCAAGCAAGACGCGCCCCGAGGAGCGTCTTGCCACATTTCAACAATGGGTCTGACTGAGGGCCTCCAGGAGAGAAGCCCAAGCAAGACGCGCCCCTAGGAGCGTCTTGCCACATGTCAGCACTCGGTCTGACTGAGCGCCTCCAGGAGAGAGGCCCAAGCAAGACGCGCCCCGAGGAGCGTCTTGCCACATGTCAACAATGGGTCTGACTGAGGGCCTCCAGGAGAGAAGCCCATGCAACACGCGGCCCGAGGAGAGTCTTGCCACATGTCAGCACTCGGTCTGACTGAGCGCCTCCAGGAGAGAGGCAAAAGCAAGACGCGCCCCGAGGAGCGTCTTGACACATGTCAACACTGGGTCTGACAGAGGGCCTCCATGAGAGAGGCCCAAGCAAGACGCGCCCCGAGAAGTGTCTTGCCACATGTCAACACTGGGTCTGACAGAGGGCCTCCAGGAGAGAGGCCCAAGCAAGACGCGCCCCGAGAAGTGTCTTGCCACATGGCACCACCTGGTCTGACTGAGCGCCTCCAGGAGAGAGGCCCAAGCAACACGCGCCCCGAGGAGCGTCTTGCCACATGTCACCACTTGGTCTTACTGAGCGCCTCCAGGAGAGAGGCCCAAGCAACACGCGCCCCGAGGAGCGTCAGGCCACATGTCACTACTCAGTCTGACTGAGCGCCTCCAGGAGAGAGGCCCAAGCAAGACGCGCCCCGAGGAGCGTCTTGCCACATGTCAACAATGGGTCTTACTGAGGGCCTCCAGGAGAGAAGCCCAAGCAAGACGCGTCCCGAGGAGCTTCTTGCCACATGTCAGCACTCGGTCTGACTGAGCGCCTCCAGGAGAGAGGCCCAAGCAAGATGCGCCCGGAGGAGCATCTTGCCACATGTCACCTCTGGTTCTGACTGAGCTCCTCCAGGAGAGAGGCCCAAGCAAGACGTGCCCCGAGGAGCGTCTTGTCACATGTCAACACTGGGTCTGACTGAGCGCCTAAAGCAGAGAAGCCCAAGCAAGAAGCGCCCCGAGGAGCGTCTTGCCACATGTCAACACTGGGTCTGACTGAGCGCCTCCAGGAGAGAGGCCCAAGCAAGACGTGCCCCGAGGAGCATCTTGCCACATGTCAACACTGGGTCTGACTGAGCGCCTCCAGGAGAGAGGCCCAAGCAAGACATGCCCCGAGGAGCGTCTTGCCACATGTGAACACTGGGTCTGACTGAGCGCCTCCAGGAGAGAGGCCCAAGCAAGACACGCCCGGAGGAGCATCTTGACACATGTCTCCTCTGGGTCTGACTGAGCGCCTCCAGGAGAGAGGCCCAAGCAAGACGTGCCCCGAGGAGCGTCTTGCCACATGTCAACACTGGGTCTGACTGAGGGCCTCCAGGAGAGAATCCCAAGCAAGAGGCGCCCCGAGGAGCGTCTTGCCACATGTCAGCAGTCGGTCTGACTGAGCGCCTCCAGGAGAGAGGGCCAAGCAAGACGCGCCCCGAGGAGCGTCTTGCCACATGTCAACGAAGGGTCTGACTGAGGGCCTCCAGGAGAGAAGCCCAAGCAAGACGCGCCCCGAGGAGTGTCTTGCCACATGTCAGCACTAGGTCTGACTGAGCGCCTCCAGGAGAGAGGACCAAGCAAGACGCGCCCCGAGGAGCGTCTTGCCACATGTCAACACTGGGTCTGACTGAGCGCCTCCAGGAGAGAGGCCCAAGCAAGAAACGCCCGAGGAGCCTCTTGACACATGTCAACACTGGGTCTGACTGATCGCCTCCCCAGGAGAGAGGCCCAAGCAAGATGCGCCCCGAGGAGCGTCTTGCCACATGTCAACAATTGGTCTGACTGAGGGCCTCCAGGAGAGAAGCCCAAGCAAGACGCACCCCAAGGAGCATCTTGCCACATGTCAGCACTCGGTCTGACTGAGCGCCTCCTGGAGAGAGGCCCAAGAAAGACGTGCCCCGAGGAGCGTCTTGCCACATGTCAACACTGGGTCTGACTGAGCTTCTCCAGGAGAGAGGCCCAAGCAAGACGCCCCCCGAGGAGCGTCTTGCCACATGTCACCTCTGGGTCTGACTGAGCACCTCCAGGAGAGAGGCCCAAGCAAGACGCGCCCCGAGGAGCGTCTTGTCACATGTCAACACTGGGTCTGACTGAGCGCCTCCAGGAGAGAGGCCAAGCAAGAAACGCCCGAGGAGCGTCTTGACACATGTCAACACTGGGTCTGACTGATTGCCTCCCCAGGAGAGAGGCCCAAGCAAGACGCGCCCTGAGGAGCGTCTTGCCACATGTCAACACTGGGTCTGACTGAGTGCCTCAGTGAGAGAAGCCCCAGCAAGACGCGCCCCAAGGAGCGTCTTGCCACATGTCAACACTGGCTCTGACTGAGCGCCTCCAGGAGAGAGGCCCAAGCAAGACGCGCCTGGAGGAGCGTTTTGCCACATGTCAACACTGGGTCTGACAGAGGGCCTCAAGGAGAGAGGCCCAAGCAAGATGCGCCCCGAGGAGCATCTTGCCACATATCAACAATGGGTCTGACTGAGGCCCTCCAGGAGAGAAGCCCAAGCAAGACGCGCCCCGAGGAGTGTCTTGCCACATGTCAGCACTCGGTCTGACTGAGCGCCTCCAGGAGAGAGGCCCAAGCAAGACGTGCCCCGAGGAGCGTCTTGCCACATGTCAACACTGGGTCTGACTGAGCGCCTCCAGGAGAGAGGCCCAAGCAAGACGCGCCCCGAGGAGCGTCTTGCAACATGTGAACAATGGGTCTGACTGAGCGCCTCCAGGAGAGAGGCCCAAGCAAGACGCGCCCGGAGGAGCGTCTTGCCACATGTCAGCACTCGGTCTGACTGAGCGCCTCCAGGAGAGAGGCCCAAGCAAGACGCGCCCCGAGGAGCGTCTTGCCACATGTCAGCACTCGGTCTGACTGAGCGCCTCCAGGAGAGAGGCCCAAGCAAGACGCGCCCCGAGGAGCGTCTTGCCACATGTCAACAATGGGTCTGACTGAGGGCCTCCAGGAGAGAAGCCCAAGCAACACGCGGCCCGAGGAGCGTCTTGCCACATGTCAGCACTCGGTCTGACTGAGCGCCTCCAGGAGAGAGGCAAAAGCAAGACGCGCCCCGAGGAGCGTCTTGACACATGTCAACACTGGGTCTGACAGAGGGCCTCCATGAGAGAGGCACAAGCAAGACGCGCCCCGAGGAGTGTCTTGCCACATGTCAACACTGGGTCTGACCTAGGGCCTCCAGGAGAGAGGCCCAAGCAAGACGCGCCCCGAGAAGTGTCTTGCCACATGGCACCACTTGGTCTGACTGAGCGCCTCCAGGAGAGAGGCCCAAGCAACACGCGCCCCGAGGAGCGTCTTGCCACATGTCACCACTTGGTCTGACGGAGCGCCTCCAGGAGAGAGGCCCAAGCAACACGCGCCCCGAGGAGCGTCAGGCCACATGTCACTACTCAGTCTGACTGAGCGCCTCCAGGAGAGAGGCCCAAGCAAGACGCGCCCCGAGGAGCGTCTTGCCACATGTCAACAATGGGTCTGACTGAGCGCCTCCAGGAGAGAGGCCAAAGCAAGACGCGCCCAGAGGAGCGTCTTGACACATGTCAACACTGGGTCTGACAGAGGGCCTCCAGGAGAGAGGCCCAAGCAAGACGCGCCCCGAGGAGTGTCTTGCCACATGTCACCACTTGGTCTGACTGAGCGCCTCCAGGAGAGAGGCCCAAGCAAGACGCGCCCCGAGGAGCGTCTTGCCACGTGTCAACACTGGGTCTGATTGAGGGCCTTCTGGAGAGAGGCCCAAGCAAGACGCGGCCCGAGGAGCGTCTTGCCACATGTCAGCACTCGGTCTGACTGAGCGCCTCCAGGAGAGAGGCCAAAGCAAGACGCCCCCCGAGGAGCGTCTTGCCACATGTCAACACTGGCTCTGACTGAGTGCCTCCATGAGAGAAGCCCCAGCAAGACGCGCCCCGAGGAGCGTCTTGCCACATGTCACTACTCGGTCTGTTTGAGCGCCTCCAGGAGAGAGGTCCAAGCAAGACGTGCCCCGAGGAGCGTCTTGTCACATGTCAACACTGGGTCTTTCTCAGCGCCTCCAGGAGAGAAGCCCAAGCAAGACGCGCCCCGAGGAGCGTCTTGCCACATGTCAGCACTCGGTCTGACTGAGCGCCTCCAGGAGAGAGGCCCAAGCAAGATGCGCCCGGAGGAGCGTCTTGCCACATGTCACCTCTGGTTCTGACTGAGCTCCTCCAGGAGAGAGGCCCAAGCAAGACGTGCCCCGAGGAGCGTCTTGTCACATGTCAACACTGGGTCTGACTGAGCGCCTCCAGCAGAGAAGCCCAAGCAAGAAGCGCCCCGAGGAGCGTCTTGCCACATGTCAACACTGGGTCTGACTGAGCGCCTCCAGGAGAGAGGCCCAAGCAAGACGTGCCCCGAGGAGCGTCTTGCCACATGTCAACACTGGGTCTGACTGAGCACCTCCAGGAGAGAGGCCCAAGCAAGACATGCCCCGAGGAGCGTCTTGCCACATGTGAACACTGGGTCTGACTGAGCGCCTCCAGGAGAGAGGCCCGAGCAAGACACGCCCGGAGGAGCATCTTGACACATGTTTCCTCTGGGTCTGACTGAGCGCCTCCAGGAGAGAGGCCCAAGCAAGACGTGCCCCGAGGAGCGTCTTGCCACATGTCAACACTGGGTCTGACTGAGGGCCTCCAGGAGAGAATCCCAAGCAAGAGGCGCCCCGAGTAGCGTCTTGCCACATGTCAGCACTCGGTCTGACTGAGCGCCTCCAGGAGAGAGTGCCAAGCAAGACGCACCCCGAGGAGCTTCTTGCCACATGTCAGCACTCGGTCTGACTGAGCGCCTCCAGGAGAGAGGCCAAAGCAATACGCGCCCCGAGGAGCGTCTTGACACATGTCAACACTGGGTCTGACAGAGGGCCTCCATGAGAGAGGCCCAAGCAAGACGCGCCCCGAGGAGTGTCTTTCAACATGTCAACACTGGGTCTGACAGAGGGCCTCCAGGAGAGAGGCCCAAGCAAGACGCGCCCCGAGGAGTGTCTTGCCACATGTCACCACTTGGTCTGACTGAGCGCCTCCAGGAGAGAGGCCCAAGCAAGACGCGCCCCGAGGAGCGTCTTGCCACGTATTAAAACTGGGTCTGATTGAGGGCCTTCTGGAGAGAGGCCCAAGCAAGACGCGCCCCGAGGAGCGTCTTGCCACATGTCAACAATGGTTCTTACTGAGGGCCTCCAGGAGAGAAGCCCAAGCAAGACGCGCCCCGAGGAGCTTCTGGCCACATGTCAGCACTCGGTCTGACTGAGCGCCTCCAGGAGAGAGGCCAAAGCAAGACGCCCCCCGAGGAGCGTCTTGCCACATGTCAACACTGGCTCTGACTGAGTGCCTCCATGAGAGAAGCCCCAGCAAGACGCGCCCCAAGGAGCGTCTTGCCACATGTCACTACTCGGTCTGTTTGAGCGCCTCCAGGAGAGAGGCCCAAGCAAGACGTGCCCCGAGGAGTGTCTTGCCACATGTCAACAATGGGACTGACTGAGGGCCTCCAGGAGAGAGGCCCAAGCAAGACGTGCCCCGAGGAGCGTCTTGTCACATGTCAACACTGGGTCTTTCTCAGCACCTCCAGGAGAGAAGCCCAAGCAAGACGCAACCCGAGGAGCGTCTTGCCACATGTCAGCACTCGGTCTGACTGAGCGCCTCCATGAGAGAGGCCCAAGCAAGACGCGCCCCGAGGAGTGTCTTGCAACATGTCAACACTGGGTCTGACAGAGGGCCTCCAGGAGAGAGGCCCAAGCAAGACGCGCCCCGAGGAGTGTCTTGCCACATGTCACCACTTGGTCTGACTGAGCGCCTCCAGGAGAGAGGCCCAAGCAAGACGCGCCCCGAGGAGCGTCTTGCCACGTGTCAACACTGGGTCTGATTGAGGGCCTTCTGGAGAGAGGCCCAAGCAAGACGCACCCTGAGGAGCGTCTTGCCACATGTCAACAATGGTTCTTACTGAGGGCCTCCAGGAGAGAAGCCCAAGCAAGACGCGCCCCGAGGAGCTTCTGGCCACATGTCAGCACTCGGTCTGACTGAGCGCCTCCAGGAGAGAGGCCAAAGCAAGACGCCCCCCGAGGAGCGTCTTGCCACATGTCAACACTGGCTCTGACTGAGTGCCTCCATGAGAGAAGCCCCAGCAAGACGCGCCCCAAGGAGCGTCTTGCCACATGTCACTACTCGGTCTGTTTGAGCGCCTCCAGGAGAGAGGCCCAAGCAAGACGTGCCCCGAGGAGTGTCTTGCCACATGTCAACAATGGAACTGACTGAGGGCCTCCAGGAGAGAGGCCCAAGCAAGACGTGCCCCGAGGAGCGTCTTGTCACATGTCAACACTGGGTCTTTCTCAGCACCTCCAGGAGAGAAGCCCAAGTAAGACGCAACCCGAGGAGCGTCTTGCAACATGTCAGCACTCGGTCTGACTGAGCGCCTCCAGGAGAGAAGCCCAAGCAAGACGCGCCCCGAGGAGCGTCTTGCCACATTTCAACAATGGGTCTGACTGAGGGCCTCCAGGAGAGAAGCCCAAGCAAGACGCGCCCCGAGGAGCGTCTTGCCACATGTCAGCACTCGGTCTGACTGAGCGCCTCCAGGAGAGAGGCCCAAGCAAGACGCGCCCCGAGAAGTGTCTTGCCACATGTCAACACTGGGTCTGACAGAGGGCCTCCAGGAGAGAGGCCCAAGAAAGACGGGCCCCGAGAAGTGTCTTGTCACATGGCACCACCTGGTCTGACTGAGCGCCTCCAGGAGAGAGGCCCAAGCAACACGCGCCCCGAGGAGCGTCTTGCCACATGTCACCACTTGGTCTTACTGAGCGCCTCCAGGAGAGAGGCCCAAGCAACACGCGCCCCGAGGAGCGTCAGGCCACATGTCACTACTCAGTCTGACTGAGCGCCTCCAGGAGAGAGGCCCAAGCAAGACGCGCCCCGAGGAACGTCTTGCCACATGTCAACAATGGGTCTTACTGAGGGCCTCCAGGAGAGAAGCCCAAGCAAGACGCGCCCCGAGGAGCTTCTTGCCACATGTCAGCACTCGGTCTGACTGAGCGCCTCCAGGAGAGAGGCCAAAGCAAGACGCGCCCCGAGGAGCGTCTTGACACATGTCAACACTGGGTCTGACAGAGGGCCTCCATGAGAGAGGCCCAAGCAAGACGCGCCCCGAGGAGTGTATTGCCACATGTCAACACTGGGTCTGACTGAGGGCCTCCAGGAGACAGGCCCAAGCAAGACGCGCCCCGAGGAGCGTCTTGCCACATGTCACTACTCGGTCTGTTTGAGCGCCTCCAGGAGAGAGGCCCAAGCAAGACGTGCCCCGAGGAGTGTCTTGCCACATGTCAACAATGGGTCGGACTGAGGGCCTCCAGGAGAGAGGCCCAAGCAAGATGCGCCCGGAGGAGCGTCTTGCCACATGTCACCTCTGGTTCTGACTGAGCGCCTCCAGGAGAGAGGCCCAAGCAAGACGTGCCCCGAGGAGCGTCTTGTCACATGTCAACACTGGGTCTTTCTCAGCGCCTCCAGGAGAGAAGCCCAAGCAAGACGCGCCCCGAGGAGCGTCTTGCCACATGTCAGCACTCGGTCTGACTGAGCGCCTCCAGGAGAGAGGCCCAAGCAAGATGCGCCCGGAGGAGCGTCTTGCCACATGTCACCTCTGGTTCTGACTGAGCTCCTCCAGGAGAGAGGCCCAAGCAAGACGTGCCCCGAGGAGCATCTTGTCACATGTCAACACTGGGTCTGACTGAGCGCCTCCAGCAGAGAAGCCCAAGCAAGAAGCGCCCCGAGGAGCGTCTTGCCACATGTCAACACTGGGTCTGACTGAGCGCCTCCAGGAGAGAGGCCCAAGCAAGACGTGCCCCGAGGAGCGTCTTGCCACATGTCAACACTGGGTCTGACTGAGCGCCTCCAGGAGAGAGGCCCAAGCAAGACATGCCCCGAGGAGCATCTTGCCACATGTGAACACTGGGTCTGACTGAGCGCCTCCAGGAGAGAGTCCCAAACAAGACACGCCCGGAGGAGCATCTTGACACATGTCTCCTCTGGGTCTGACTGAGCGCCTCCAGGAGAGAGGCCCAAGCAAGACGTGCCCCGAGGAGCGTCTTGCCACATGTCAACACTGGGTCTGACTGAGGGCCTCCAGGAGAGAATCCCAAGCAAGAGGCGCCCCGAGGAGCGTCTTGCCACATGTCAGCACTCGGTCTGACTGAGCGCCTCCAGGAGAGAGGGCCAAGCAAGACGCGCCCCGAGGAGCGTCTTGCCACATGTCAACGAAGGGTCTGACTGAGGGCCTCCAGGAGAGAAGCCCAAGCAAGACGCGCCGCGAGGAGCGTCTTGCCACATGTCAGCACTAGGTCTGACTGAGCGCCTCCAGGAGAGAGGACCAAGCAAGACGCGCCCCGAGGAGCGTCTTGCCACATGTCAACACTGGGTCTGACTGAGCGCTTCCAGGAGAGAGGCCCAAGCAAGAAACGCCCGAGGAGCCTCTTGACACATGTCAACACTGGGTCTGACTGATCGCCTCCCCAGGAGAGAGGCCCAAGCAAGATGCGCCCCGAGGAGCGTCTTGCCACATGTCAACAATTGGTCTGACTGAGGGCCTCCAGGAGAGAAGCCCAAGCAAGACGCGCCCCAAGGAGCATCTTGCCACATGTCAGCACTCGGTCTGACTGAGCGCCTCCTGGAGAGAGGCCCAAGAAAGACGTGCCCCGAGGAGCGTCTTGCCACATGTCAACACTGGGTCTGACTGAGCTTCTCCAGGAGAGAGGCCCAAGCAAGACGCCCCCCGAGGAGCGTCTTGCCACATGCAACCTCTGGGTCTGACTGAGCACCTCCAGGAGAGAGGCCCAAGCAAGACGCGCCCCGAGGAGCGTCTTGTCACATGTCAACACTGGGTCTGACTGAGCGCCTCCAGGAGAGAGGCCAAGCAAGAATCGCCCGAGGAGCGTCTTGACACATGTCAACACTGGGTCTGACTGATCGCCTCCCCAGGAGAGAGGCCCAAGCAAGACGCGCCCTGAGGAGCGTCTTGCCACATGTCAACACTGGGTCTGACTGAGTGCCTCAGTGAGAGAAGCCCCAGCAAGACGCGCCCCAAGGAGCATCTTGCCACATGTCAACACTGGCTCTGACTGAGCGCCTCCAGGAGAGAGGCCCAAGCAAGACGCGCCCCGAGGAGCGTCTTGCAACATGTGAACAATGGGTCTGACTGAGCGCCTCCAGGAGAGAGGCCCAAGCAAGACGCGCCCGGAGGAGCGTCTTGCCACATGTCAGCACTCGGTCTGACTGAGCGCCTCCAGGAGAGAGGCCCAAGCAAGACGCGCCCCGAGGAGCGTCTTGCCACATGTCAGCACTCGGTCTGACTGAGCGCCTCCAGGAGAGAGGCCCAAGCAAGATGCGCCCCGAGGAGCATCTTACCACATATTAACAATGGGTCTGACTGAGGCCCTCCAGGAGAGAAGCCCAAGCAAGACGCGCCCCGAGGAGTGTCTTGCCACATGTCAGCACTCGGTCTGACTGAGCGCCTCCAGGAGAGAGGCCCAAGCAAGACGTGCCCCGAGGAGCGTCTTGCCACATGTCAACACTGGGTCTGACTGAGCGCCTCCAGGAGAGAGGCCCAAGCAAGACGCGCCCCGAGGAGCGTCTTGCAACATGTGAACAATGGGTCTGACTGAGCGCCTCCAGGAGAGAGGCCCAAGCAAGACGCGCCCGGAGGAGCGTCTTGCCACATGTCAACAAAGGGTCTTACTGAGGGCCTCCAGGAGAGAAGCCCAAGCAAGACGCGCCCCGAGGAGCTTCTTGCCACATGTCAGCACTCGGTCTGACTGAGCGCCTCCAGGAGAGAGGCCAAAGCAAGACGCGCCCAGAGGAGCGTCTTGACACATGTCAACACTGGGTCTGACAGAGGGCCTCCATGAGAGAGGCCCAAGCAAGACGCGCCCCGAGGAGTGTCTTGCCACTTGTCAACACTGGGTCTTACAGAGGGCCTCCAGGAGAGAGGCCCAAGCAAGACGTGCCCCGAGGAGTGTCTTGCCACATGTCACCACTTGGTCTGACTGAGCGCCTCCAGGAGAGAGGCCCAAGCAAAACGCGCCCCGAGGAGCGTCTTGCCACGTGTCAACACTGGGTCTGATTGAGGGCCTTCTGGAGAGAGGCCCAAGCAAGACGCGGCCCGAGGAGCGTCTTGCCACATGTCAACAATGGTTCTTACTGAGGGCCTCCAGGAGAGAAGCCCAAGCAAGATGCGCCCCGAGGAGCGTCTTGCCACATGTCACTACTCGGTCTGTTTGAGCGCCTCCAGGAGAGAGGCCCAAGCAAGACGTGCCCCGAGGAGCGTCTTGTCACATGTCAACACTGGGTCTGACTGAGCGCCTCCAGCAGAGAAGCCCAAGCAAGAAGCGCCCCGAGGAGCGTCTTGTCACATGTCAACACTGGGTCTGACTGAATGCCTCCAGGAGAGAGGCCCAAGCAAGACGTGCCCCGAGGAGCGTCTTGCCACATGTCAACACTGGGTCTGACTGAGCGCCTCCAGGAGAGAGGCCCAAGCAAGACATACCCCGAGGAGCGTCTTGCCACATGTGAACACTGGGTCTGATTGAGCGCCTCCAGGAGAGAGGCCCAAGCAAGACACGCCCGGAGGAGCATCTTGACACATGTCTCCTCTGGGTCTGACTGAGCGCCTCCAGGAGAGAGGCCCAAGCAAGACGTGCCCCGAGGAGCGTCTTGCCACATGTCAACACTGGGTCTGACTGAGGGCCTCCAGGAGAGAATCCCAAGCAAGAGGCGCCCCGAGGAGCGTCTTGCCACATGTCAGCACTCGGTCTGACTGAGCGCCTCCAGGAGAGAGGGCCAAGCAAGACGCGCCCCGAGGAGCGTCTTGCCACATGTCAACAATTGGTCTGACTGAGGGCCTCCAGGAGAGAAGCCCAAGCAAGATGCGCCCCAAGGAGCATCTTGCCACATGTCAGCACTCGGTCTGACTGAGCGCCTCCTGGAGAGAGGCCCAAGAAAGACGTGCCCCGAGGAGCGTCTTGCCACATGTCAACACTGGGTCTGACTGAGCTTCTCCAGGAGAGAGGCCCAAGCAAGACGCCCCCCGAGGAGCGTCTTGCCACATGTCACCTCTGGGTCTGACTGATCACCTCCAGGAGAGAGGCCCAAGCAAGACGCGCCCCGAGGAGCGTCTTGTCACATGTCAACACTGGGTCTGACTGAGCGCCTCCAGGAGAGAGGCCAAGCAAGAAACACCCGAGGAGCGTCTTGACACATGTCAACACTGGGTCTGACTGAGTGCCTCAGTGAGAGAAGCCCCAGCAAGACGCGCCCCAAGGAGCGTCTTGCCACATGTCAACACTGGCTCTGACTGAGCGCCTCCAGGAGAGAGGCCCAAGCAAGACGCGCCTGGAGGAGCGTTTTGCCACATGTCAACACTGGGTCTGACAGAGGGCCTCAAGGAGAGAGGCCCAAGCAAGATGCGCCCTGAGGAGCATCTTGCCACATATCAACAATGGGTCTGACTGAGGCCCTCCAGGAGAGAAGCCCAAGCAAGACGCGCCCCGAGGAGTGTCTTGCCACATGTCAGCACTCGGTCTGACTGAGCGCCTCCAGGAGAGAGGCCCAAGCAAGACGTGCCCCGAGGAGCGTCTTGCCACATGTCAACACTGGGTCTGACTGAGCGCCTCCAGGAGAGAGGCCCAAGCAAGACGCGCCCCGAGGAGCGTCTTGCCACATGTGAACAATGGGTCTGACTGAGCGCCTCCAGGAGAGAGGCCCAAGCAAGACGCGCCCGGAGGAGCGTCTTGCCACATGTCAGCACTCGGTCTGACTGAGCGCCTCCAGGAGAGAGGCCCAAGCAAGACGCGCCCCGAGGAGCGTCTTGCCACATGTCAGCACTCGGTCTGACTGAGCGCCTCCAGGAGAGAGGCCCAAGCAAGACGCGCCCCGAGGAGCGTCTTGCCACATGTCAACAATGGGTCTGACTGAGGGCCTCCAGGAGAGAAGCCCAAGCAACACGCGGCCCGAGGAGCGTCTTGCCACATGTCAGCACTCGGTCTGACTGAGGGCCTCCAGGAGAGAGGCAAAAGCAAGACGCGCCCCGAGGAGCGTCTTGACACATGTCAAAACTGGGTCTGACAGAGGGCCTCCATGAGAGAGGCCCAAGCAAGACGCGCCCCGAGGAGTGTCTTGCCACATGTCAACACTGGGTCTGACAGAGGGCCTCCAGGAGAGAGGCCCAAGCAAGACGCGCACCGAGAAGTGTCTTGCCACATGGCACCACTTGGTCTGACTGAGCGCCTCCAGGAGAGAGGCCCAAGCAACACGCGCCCCGAGGAGCGTCTTGCCACATGTTACCTCTGGTTCTGACTGAGCGCCTACAGGAGAGAGGCCCAAGCAAGACGTGCCCCGAGGAGCGTCTTGTCACATGTCAACACTGGGTCTTTCTCAGCGCCTCCAGGAGAGAAGCCCAAGCAAGACACGCCCCGAGGAGCGTCTTGCCACATGTCAGCACTCGGTCTGACTGAGCGCCTCCAGGAGAGAGGCCCAAGCAAGATGCGCCTGGAGGAGCGTCTTGCCACATGTTACCTCTGGTTCTGACTGAGCTCCTCCAGGAGAGAGGCCCAAGCAAGACGTGCCCCGAGGAGCGTCTTGTCACATGTCAACACTGGGTCTGACTGAGCGCCTCCAGCAGAGAAGCCCAAGCAAGAAGCGCCCCGAGGAGCGTCTTGCCACATGTCAACACTGGGTCTGACTGAGCGCCTCCAGGAGAGAGGCCCAAGCAAGACGTGCCCCGAGGAGCGTCTTGCCACATGTCAACACTGGGTCTGACTGAGCGCCTCCAGGAGAGAGGCCCAAGCAAGACATGCCCCGAGGAGCGTCTTGCCACATGTGAACACTGGGTCTGACTGAGCTCCTCCAGGAGAGAGGCCAAAGCAAGACACGCCCGGAGGAGCATCTTGACACATGTCTCCTCTGGGTCTTACTGAGCGCCTCCAGGAGAGAGGGCCAAGCAAGACGCGCCCCGAGGAGCGTCTTGCCACATGTCAACGAAGGGTCTGACTGAGGGCCTCCAGGAGAGAAGCCCAAGCAAGACGCGCCCCGAGGAGCGTCTTGCCACATGTCAGCACTAGGTCTGACTGAGCGCCTCCAGGAGAGAGGACCAAGCAAGACGCGCCCCGAGGAGCGTCTTGCCACATGTCAACACTGGGTCTGACTGAGCGCCTCCAGGAGAGAGGCCCAAGCAAGAAACGCCCGAGGAGCCTCTTGACACATGTCAACACTGGGTCTGACTGATCGCCTCCCCAAGAGAGAGGCCCAAGCAAGATGCGCCCCGAGGAACGTCTTGCCACATGTCAACACTGGGTCTGACTGAGCTTCTCCAGGAGAGAGGCCCAAGCAAGACGCCCCCCGAGGAGCGTCTTGCCACATGTCAACTCTGGGTCTGACAGAGCACCTCCTGGAGAGAGGCCCAAGAAAGACGTGCCCCGAGGAGCGTCTTGCCACATGTCAACAATTGGTCTGACTGAGGGCCTCCAGGAGAGAAGCCCAAGCAAGACGCGCCCCAAGGAGCATCTTGCCACATGTCAGCACTCGGTCTGACTGAGCGCCTCCTGGAGAGAGGCCCAAGAAAGACGTGCCCCGAGGAGCGTCTTGCCACATGTCAACACTGGGTCTGACTGAGCTTCTCCAGGAGAGAGGCCCAAGCAAGACGCCCCCCGAGGAGCGTCTTGCCACATGTCAACTCTAGGTCTGACTGAGCACCTCCAGGAGAGAGGCCCAAGCAAGACGCGCCCCGAGGAGCGTCTTGTCACATGTCAACACTGGGTCTGACTGAGCGCCTCCAGGAGAGAGGCCCAAGCAAGACGTGCCCCGAGGAGCGTCTTGCCACATGTCAACACTGGGTCTGACTGAGCGCCTCCAGGAGAGAGGCCCAAGCAAGACATGCCCCGAAGAGCGTCTTGCCACATGTGAACACTGGGTCTGACTGAGCGCCTCCAGGAGAGAGGCCCAAGCAAGACACGCCCGGAGGAGCATCTTGACACATGTCTCCTCTGGGTCTTACTGAGCGCCTCCAGGAGAGAGGGCCAAGCAAGACGCGCCCAGAGGAGCGTCTTGCCACATGTCAACGAAGGGTCTGACTGAGGGCCTCCAGGAGAGAAGCCCAAGCAAGACGCGCCCCGAGGAGCGTCTTGCCACATGTCAGCACTAGGTCTGACTGAGCGCCTCCAGGAGAGAGGATCAAGCAAGACGCGCCCCGAGGAGCGTCTTGCCACATGTCAACACTGGGTCTGACTGAGCGCCTCCAGGAGAGAGGTCCAAGCAAGAAACGCCCGAGGAGCGTCTTGCCACATGTCAACAATGGGTCTTACTGAGGGCCTCCAGGAGAGAAGCCCAAGCAAGACGCGCCCCGAGGAGCTTCTTGCCACATGTCAGCACTCGGTCTGACTGAGCGCCTCCAGGAGAGAGGCCAAAGCAAGACGCGCCCAGAGGAGCGTCTTGACACATGTCAACACTGGGTCTGACAGAGGGCCTCCAGGAGAGAGGCCCAAGCAAGACGCGCCCCGAGGAGTGTCTTGCCACATGTCACCACTTGGTCTGACTGAGCGCCTCCAGGAGAGAGGCCCAAGCAAGACGCGCCCCGAGGAGCGTCTTGCCACGTGTCAACACTGGGTCTGATTGAGGGCCTTCTGGAGAGAGGCCCAAGCAAGACGCGGCCCGAGGAGCGTCTTGCCACATGTCAAGAATGGTTCTTACTGAGGGCCTCCAGGAGAGAAGCCCAAGCAAGATGCGCCCCGAGGAGCTTCTGGCCACATGTCAGCACTCGGTCTGACTGAGCGCCTCCAGGAGAGAGGCCAAAGCAAGACGCCCCCCGAGGAGCGTCTTGCCACATGTCAACACTGGCTCTGACTGAGTGCCTCCATGAGAGAAGCCCCAGCAAGACGCGCCCCGAGGAGCGTCTTGCCACATGTCACTACTCGGTCTGTTTGAGCGCCTCCAGGAGAGAGGTCCAAGCAAGACGTGCCCCGAGGAGCGTCTTGTCACATGTCAACACTGGGTCTTTCTCAGCGCCTCCAGGAGAGAAGCCCAAGCAAGATGCGCCCCGAGGAGCGTCTTGCCACATGTCAGCACTCGGTCTGACTGAGCGCCTCCAGGAGAGAGGCCCAAGCAAGATGCGCCCGGAGGAGCGTCTTGCCACATGTCACCTCTGGTTCTGACTGAGCTCCTCCAGGAGAGAGGCCCAAGCAAGACGTGCCCCGAGGAGCGTCTTGTCACATGTCAACACTGGGTCTGACTGAGCGCCTCCAGCAGAGAAGCCCAAGCAAGAAGCGCCCCGAGGAGCGTCTTGCCACATGTCAACACTGGGTCTGACTGAGCGCCTCCAGGAGAGAGGCCCAAGCAAGACGTGCCCCGAGGAGCGTCTTGCCACATGTCAACACTGGGTCTGACTGAGCGCCTCCAGGAGAGAGGCCCAAGCAAGACATGCCCCGAGGAGCGTCTTGCCACATGTGAACACTGGGTCTGACTGAGCGCCTCCAGGAGAGAGGCCCAAGCAAGACACGCCCGGAGGAGCATCTTGACACATGTTTCCTCTGGGTCTGACTGAGCGCCTCCAGGAGAGAGGCCCAAGCAAGACGTGCCCCGAGGAGCGTCTTGCCACATGTCAACACTGGGTCTGACTGAGGGCCTCCAGGAGAGAATCCCAAGCAAGAGGCGCCCCGAGGAGCGTCTTGCCACATGTCAGCACTCGGTCTGACTGAGCACCTCCAGGAGAGAGGGCCAAGCAAGACGCGCCCCGAGGAGCTTCTTGCCACATGTCAGCACTCGGTCTGACTGAGCGCCTCCAGGAGAGAGGCCAAAGCAATACGCGCCCCGAGGAGCGTCTTGACACATGTCAACACTGGGTCTGACAGAGGGCCTCCATGAGAGAGGCCCAAGCAAGACGCGCCCCGAGGAGTGTCTTGCAACATGTCAACACTGGGTCTGACAGAGGGCCTCCAGGAGAGAGGCCCAAGCAAGACGCGCCCCGAGGAGTGTCTTGCCACATGTCACCACTTGGTCTGACTGAGCGCCTCCAGGAGAGAAGCCCAAGCAAGACGCGCCCCGAGGAGCTTCTGGCCACATGTCAGCACTCGGTCTGACTGAGCGCCTCCAGGAGAGAGGCCAAAGCAAGACGCCCCCCGAGGAGCGTCTTGCCACATGTCAACACTGGCTCTGACTGAGTGCCTCCATGAGAGAAGCCCCAGCAAGACGCGCCCCAAGGAGCGTCTTGCCACATGTCACTACTCGGTCTGTTTGAGCGCCTCCAGGAGAGAGGCCCAAGCAAGACGTGCCCCGAGGAGTGTCTTGCCACATGTCAACAATGGGACTGACTGAGGGCCTCCAGGAGAGAGGCCCAAGCAAGACGTGCCCCGAGGAGCGTCTTGTCACATGTCAACACTGGGTCTTTCTCAGCACCTCCAGGAGAGAAGCCCAAGCAAGACGCAACCCGAGGAGCGTCTTGCCACATGTCAGCACTCGGTCTGACTGAGCGCCTCCAGGAGAGAAGCCCAAGCAAGACGCGCCCCGAGGAGCGTCTTGCCACATTTCAACAATGGGTCTGACTGAGGGCCTCCAGGAGAGAAGCCCAAGCAAGACGCGCCCCGAGGAGCGTCTTGCCACATGTCAGCACTCGGTCTGACTGAGCGCCTCCAGGAGAGAGGCCCAAGCAAGACGCGCCCCGAGGAGCGTCTTGCCACATGTCAACAATGGGTCTGACTGAGGGCCTCCAGGAGAGAAGCCCAAGCAACACGCGGCCCGAGGAGCGTCTTGCCACATGTCAGCACTAGGTCTGACTGAGCGCCTCCAGGAGAGAGGCCCAAGCAAGACGCGCCCCGAGAAGTGTCTTGCCACAAGTCAACACTGGGTCTGACAGAGGGCCTCCAGGAGAGAGGCCCAAGCAAGACGCGCCCCGAGAAGTGTCTTGCCACATGGCACCACCTGGTCTGACTGAGCGCCTCCAGGAGAGAGGCCCAAGCAACACGCGCCCCGAGGAGCGTCTTGCCACATGTCACCACTTGGTCTTACTGAGCGCCTCCAGGAGAGAGGCCCAAGCAACACGCACCCCGAGGAGCGTCAGGCCACATGTCACTACTCAGTCTGACTGAGCGCCTCCAGGAGAGAAGCCCAAGCAAGACGCGCCCCGAGGAGCTTCTTGCCACATGTCAGCACTCGGTCTGACTGAGCGCCTCCAGGAGAGAGGCCAAAGCAAGACGCGCCCCGAGGAGCGTCTTGACACATGTCAACACTGGGTCTGACAGAGGGCCTCCATGAGAGAGGCCCAAGCAAGACGCGCCCCGAGGAGTGTCTTGCCACATGTCAACACTGGGTCTGACTGAGGGCCTCCAGGAGAGAGGCCCAAGCAAGACGCGCCCCGAGGAGCGTCTTGCCACATGTCACTACTCGGTCTGTTTGAGCGCCTCCAGGAGAGAGGCCCAAGCAAGACGTGCCCCGAGGAGTGTCTTGCCACATGTCAACAATGGGTCTGACTGAGGGCCTCCAGGAGAGAGGCCCAAGCAAGATGCGCCCGGAGGAGCGTCTTGCCACATGTCACCTCTGGTTCTGACTGAGCGCCTCCAGGAGAGAGGCCCAAGCAAGACGTGCCCCGAGGAGCGTCTTGTCACCTGTCAACACTGGGTCTTTCTCAGCGCCTCCAGGAGAGAAGCCCAAGCAAGACGCGCCCCGAGGAGCGTCTTGCCACCTGTCAGCACTCGGTCTGACTGAGCGCCTCCAGGAGAGAGGCCCAAGCAAGATGCGCCCGGAGGAGCGTCTTGCCACATGTCACCTCTGGTTCTGACTGAGCTCCTCCAGGAGAGAGGCCCAAGCAAGACTTGCCCCGAGGAGCGTCTTGTCACATGTCAACACTGAGTCTGACTGAGCGCCTCCAGCAGAGAAGCCCAAGCAAGAAGCGCCCCGAGGAGCGTCTTGCCACAGGTCAACACTGGGTCTGACTGAGCGCCTCCAGGAGAGAGGCCCAAGCAAGACGTGCCCCGAGGAGCGTCTTGCCACATGTCAACACTGGGTCTGACTGAGCGCCTCCAGGAGAGAGGCCCAAGCAAGACATGCCCCGAGGAGCGTCTTGCCACATGTGAACACTGGGTCTGACTGAGCGCCTCCAGGAGAGAGTCCCAAACAAGACACGCCCGGAGGAGCATCTTGACACATGTCTCCTCTGGGTCTGACTGAGCGCCTCCAGGAGAGAGGCCCAAGCAAGACGTGCCCCGAGGAGCGTCTTGCCACATGTCAACACTGGGTCTGACTGAGGGCCTCCAGGAGAGAATCCCAAGCAAGAGGCGCCCCGAGGAGCGTCTTGCCACATGTCAGCACTCGGTCTGACTGAGCGCCTCCAGGAGAGAGGGCCAAGCAAGACGCGCCCCGAGGAGCGTCTTGCCACATGTCAACGAAGGGTCTGACTGAGGGCCTCCAGGAGAGAAGCCCAAGCAAGACGCGCCGCGAGGAGCGTCTTGCCACATGTCAGCACTAGGTCTGACTGAGCGCCTCCAGGAGAGAGGACCAAGCAAGACGCGCCCCGAGGAGCGTCTTGCCACATGTCAACACTGGGTCTGACTGAGCGCCTCCAGGAGAGAGGCCCAAGCAAGAAACGCCCGAGGAGCCTCTTGACACATGTCAACACTGGGTCTGACTGATCGCCTCCCCAGGAGAGAGGCCCAAGCAAGATGCGCCCCGAGGAGCGTCTTGCCACATGTCAACAATTGGTCTGACTGAGGGCCTCCAGGAGAGAAGCCCAAGCAAGACGCGCCCCAAGGAGCATCTTGCCACATGTCAGCACTCGGTCTGACTGAGCGCCTCCTGGAGAGAGGCCCAAGAAAGACGTGCCCCGAGGAGCGTCTTGCCACATCTCAACACTGGGTCTGACTGAGCTTCTCCAGGAGAGAGGCCCAAGCAAGACGCCCCCCGAGGAGCGTCTTGCCACATGTCACCTCTGGGTCTGACTGAGCACCTCCAGGAGAGAGGCCCAAGCAAGACGCGCCCCGAGGAGCGTCTTGTCACATGTCAACACTGGGTCTGACTGAGCGCCTCCAGGAGAGAGGCCAAGCAAGAAACGCCAGAGGAGCGTCTTGACACATGTCAACACTGGGTCTGACTGATCGCCTCCCCAGGAGAGAGGCCCAAGCAAGACGCGCCCTGAGGAGCGTCTTGCCACATGTCAACACTGGGTCTGACTGAGTGCCTCAGTGAGAGAAGCCCCAGCAAGACGCGCCCCAAGGAGCGTCTTGCCACATGTCAACACTGGCTCTGACTGAGCGCCTCCAGGAGAGAGGCCCAAGCAAGACGCGCCTGGAGGAGCGTTTTGCCACATGTCAACACTGGGTCTGACAGAGGGCCTCAAGGAGAGAGGCCCAAGCAAGATGCGCCCCGAGGAGCATCTTGCCACATATCAACAATGGGTCTGACTGAGGCCCTCCAGGAGAGAAGCCCAAGCAAGACGCGCCCCGAGGAGTGTCTTGCCACATGTAAGCACTCGGTCTGACTGAGCGCCTCCAGGAGAGAGGCCCAAGCAAGACGTGCCCTAGGAGCGTCTTGCCACATGTCAACACTGGGTCTGACTGAGCGCCTCCAGGAGAGAGGCCCAAGCAAGACGCGCCCCGAGGAGCGTCTTCCAACATGTGAACAATGGGTCTGACTGAGCGCCTCCAGGAGAGAGGCCCAAGCAAGACGCGCCCGGAGGAGCGTCTTGCCACATGTCAGCACTCGGTCTGACTGAGCGCCTCCAGGAGAGAGGCCCAAGCAAGACGCGCCCCGAGGAGCGTCTTGCCACATGTCAGCACTCGGTCTGACTGAGCGCCTCCAGGAGAGAGGCCCAAGCAAGACGCGCCCCGAGGAGCGTCTTGCCACATGTCAACAATGGGTCTGACTGAGGGCCTCCAGGAGAGAAGCCCAAGCAACACGCGGCCCGAGGAGCGTCTTGCCACATGTCAGCACTCGGTCTGACTGAGCGCCTCCAGGAGAGAGGCAAAAGCAAGACGCGCCCCGAGGAGCGTCTTGACACATGTCAACACTGGGTCTGACAGAGGGCCTCCATGAGAGAGGCCCAAGCAAGACGCGCCCCGAGGAGTGTCTTGCCACATGTCAACACTGGGTCTGACAGAGGGCCTCCAGGAGAGAGGCCCAAGCAAGACGCGCCCCGAGAAGTGTCTTGCCACATGGCACCACTTGGTCTGACTGAGCGCCTCCAGGAGAGAGGCCCAAGCAACACGCGCCCCGAGGAGCGTCTTGCCACATGTCACCACTTGGTCTGACTGAGCGCCTCCAGGAGAGAGGCCCAAGCAACACGCGCCCCGAGGAGCGTCAGGCCACATGTCACTACTCAGTCTGACTGAGCGCCTCCAGGAGAGAGGCCCAAGCAAGACGCGCCCCGAGGAGCGTCTTGCCACATGTCAACAATGGGTCTTACTGAGGGCCTCCAGGAGAGAAGCCCAAGCAAGACGCGCCCCGAGGAGCTTCTTGCCACATGTCAGCACTCGGTCTGACTGAGCGCCTCCAGGAGAGAGGCCAAAGCAAGACGCGCCCAGAGGAGCGTCTTGACACATGTCAACACTTGGTCTGACAGAGGGCCTCCATGAGAGAGGCCCAAGCAAGACGCGCCCCGAGGAGTGTCTTGCCACATGTCAACACTGGGTCTGACAGAGGTCCTCAAGGAGAGAGGCCCAAGCAAGACGTGCCCCGAGGAGTGTCTTGCCACATGTCACCACTTGGTCTGACTGAGCGCCTCCAGGAGAGAGGCCCAAGCAAAACGCGCCCCGAGGAGCGTCTTGCCACGTGTCAACACTGGGTCTGATTGAGGGCCTTCTGGAGAGAGGCCCAAGCAAGACGCGGCCCGAGGAGCGTCTTGCCACATGTCAACAATGGTTCTTACTGAGGGCCTCCAGGAGAGAAGCCCAAGCAAGATGCGCCCCGAGGAGCTTCTGGCCACATGTCAGCACTCGGTCTGACTGAGCGCCTCCAGGAGAGAGGCCCAAGCAAGACGTGCCCCGAGGAGCGTCTTGTCACATGTCAACACTGGGTCTTTCTCAGCGCCTCCAGGAGAGAAGCCCAAGCAAGACGCGCCCCGAGGAGCGTCTTGCCACATGTCAGCACTCGGTCTGACTGAGCGCCTCCAGGAGAGAGGCCCAAGCAAGATGCGCCCGGAGGAGCGTCTTGCCACATGTCACCTCTGGTTCTGACTGAGCTCCTCCAGGAGAGAGGCCCAAGCAAGACGTGCCCCGAGGAGCGTCTTGTCACATGTCAACACTGGGTCTGACTGAGCGCCTCCAGCAGAGAAGCCCAAGCAAGAAGCGCCCCGAGGAGCGTCTTGCCACATGTCAACACTGGGTCTGACTGAATGCCTCCAGGAGAGAGGCCCAAGCAAGACGTGCCCCGAGGAGCGTCTTGCCACATGTCAACACTGGGTCTGACTGAGCGCCTCCAGGAGAGAGGCCCAAGCAAGACATACCCCGAGGAGCGTCTTGCCACATGTGAACACTGGGTCTGACTGAGCGCCTCCAGGAGAGAGGCCCAAGCAAGACACGCCCGGAGGAGCATCTTGACACATGTCTCCTCTGGGTCTGACTGAGCGCCTCCAGGAGAGAGGCCCAAGCAAGACTTGCCCCGAGGAGCGTCTTGCCACATGTCAACACTGGGTCTGACTGAGGGCCTCCAGGAGAGAATCCCAAGCAAGAGGCGCCCCGAGGAGCGTCTTGCCACATGTCAGCACTCGGTCTGACTGAGCGCCTCCAGGAGAGAGGGCCAAGCAAGACGCGCCCCGAGGAGCGTCTTGCCACTTGTCAACGAAGGGTCTGACTGAGGGCCTCCAGGAGAGAAGCCCAAGCAAGACGCGCCCCGAGGAGCGTCTTGCCACATGTCAGCACTAGGTCTGACTGAGCGCCTCCAGGAGAGAGGACCAAGCAAGACGCGCCCCGAGGAGCGTCTTGCCACATGTCAACACTGGGTCTGACTGAGCTCCTCCAGGAGAGAGGCCCAAGCAAGAAACGCCCGAGGAGCCTCTTGACACATGTCAACACTGGGTCTGACTGATCACCTCCCCAGGAGAGAGGCCCAAGCAAGATGCGCCCCGAGGAGCGTCTTGCCACATGTCAACAATTGGTCTGACTGAGGGCCTCCAGGAGAGAAGCCCAAGCAAGATGCGCCCCAAGGAGCATCTTGCCACATGTCAGCACTCGGTCTGACTGAGCGCCTCCTGGAGAGAGGCCCAAGAAAGACGTGCCCCGAGGAGCGTCTTGCCACATGTCAACACTGGGTCTGACTGAGCTTCTCCAGGAGAGAGGCCCAAGCAAGACGCCCCCCGAGGAGCGTCTTGCCACATGTCACCTCTGGGTCTGACTGAGCACCTCCAGGAGAGAGGCCCAAGCAAGACGCGCCCCGAGGAGCGTCTTGTCACATGTCAACACTGGGTCTGACTGAGCGCCTCCAGGAGAGAGGCCAAGCAAGAAACGCCCGAGGAGCGTCTTGACACATGTCAACACTGGGTCTGACTGAGTGCCTCAGTGAGAGAAGCCCCAGCAAGACGCGCCCCAAGGAGCGTCTTGCCACATGTCAACACTGGCTCTGACTGAGCGCCTCCAGGAGATAGGCCCAAGCAAGACGCGCCTGGAGGAGCGTTTTGCCACATGTCAACACTGGGTCTGACAGAGGGCCTCAAGGAGAGAGGCCCAAGCAAGATGCGCCCCGAGGAGCATCTTGCCACATATCAACAATGGGTCTGACTGAGGCCCTCCAGGAGAGAAGCCCAAGCAAGACGCGCCCCGAGGAGTGTCTTGCCACATGTCAGCACTCGGTCTGACTGAGCGCCTCCAGGACAGAGGCCCAAGCAAGACGTGCCCCGAGGAGCGTCTTGCCACATGTCAACACTGGGTCTGACTAAGCGCCTCCAGGAGAGAGGCCCAAGCAAGACGCGCCCCGAGGAGCGTCTTGCCACATGTGAACAATGGGTCTGACTGAGCTCCTCCAGGAGAGAGGCCCAAGCAAGACGCGCCCAGAGGAGCGTCTTGCCACATGTCAGCACTCGGTCTGACTGAGCGCCTCCAGGAGAGAGGCCCAAGCAAGACGCGCCCCGAGGAGCGTCTTGCCACATGTCAGCACTCGGTCTGACTGAGCGCCTCCAGGAGAGAGGCCCAAGCAAGACGCGCCCCGAGGAGCGTCTTGCCACATGTCAACAATGGGTCTGACTGAGGGCCTCCAGGAGAGAAGCCCAAGCAACACGCGGCCCGAGGAGCGTCTTGCCACATGTCAGCACTCGGTCTGACTGAGGGCCTCCAGGAGAGAGGCAAAAGCAAGACGCGCCCCGAGGAGCGTCTTGACACATGTCAACACTGGGTCTGACAGAGGGCCTCCATGAGAGAGGCCCAAGCAAGACGCGCCCCGAGGAGTGTCTTGCCACATGTCAACACTGGGTCTGACAGAGGGCCTCCAGGAGAGAGGCCCAAGCAAGACGCGCACCGAGAAGTGTCTTTCCACATGGCACCACTTGGTCTGACTGAGCGCCTCCAGGAGAGAGGCCCAAGCAACACGCGCCCCGAGGAGCGTCTTGCCACATGTCACCACTTGGTCTGACTGAGCGCCTCCAGGAGAGAGGCCCAAGCAACACGCGCCCCGAGGAGCGTCAGGCCACATGTCACTACTCAGTCTGACTGAGCGCCTCCAGGAGAGAGGCCCAAGCAAGACGCGCCCCGAGGAGCGTCTTGCCACATGTCAACAATGGGTCTTACTGAGGGCCTCCAGGAGAGAAGCCCAAGCAAGACGCGCCCCGAGGAGCTTCTTGCCACATGTCAGCACTCGGTCTGACTGAGCGCCTCCAGGAGAGAGGCCAAAGCAAGACGCGCCCCGAGGAGCGTCTTGACACATGTCAACACTGGGTCTGACAGAGGGCCTCCATGAGAGAGGCCCAAGCAAGACGCGCCCCGAGGAGTGTCTTGACACATGTCAACACTGGGTCTGACAGAGGGCCTCCGGGAGAGAGGCCCAAGCAAGACGCGCCCCGAGGAGTGTCTTGCCACATGTCACCACTTGGTCTGACTGAGCGCCTCCAGGAGAGAGGCCCAAGCAAGACGCGCCCCGAGGAGCGTCTTGCCACATGTCAACACTGGCTCTGACTGAGTGCCTCCATGAGAGAAGCCCCAGCAAGACGCGCCCCGAGGAGCGTCTTGCCACATGTCACTACTCGGTCTGTTTGAGCGACTCCAGGAGAGAGGCCCAAGCAAGACGTGCCCCGAGGATTGTCTTGCCACATGTCAACAATGGGTCTGACTGAGGGCCTCCAGGAGAGAGGCCCAAGCAAGATGCGCCCGGAGGAGCGTCTTGCCACATGTCACCTCTGGTTCTGACTGAGCGCCTCCAGGAGAGAGGCCCAAGCAAGACGTGCCCCGAGGAGCGTCTTGTCACATGTCAACACTGGGTCTTTCTCAGCGCCTCCAGGAGAGAAGCCCAAGCAAGACGCGCCCCGAGGAGCGTCTTGCCACATGTCAGCACTCGGTCTGACTGAGCGCCTCCAGGAGAGAGGCCCAAGCAAGATGCGCCTGGAGGAGCGTCTTGCCACATGTCACCTCTGGTTCTGACTGAGCTCCTCCAGGAGAGAGGCCCAAGCAAGACGTGCCCCGAGGAGCGTCTTGTCACATGTCAACACTGGGTCTGACTGAGCGCCTCCAGCAGAGAAGCCCAAGCAAGAAGCGCCCCGAGGAGCGTCTTGCCACATGTCAACACTGGGTCTGACTGAGCGCCTCCAGGAGAGAGGCCCAAGCAAGACGTGCCCCGAGGAGCGTCTTGCCACATGTCAACACTGGGTCTGACTGAGCGCCTCCAGGAGAGAGGCCCAAGCAAGACATGCCCCGAGGAGCGTCTTGCCACATGTGAACACTGGGTCTGACTGAGCGCCTCCAGGAGAGAGGCCCAAGCAAGACACGCCCGGAGGAGCATCTTGACACATGTCTCCTCTGGGTCTTACTGAGCGCCTCCAGGAGAGAGGGCCAAGCAAGACGCGCCCCGAGGAGCGTCTTGCCAAATGTCAACGAAGGGTCTGACTGAGGGCCTCCAGGAGAGAAGCCCAAGCAAGACGCGCCCCGAGGAGCGTCTTGCCACATGTCAGCACTAGGTCTGACTGAGCGCCTCCAGGAGAGAGGACCAAGCAAGACGCGCCCCGAGGAGCGTCTTGCCACATGTCAACACTGGGTCTGACTGAGCGCCTCCAGGAGAGAGGCCCAAGCAAGAAACGCCCGAGGAGCCTCTTGACACATGTCAACACTGGGTCTGACTGATCGCCTCCCCAGGAGAGAGGCCCAAGCAAGATGCGCCCCGAGGAACGTCTTGCCACATGTCAACAATTGGTCTGACTGAGGGCCTCCAGGAGAGAAGCCCAAGCAAGACGCGCCCCAAGGAGCATCTTGCCACATGTCAGCACTCGGTCTGACTGAGCGCCTCCTGGAGAGAGGCCCAAGAAAGACGTGCCCCGAGGAGCGTCTTGCCACATGTCAACACTGGGTCTGACTGAGCTTCTCCAGGAGAGAGGCCCAAGCAAGACACCCCCCGAGGAGCGTCTTGCCACATGTCAACTCTGGGTCTGACTGAGCACCTCCAGGAGAGAGGCCCAAGCAAGACGCGCCCCGAGGAGCGTCTTGTCACATGTCAACACTGGGTCTGACTGAGCGCCTCCAGGAGAGAGGCCCAAGCAAGACGTGCCCCGAGGAGCGTCTTGCCACATGTCAACACTGGGTCTGACTGAGCGCCTCCAGGAGAGAGGCCCAAGCAAGACATGCCCCGAGGAGCGTCTTGCCACATGTGAACACTGGGTCTGACTGAGCGCCTCCAGGAGAGAGGCCCAAGCAAGACACGCCCGGAGGAGCATCTTGACACATGTCTCCTCTGGGTCTCACTGAGCGCCTCCAGGAGAGAGGGCCAAGCAAGACGCCCCCCGAGGAGCGGCTTGCCACATGTCAACTCTGGGTCTGACTGAGCACCTCCAGGAGAGAGGCCCAAGCAAGACACGCCCCGAGGAGCGTCTTGTCACATGTCAACACTGGGTCTGACTGAGCGCCTCCAGGAGAGAGGCCAAGCAAGAAACGCCCGAGGAGCGTCTTGACACATGTCAACACTGGGTCTGACTGATCGCCTCCCCAGGAGAGAGGCCCAAGCAAGACGCGCCCTGAGGAGCGTCTTGCCACATATCAACAATGGGTCTGACGGAGTTCCTCCAGGAGAGAAGCCCAAGCAAGACGCGCCCCGAGGAGTGTCTTGCCACATGTCAGCACTCGGTCTGACTGAGCGCCTCCAGGAGAGAGGCCCAAGCAAGACGTGCCCCGAGGAGCGTCTTGCCACATGTCAACACTGGGTCTGACTGAGCACCTCCAGGAGAGAGGCCCAAGCAAGACGCGCCCCGAGGAGCGTCTTGCCACATGTGAACAATGGGTCTGACTGAGCGCCTCCAGGAGAGAGGCCCAAGCAAGACGCGCCCGGAGGAGCGTCTTGCCACATGTCAGCACTCGGTCTCACTGCGCTTCTCCAGGAGAGAGGCCCAAGCAAGACGCGCCCCGAGGAGAATCTTGACACATGTCTCCTCTGGGTCTGACTGAGCGCCTCCAGGAGAGAGGCCCAGGCAAGACGTGCCCCGAGGAGCGCCTTGCCACATGTCAACACTGGGTCTGACTTAGTGCCTCCATTAGAGAGGCCCAAGCAAGACGTTCCCCGAGGAGCGTCTTGCCACATGTCAACAATGGGTCTGACTGAGGGCCTCCAGGAGAGAAGCCCAAGCAAGAAGCGCCGCGAGGACCGTCTTGCCACATGTCAACACTGGGTCTGACTGAGCGCCTCCAGGAGAGAGGCCCAAGCAAGACACGCCCCGAGGAGCGTCTTGACACATGTAAACAATGGGTCTGACTGAGGGCCTCCAAGAGAGAAGCCCAAGCAAGACGCGCCCCGAGGAGAGTCTTGCCACATGTCAACACTGGGTCTGACAGAGGGCATCCAGGAGAGAGGCCCAAGCAATACGCGCCCCGGGGAGCGTCTTGCCACATGTCACCACTGGGTCTGACTGAGCGCCTCCAGGAGAGAGGCACAAGCAAGAAGCGCCCCGAGGAGCGTCTTGCCACGTGTAAACACTGGGTCTGATTGAGGGCCTTCTGGAGAGAGGCCCAAGCAAGACGCGCCCCGAGGAGCGTCTTGCCACATGTCAACAATGGGTCTGACTGAGTGCCTCCAGGAGAGAAGCCCAAGCAAGACGCGCCCCGAGGAGCGTCTTGCCACATGTCAGCACTCGGTCTGACTGAGCGCCTCCAGGAGAGAGGCCCAAGCAAGACGTGCCCCGAGGAGCGTCTTGCCACATGTCAACACTGGGTCTGACTGAGCGCCTCCAGGAGAGAGGCCCAAGCAAGACACGCCCCGAGGAGCGTCTTGCAACATGTGAACACTGGGTCTTTATCAGCGCCTCCAGGAGAGAAGCCCAAGCAAGACGCACCCCGAGGAGCGTCTTGCCACATGTCAGCACTCGGTCTGACTGAGCGCCTCCAGGAGAGAGGCCCAAGCAAGATGCGCCTGGAGGAGCGTCTTGCCACATGTCACCTCTGGTTCTGACTGAGCTCCTCCAGGAGAGAGGCCCAAGCAAGACGTGCCCCGAGGAGCGTCTTGTCACATGTCAACACTGGGTCTGACTGAGCGCCTCCAGCAGAGAAGCCCAAGCAAGAAGCGCCCCGAGGAGCGTCTTGCCACATGTCAACACTGGGTCTGACTGAGCGCCTCCAGGAGAGAGGCCCAAGCAAGACGTGCCATGAGGAGCGTCTTGCCACATGTCAACACTGGGTCTGACTGAGCGCCTCCAGGAGAGAGGCCCAAGCAAGACATGCCCCGAGGAGCGTCTTGCCACATGTGAACACTGGGTCTGACTGAGCGCCTCCAGGACAGAGGCCCAAGCAAGACACGCCCGGAGGAGCATCTTGACACATGTCTCCTCTGGGTCTTACTGAGCGCCTCCAGGAGAGAGGGCCAAGCAAGACGCGCCCCGAGGAGCGTCTTGCCACATGTCAACGAAGGGTCTGACTGAGGGCCTCCAGGAGAGAAGCCCAAGCAAGACGCGCCCCGAGGAGCGTCTTGCCACATGTCAGCATTAAGTCTTACTGAGCGCCTCCAGGAGAGAGGACCAAGCAAGACGCGCCCCGAGGAGCGTCTTGCCACATGTCAACACTGGGTCTGACTGAGCGCCTCCAGGAGAGAGGCCCAAGCAAGAAACGCCCGAGGATCCTCTTGACACATGTCAACACTGGGTCTGACTGATCGCCTCCCCAGGAGAGAGGCCCAAGCAAGATGCGCCCCGAGGAGCGTCTTGCCACATGTCAACAATTGGTCTGACAGAGGGCCTCCAGGAGAGAAGCCCAAGCAAGACGCGCCCCAAGGAGCATCTTGCCACATGTCAGCACTCGGTCTGACTGAGCGCCTCCTGGAGAGAGGCCCAAGAAAGACGTGCCCCGAGGAGCGTCTTGCCACATGTCAACACTGGGTCTGACTGAGCTTCTCCAGGAGAGAGGCCCAAGCAAGACGCCCCCCGAGGAGCGTCTTGCCACATGTCAACTCTGGGTCTGACTGAGCACCTCCAGGAGAGAGGCCCAAGCAAGACGCGCCCCGAGGAGCGTCTTGTCACATGTCAACACTGGGTCTGACTGAGCGCCTCCAGGAGAGAGGCCAAGCAAGAAACGCCCGAGGAGCGTCTTGACACATGTCAACACTGGGTCTGACTGATCGCCTCCCCAGGAGAGAGGCCCAAGCAAGACGCGCCCTGAGGAGCGTCTTGCCACATATCAACAATGGGTCTGACGGAGTTCCTCCAGGAGAGAAGCCCAAGCAAGACGCGCCCCGCGGAGTGTCTTGCCACATGTCAGCACTCGGTCTGACTGAGCGCCTCCAGGAGAGAGGCCCAAGCAAGACGTGCCCCGAGGAGCGTCTTGCCACATGTCAACACTGGGTCTGACTGAGCGCCTCCAGGAGAGAGGCCCAAGCAAGACTCGCCCCGAGGAGCGTCTTGCCACATGTGAACAATGGGTCTGACTGAGCGCCTCCAGGAGAGAGGCCCAAGCAAGACGCGCCCGGAGGAGCGTCTTGCCACATGTCAGCACTCGGTCTGACTGAGCGCCTCCAGGAGAGAGGCCCAAGCAAGACGCGCCCCGAGGAGAATCTTGACACATGTCTCCTCTGGGTCTGACTGAGCGTCTCCAGGAGAGAGGCCCAGGCAAGACGTGCCCCGAGGAGCGTCTTGCCACATGTCAACACTGGGTCTGACTGAGTGCCTCCATTAGAGAGGCCCAAGCAAGACGTGCCCCGAGGAGCGTCTTGCCACATGTCAACAATGGGTCTGACTGAGGGCCTCCAGGAGAGAAGCCCAAGCAAGAAGCGCCGCGAGGACCGTCTTGCCACATGTCAACACTGGGTCTGACTGAGCGCCTCCAGGAGAGAGGCCCAAGCAAGACACGCCCCGAGGAGCGTCTTGACACATGTAAACAATGGGTCTGACTGAGGGCCTCCAAGAGAGAAGCCCAAGCAAGACGCGCCCCGAGGAGAGTCTTGCCACATGTCAACACTGGGTCTGACAGAGGGCATCCAGGAGAGAGGCCCAAGCAATATGCGCCCCGGGGAGCGTCTTGCCACATGTCACCACTGGGTCTGACTGAGCGCCTCCAGGAGAGAGGCACAAGCAAGAAGCGCCCCGAGGAGCGTCTTGCCACGTGTAAACACTGGGTCTGATTGAGGGCCTTCTGGAGAGAGGCCCAAGCAAGACGCGCCCCGAGGAGCGTCTTGCCACATGTCAACAATGGGTCTGACTGAGGCTCTCCAGGAGAGAAGCCCAAGCAAGACGCGCCCCGAGGAGCGTCTTGCCACATGTCAGCACTCGGTCTGACTGAGCGCCTCCAGGAGAGAGGCCCAAGCAAGACGTGCCCCGAGGAGCGTCTTGCCACATGTCAACACTGGGTCTGACTGAGCGCCTCCAGGAGAGAGGCCCAAGCAAGACACGCCCCGAGGAGCGTCTTGCAACATGTGAACACTGGGTCTGACTGAGCGCCTCCAGGAGAGAGGCCCAAGCAAGACACGCCCGGAGGAGCATCTTGAGACATGTCTCCTCTGGGTCTGAATGAGTGCCTCCAGGAGAGAGGCCCAAGCAAGACGTGCCCCGAGGAGCGTCTTGCCACATGTCAACACTGGGTCTGACTGAGTGCCTCCATGAGAGAAGCCCCAGCAAGACGCGCCCCGAGGAGCATCTTGCCACATGTCAACACTGGGTCTGACTGAGAACCTCCAGGAGAGAGGCCCAAGCAAGACGCGCCCCGAGGAGCGTCTTGCCACATGTCAACAATGGGTCTGACTGACCGCCTCCAGCAGAGAGGCCCAAGCAAGACGCGCCCCGAGGAGCGTCTTGTCACATGTCACTACTCGGTCTGACTGAGCGCCTCCAGGAGAGAGGCCCAAGCAAGACGTGCCCCGAGGAGCGTCTTGCCACATGTCAACAATGGGTCTGACTGAGGGCCTCCAGGAGAGAAGCCCAAGCAAGAAGCGCCCCGAGGAGCGTCTTGCCACATGTCAACACTGGGTCTGACTGAGCGCCTCCAGGAGAGAGGCCCAAGCAAGACACGCCCCGAGGAGCGTCTTGACACATGTCAACACTGGGTCTGACTGAGGGCCTCCATGAGAGAAGCCCAAGCAAGACGCGCCCCGAGGAGAGTCTTGCCACATGTCAACACTGGGTCAGACAGAGGGCATCCAGGAGAGAGGCCCAAGCAAGACGTGCCCCGAGGAGCGTCTTGCCACATGTCAACACTGGGTCTGACTGAGCGCCTCCAGGAGAGAGGCCCAAGCAAGACGCGCCCCGAGGAGCGTCTTGTCACATGTCACTACTCGGTCTGACTGAGCGCCTCCAGGAGAGAGGCCAAAGCAAGACGTGCCCCGAGGAGCGTCTTGCCACATGTCAACAATGGTTCTGACTTAGGGCCTCCAGGAGAGAAGCCCAAGCAAGAAGCACCCCGAGGAGCGTCTTGCCACATGTCAACACTGGGTCTGACTGAGCGCCTCCAGGAGAGAGGCCCAAGCAAGACACGGCCCGAGGAGCGTCTTGACACATGTCAACACTGGGTCTGACTGAGGGCCTCCATGAGAGAAGCCCAAGCAAGACCCGCCCCGAGGAGAGTCTTGCCACATGTCACCACTGGGTCTGACTGAGCGCCTCCAGGAGAGAAGCCCAAGCAAGACACGCCCCGAGGAGCTTCTTGCCACATGTCAGCACTCAGTCTGACTGAGCGCCTCCAGGAGAGAGGCCCAAGCAAGACGCGCCCCGAGGAGTGTCTTGCCACATGTCAACACTGGGTCTGACTGAGCGCCTCCAGGAGAGAGGCCCAAGCAAGACGCGCCCCGAGGAGCGTCTTGCCACGTGTCAACACTGGGTCTGACTTAGCGCCTCCAGGAGAGAGGCCCAAGCAAGATGTGCCCCGAGGAGCGTCTTGCCACGTGTCACCACTTGGTCTGACTGAGCTCCTCCAGGAGAGAGGTCCAAGCAAGACGCGCCCCGAGGAGCGTCTTGCCACGTGTCACCACTGGGTCTGATTGAGCACCTCCAGGAGAGAGACCCCAGCAAGACGCGCCCCGAGGAGCGTCTTGCCTTATGTCAGCACTCGGTCTGACTGAGCGCCTCCAGGAGAGAGGCCCAAGCAAGACGCGCCCCGAGGAGCGTCTTGCCACATGTCACTACTCGGTCTAACTGAGCGCCTCCAGGAGAGAGGTCCAAGCAAGACGCGCCCCGAGGAGTGTCTTGCCACATGTCACTACTCGGTCTGACTGAGCGCCTCAAGGAGAGAGGCCCAAGCAAGACGTGCCCCGAGGAGCGTCTTGCCACATGTCAACAATGGGTCTGACTGAGGGCCTCCAGGAGAGAAGCCCAAGCAAGACGCGCCCCGAGGAGCGTCTTGCCACATGTCAACACTGGGTCTGACTGAGGGCCTCCAGAAGAGAGGCCCAAATAAGACGCGCCCCGAGGAGCGTCTTGCCACATGTCAACAATGGGTCTGACTGAGCGCCTCCAGGAGAGAGGCCCAAGCAAGACGCGCCCCGAGGAGAGTCTTGTCTTGCCACATGTCAGCACTCGGTCTGACTGAGCGCCTCCAGGAGAGAGGCCCAAGCAAGACGCGCCCTGAGGAGCGTCTTGACACATTTCTCCTCTGGGTCTGACTGAGCGCCTCCAGGAGAGAGGCCCAAGCAAGACCTTCCCCGAGGAGCGTCTTTCAAACATGTCAACACTGGGTCTGACTGAGTGCCTCCATGAGAGAAGCCCAAGCAAGACGCGCCCCGAGGAGCGTCTTGCCACATTTCAACACTGGGTCTGTTTGAGCGCCTCCAGGAGAGAGGCCCAAGCAAGACGCGCCCCGAGGAGCGTCTTGCCACATGTCACTACACGGTCTAACTGAGCGCCTCCAGGAGAGAGGTCCAAGCAAGACGCGCCCCGAGGAGCGTCTTGCCACATGTCACTACTCGGTCTGACTGAGCGCCTCCAGGAGAGAGGCCCAAGCAAGACGTGCCCCGAGGAGCGTCTTGCCACATGTCAACAATGGGTCTGACTGAGGGCCTCCAGGAGAGAAGCCCAAGCAAGACGCGCCCCGAAGAGCATCTTGCCACATGTCACTACTCGGTCTAACTGAGCCCCTCCAGGAGAGAGGCCCAAGCAAGACGCGCCCCGAGGAGCGTCTTGCCACATGTCAACAATGGGTCTGACTGAGGGCCTCCAGGAGACAAGCCCAAGCAAGACGCGCCCCGAGGAGCGTCTTGCCACATGTCAGCACTCGGTCTGACTGAGCGCCTCCAGGAGAGAGGCCCAAGCAAGACGCGCCCCGAGGAGCATCTTGCCACATGTCAACACTGGGTCTGACTGAGCGCCTCCAGGAGAGAGGCCCAAGCAAGACGCGCCCCGAGGAGAGTCTTGCCACATGTCAGCACTCGGTCTGACTGAGCGCCTCCAGGAGAGAGGCCCAAGCAAGACGCGCCCCGAGGAGCGTCTTGCCACATGTCAACACTGGGTCTGACTGAGGGCCTCCAGGAGAGAAGCCCAAGCAAGACGCGCCCCGAGGAGCGTCTTGCCACATGTCAACACTGGGTCTGACTGAGGGCCTCCAGAAGAGAGGCCCAAATAAGACGCGCCCCGAGGAGCGTCTTGCCACATGTCAACAATGGGTCCGACTGAGCGCCTCCAGGAGAGAGGCCCAAGCAAGACGCGCCCCGAGGAGAGTCTTGCCAAATGTCAGCACTCGGTCTGACTGAGCGCCTCCAGGAGAGAGGCCCAAGCAAGACGCGCCCCGAGGAGCGTCTTGACACATTTCTCCTCTGGGTCTGACTGAGCGCCTCCAGGAGAGAGGCCCAAGCAAGACGTTCCCCGAGGAGCGTCTTTCCACATGTCAACACTGGGTCTGACTGAGTGCCTCCATGAGAGAAGCCCAAGCAAGACGGGCCCCGAGGACCGTCTTGCCACATGTCAACACTGGGTCTGTTTGAGCGCCTCCAGGAGAGAGGCCCAAGCAAGACGTGCCCCGAGGAGCGTCTTGCCACATGTCACTACTCGGTCTAACTGAGCGCCTCCAGGAGATAGGTCCAAGCAAGACGCGCCCCGAGGAGCGTCTTGCCACATGTCACTACTCGGTCTGACTGAGCGCCTCCAGGAGAGAGGCCCAAGCAAGACGTGCCCCGAGGAGCGTCTTGCCACATGTCAACAATGGGTCTGACTGAGGGCCTCCAGGAGAGAAGCCCAAGCAAGACGCGCCCCGAGGAGCGTCTTGCCACATGTCAACACTGGGTCTGACTGAGGACCTCCAGGAGAGAGGCCCAAATAAGACGCGCCCCGAGGAGCGTCTTGCCACATGTCAACAATGGGTCTGACTGAGGGCCTCCAGGAGAGAAGCCCAAGCAAGACGCGCCCCGAGGAGCGTCTTGCCACATGTCAGCACTCGGTCTGACTGAGCGCCTCCAGGAGAGAGGCCCAAGCAAGACGCGCCCCGAGGAGCGTCAGGCCACATGTCAACACTGGGTCTGACTGAGCGCCTCCAGGAGAGAGGCCCAAGCAAGACGCGCCCCGAGGAGAGTCTTACCACATGTCAGCACTCGGTCTGACTGAGCGCCTCCAGGAGAGAGGCCCAAGCAAGACGCGCCCCGAGGAGCGTCTTGCCACATGTCAACATTGGGTCTGTTTGAGCGCCTCCAGGAGAGAGGCCCAAGCAAGACGCGCCCCGAGGAGCGTCTTGCCACATGTCACTACTCGGTCTAACTGAGCGCCTCCAGGAGATAGGTCCAAGCAAGACGCGCCCCGAGGAGCGTCTTGCCACATGTCAACACTGGGTCTGACTGAGCGCCTCCAGGAGAGAGGCCCAAGCAAGACGCGCCCCGAGGAGAGTCTTGCCACATGTCAGCACTCGGTCTGACTGAGCGCCTCCAGGAGAGAGGCCCAAGCAAGACTCGCCCCGAGGAGCGTCTTGACACAATTCTCCTCTGGGTCTGACTGAGCGCCTCCAGGAGAGAGGCCCAAGCAAGACGTGCCCCGAGGAGCGTCTTGCCACATGTCAACACTGGGTCTGACTGAGCGCCTCCAGGAGAGAGGCCCAAGCAAGACGCGCCCCGAGGAGCGTCTTGCCACATGTGAACAATGGGTCTGACTGAGCGCCTCCAGGAGAGAGGCCCAAGCAAGACGCGCCCGGAGGAGCGTCTTGCCACATGTCAGCACTCGGTCTGACTGAGCGCCTCCAGGAGAGAGGCCCAAGCAAGACGCGCCCCGAGGAGAATCTTGACACATGTCTCCTCTGGGTCTGACTGAGCGCCTCCAGGAGAGAGGCCCAGGCAAGACATGCCCCGAGGAGCGTCTTGCCACATGTCAACACTGGGTCTGACTGAGTGCCTCCATTAGAGAGGCCCAAGCAAGACGTGGCCCGAGGAGCGTCTTGCCACATGTCAACAATGGGTCTGACTGAGCGCCTCCAGGAGAGAGGCCCAAGCAAGACACGCCCCGAGGAGCGTCTTGACACATGTAAACAATGGGTCTGACTGAGGGCCTCCAAGAGAGAAGCCCAAGCAAGACGCACCCCGAGGAGAGTCTTGCCACATGTCAACACTGGGTCTGACAGAGGGCATCCAGGAGAGAGGCCCAAGCAATACGCGCCCCGGGGAGCGTCTTGCCACGTGTCACCACTGGGTCTGACTGAGCGCCTCCAGAAGAGAGGAACAAGCAAGAAGCGCCCCGAGGAGCGTCTTGCCACGTGTAAACACTGGGTCTGATTGAGGGCCTTCTGGAGAGAGGCCCAAGCAAGACGCGCCCCGAGGAGCGTCTTGCCACATGTCAACAATGGGTCTGACTGAGGGCCTCCAGGAGAGAAGCCCAAGCAAGACGCACCCCGAGGAGCGTCTTGCCACATGTCAGCACTCGGTCTGACTGAGCGCCTCCAGGAGAGAGGCCCAAGCAAGACGTGCCCCGAGGAGCGTCTTGCCACATGTCAACACTGGGTCTGACTGAGCGCCTCCAGGAGAGAGGCCCAAGCAAGACACGCCCCGAGGAGCGTCTTGCAACATGTGAACACTGGGTCTGACTGAGCGCCTCCAGGAGAGAGGCCCAAGCAAGACACGCCCGGAGGAGCATCTTGAGACATGTCTCCTCTGGGTCTGACTGAGTGCCTCCAGGAGAGAGGCCCAAGCAAGACGTGCCCCGAGGAGCGTCTTGCCACATGTCAACACTGGGTCTGACTGAGTGCCTCCATGAGAGAAGCCCCAGCAAGACGCGCCCCGAGGAGCATCTTGCCACATGTCAACACTGGGTCTGACTGAGAACCTCCTGGAGAGAGGCCCAAGCAAGACGCGCCCCGAGGAGCGTCTTGCCACATGTCAACAATGGGTCTGACTGACCGCCTCCAGCAGAGAGGCCCAAGCAAGACGCGCCCCGGGGAGCGTCTTGTCACATGTCACTACTCGGTCTGACTGAGCGCCTCCAGGAGAGAGGCCCAAGCAAGACGTGCCCCGAGGAGCGTCTTGCCACATGTCAACAATGGGTCTGACTGAGCGCCTCCAGGAGAGAAGCCCAAGCAAGAAGCGCCCCGAGGAGCGTCTTGCCACATGTCAACACTGGGTCTGACTGAGCGCCTCCAGGAGAGAGGCCCAAGCAAGACACGCCCCGAGGAGCGTCTTGACACATGTCAACACTGGGTCTGACTGAGGGCCTCCATGAGAGAAGCCCAAGCAAGACGCGCCCAGAGGAGAGTCTTGCCACATGTCAACACTGGGTCAGACAGAGGGCATCCAGGAGAGAGGCCCAAGCAAGACGTGCCCCGAGGAGCGTCTTGCCACATGTCAACACTGGGTCTGACTGAGCGCCTCCAGGAGAGAGGCCCAAGCAAGACGCGCCCCGAGGAGCGTCTTGTCACATGTCACTACTCGGTCTGACTGAGCGCCTCCAGGAGAGAGGCCAAAGCAAGACGTGCCCCGAGGAGCATCTTGCCACATGTCAACAATGGTTCTGACTGAGGGCCTCCAGGGGAGAAGCCCAAGCAAGAAGCGCCCCGAGGAGCGTCTTGCCACATGGCCACACTGGGTCTGACTGAGCGCCTCCAGGAGAGAGGCCCAAGCAAGACACGGCCCGAGGAGCGTCTTGACACATGTCAACACTGGGTCTGACTGAGGGCCTCCATGAGAGAAGCCCAAGCAAGACCCGCCCCGAGGAGAGTCTTGCCACATGTCTACACTGGGTCTGACAGAGGGCATCCAGGAGAGAGGCCCAAGCAATACGCGCCCCGAGGAGCGTCTAGCCACATGTCACCACTGGGTCTGACTGAGCGCCTCCAGGAGAGAAGCCCAAGCAAGACACGCCCCGAGGAGCTTTTTGCCACATGTCAGCACTCGGTCTGACTGAGCGCCTCCAGGAGAGAGGCCCAAGCAAGACGCGCCCCGAGGAGTGTCTTGCCACATGTCAACACTGGGTCTGACTGAGCGCCTCCAGGAGAGAGGCCCAAGCAAGACTCGCCCCGAGGAGCGTCTTGCCACGTGTCAACACTGGGTCTGACTTAGCGCCTCCAGGAGAGAGGCCCAAGCAAGATGCGCCCCGAGGAGCGTCTTGCCACGTGTCACCACTGGGTCTGACTGAGCTCCTCCAGGAGAGAGGTCCAAGCAAGACGCGCCCCGAGGAGCGTCTTGCCACGTGTCACCACTGGGTCTGATTGAGCACCTCCAGGAGAGAGGCCCCAGCAAGACGCGCCCCGAGGAGCGTCTTGCCTTATGTCAGCACTCGGTCTGACTGAGCGCCTCCAGGAGAGAGGCCCAAGCAAGACGCGCCCCGAGGAGCGTCTTGCCACATGTCACTACTCGGTCTAACTGAGCGCCTCCAGGAGAGAGGTCCAAGCAAGACGCGCCCCGAGGAGTGTCTTGCCACATGTCACTACTCGGTCTGACTGAGCGCCTCAAGGAGAGAGGCCCAAGCAAGACGTGCCCCGAGGAGCGTCTTGCCACATGTCAACACTGGGTCTGACTGAGGGCCTCCAGAAGAGAGGCCCAAATAAGACGCGCCCCGAGGAGCGTCTTGCCACATGTCAACAATGGGTCTGACTGAGCGCCTCCAGGAGAGAGGCCCAAGCAAGACGCGCCCCGAGGAGAGTCTTGCCACATGTCAGCACTCGGTCTGACTGAGCGCCTCCAGGAGAGAGGCCCAAGCAAGACGCGCCCCGAGGAGCGTCTTGACACATTTCTCCTCTGGGTCTGACTGAGCGCCTCCAGGAGAGAGGCCCAAGCAAGACGCGCCCCGAGGAGCGTCTTGCCACATGTCAACACTGGGTCTGACTGAGGGCCTCCAGAAGAGAAGCCCAAATAAGATGCGCCCCGAGGAGCGTCTTGCCACATGTCAACAATGGGTCCGACTGAGCGCCTCCAGGAGAGAGGCCCAAGCAAGACGCGCCCCGAGGAGAGTCTTGCCAAATGTCAGCACTCGGTCTGACTGAGCGCCTCCAGGAGAGAGGCCCAAGCAAGACGCGCCCCGAGGAGCGTCTTGACACATTTCTCCTCTGGGTCTGACTGAGCGCCTGCAGGAGAGAGGCCCAAGCAAGACGTTCCCCGAGGAGCGTCTTTCCACATGTCAACACTGGGTCTGACTGAGTGCCTCCATGAGAGAAGCCCAAGCAAGACGCGCCCCGAGGACCGTCTTGCCACATGTCAACACTGGGTCTGTTTGAGCGCCTCCAGGAGAGAGGCCCAAGCAAGACGTGCCCCGAGGAGCGTCTTGCCACATGTCACTACTCGGTCTAACTGAGCGCCTCCAGGAGATAGGTCCAAGCAAGACGCGCCCCGAGGAGCGTCTTGCCACATGTCACTACTCCGTCTGACTGAGCGCCTCCAGGAGAGAGGCCCAAGCAAGACGTGCCCCGAGGAGCGTCTTGCCACATGTCAACAATGGGTCTGACTGAGGGCCTCCAGGAGAGAAGCCCAAGCAAGACGCGCCCCGAGGAGCGTCTTGCCACATGTCAACACTGGGTCTGACTGAGGACCTCCAGGAGAGAGGCCCAAATAAGACGCGCCCCGAGGAGCGTCTTGCCACATGTCAACAATGGGTCTGACTGAGGGCCTCCAGGAGAGAAGCCCAAGCAAGACGCGCCCCGAGGAGCGTCTTGCCACATGTCAGCACTCGGTCTGACTGAGCGCCTCCAGGAGAGAGGCCCAAGCAAGACGCGCCCCGAGGAGCGTCAGGCCACATGTCAACACTGGGTCTGACTGAGCGCCTCCAGGAGAGAGGCCCAAGCAAGACGCTCCCCGAGGAGAGTCTTACCACATGTCAGCACTCGGTCTGACTGAGCGCCTCCAGGAGAGAGGCCCAAGCAAGACGCGCCCCGAGGAGCGTCTTGCCACATGTCAACATTGGGTCTGTTTGAGCGCCTCCAGGAGAGAGGCCCAAGCAAGACGCGCCCCGAGGAGCGTCTTGCCACATGTCACTACTCGGTCTAACTGAGCGCCTCCAGGAGATAGGTCCAAGCAAGACGCGCCCCGAGGAGCGTCTTGCCACATGTCACTACTCGGTCTGACTGAGCGCCTCCAGGAGAGAGGCCCAAGCAAGACGTGCCCCGAGGAGCGTCTTGCCACATGTCAACAATGGGTCTGACTGAGGGCCTCCAGGAGAGAAGCCAAAGCAAGATGCGCCCCGAGGAGCGTCTTGCCACATGTCAACACTGGGTCTGACTGAGGGCCTCCAGGAGAGAGGCCCAAATAAGACGCGCCCCGAGGAGCGTCTTGCCACATGTCAACAATGGGTCTGACTGAGGGCCTCCAGGAGAGAAGCCCAAGCAAGACGCGCCCCGAGGGGCGTCTTGCCACATGTCAGCACTCGGTCTGACTGAGCGCCTCCAGGAGAGAGGCCCAAGCAAGACGCGCCCCGAGGAGCGTCTTGCCACATGTCAACACTGGGTCTGACTGAGCGCCTCCAGGAGAGAGGCCCAAGCAAGACGCGCCCCAAGGAGAGTCTTGCCACATGTCAGCACTCGGTCTGACTGAGCGCCTCCAGGAGAGAGGCCCAAGCAAGACTCGCCCCGAGGAGCGTCTTGACACAATTCTCCTCTGGGTCTGACTGAGCGCCTCCAGGAGAGAGGCCCAAGCAAGACGTGCCCCGAGGAGCGTCTTGCCACATGTCAACACTGGGTCTGACTGAGCGCCTCCAGGAGAGAGGCCCAAGCAAGACGCGCCCCGAGGAGCGTCTTGCCACATGTGAACAATGGGTCTGACTGAGCGCCTCCAGGAGAGAGGCCCAAGCAAGACGCGCCCGGAGGAGCGTCTTGCCACATGTCAGCACTCGGTCTGACTGAGCGCCTCCAGGAGAGAGGCCCAAGCAAGACGCGCCCCGAGGAGAATCTTGACACATGTCTCCTCTGGGTCTGACTGAGCGCCTCCAGGAGAGAGGCCCAGGCAAGACATGCCCCGAGGAGCGTCTTGCCACATGTCAACACTGGGTCTGACTGAGTGCCTCCATTAGAGAGGCCCAAGCAAGACGTGGCCCGAGGAGCGTCTTGCCACATGTCAACAATGGGTCTGACTGAGGGCCACCAGGAGAGAAGCCCAAGCAAGAAGCGCCGCGAGGACCGTCTATCCACATGTCAACACTGGGTCTGACTGAGCGCCTCCAGGAGAGAGGCCCAAGCAAGACACGCCCCGAGGAGAGTCTTGTCACATGTCAACACTGGGTCTGACAGAGGGCATCCAGGAGAGAGGCCCAAGCAATACGCGCCCCGGGGAGCGTCTTGCCACGTGTCACCACTGGGTCTGACTGAGCGCCTCCAGAAGAGAGGCACAAGCAAGAAGCGCCCCGAGGAGCGTCTTGCCACGTGTAAACACTGGGTCTGATTGAGGGCCTTCTGGAGAGAGGCCCAAGCAAGACGCGCCCCGAGGAGCGTCTTGCCACATGTCAACAATGGGTCTGACTGAGGGCCTCCAGGAGAGAAGCCCAAGCAAGACGCACCCCGAGGAGCGTCTTGCCACATGTCAGCACTCGGTCTGACTGAGCGCCTCCAGGAGAGAGGCCCAAGCAAGACGTGCCCCGAGGAGCGTCTTGCCACATGTCAACACTGGGTCTGACTGAGCGCCTCCAGGAGAGAGGCCCAAGCAAGACACGCCCCGAGGAGCGTCTTGCAACATGTGAACACTGGGTCTGACTGAGCGCCTCCAGGAGAGAGGCCCAAGCAAGACACGCCCGGAGGAGCATCTTGAGACATGTCTCCTCTGGGTCTGACTGAGTGCCTCCAGGAGAGAGGCCCAAGCAAGACGTGCCCCGAGGAGCGTCTTGCCACATGTCAACACTGGGTCTGACTGAGTGCCTCCATGAGAGAAGCCCCAGCAAGACGCGCCCCGAGGAGCATCTTGCCACATGTCAACACTGGGTCTGACTGAGAACCTCCAGGAGAGAGGCCCAAGCAAGACGCGCCCCGAGGAGCGTCTTGCCACATGTCAACAATGGGTCTGACTGACCGCCTCCAGCAGAGAGGCCCAAGCAAGACGCGCCCCGGGGAGCGTCCTGTCACATGTCACTACTCGGTCTGACTGAGCGCCTCCAGGAGAGAGGCCCAAGCAAGACGTGCCCCGAGGAGCGTCTTGCCACATGTCAACAATGGGTCTGACTGAGGGCCTCCAGGAGAGAAGCCCAAGCAAGAAGCGCCCCGAGGAGCGTCTTGCCACATGTGAACACTGGGTCTGACTGAGCGCCTCCAGGAGAGAGGCCCAAGCAAGACACGCCCCGAGGAGCGTCTTGACACATGTCAACACTGGGTCTGACTGAGGGACTCCATGAGAGAAGCCCAAGCAAGACGCGCCCCGAGGAGAGTCTTGCCACATGTGAACACTGGGTCAGACAGAGGGCATCCAGGAGAGAGGCCCAAGCAAGACGTGCCCCGAGGAGCGTCTTGCCACATGTCAACACTGGGTCTGACTGAGCGCCTCCAGGAGAGAGGCCCAAGCAAGACGCGCCCCGAGGAGCGTCTTGTCACATGTCACTACTCGGTCTGACTGAGCGCCTCCAGGAGAGAGGCCAAAGCAAGACGTGCCCCGAGGAGCATCTTGCCACATGTCAACAATGGTTCTGACTGAGGGCCTCCAGGGGAGAAGCCCAAGCAAGAAGCGCCCCGAGGAGCGTCTTGCCACATGTCAACACTGGGTCTGACTGAGCGCCTCCAGGAGAGAGGCCCAAGCAAGACACGGCCCGAGGAGCGTCTTGACACATGTCAACACTGGGTCTGACTGAGGGCCTCCATGAGAGAAGCCCAAGCAAGACCCGCCCCGAGGAGAGTCTTGCCACATGTCAACACTGGGTCTGACAGAGGGCATCCAGGAGAGAGGCCCAAGCAATACGCGCCCCGAGGAGCGTCTAGCCACATGTCACCACTGGGTCTGACTGAGCGCCTCCAGGAGAGAAGCCCAAGCAAGACACACCCCGAGGAGCTTTTTGCCACATGTCAGCACTCGGTCTGACTGAGCGCCTCCAGGAGAGAGGCCCAAGCAAGACGCGCCCCGAGGAGTGTCTTGCCACATGTCAACACTGGGTCTGACTGAGCGCCTCCAGGAGAGAGGCCCAAGCAAGACGCGCCCCGAGGAGCGTCTTGCCACGTGTCAACACTGGGTCTGACTTAGCGCCTCCAGGAGAGAGGCCCAAGCAAGATGCGCCCCGAGGAGCGTCTTGCCACGTGTCACCACTGGGTCTGACTGAGCTCCTCCAGGAGAGAGGTCCAAGCAAGACGCGCCCCGAGGAGCGTCTTGCCACGTGTCACCACTGGGTCTGATTGAGCACCTCCAGGAGAGAGGCCTTAGCAAGACGCGCCCCGAGGAGCGTCTTGCCACATGTCACTACTCGGTCTAACTGAGCGCCTCCAGGAGAGAGGTCCAAGCAAGACGCGCCCCGAGGAGTGTCTTGCCACATGTCACTACTCGGTCTGACTGAGCGCCTCAAGGAGAGAGGCCCAAGCAAGACGTGCCCCGAGGAGCGTCTTGCCACATGTCAACAATGGGTCTGACTGAGGGCCTCCAGGAGAGAAGCCCAAGCAAGACGCGCCTCGAGGAGCGTCTTGCCACATGTCAACACTGGGTCTGACTGAGGGCCTCCAGAAGAGAGGCCCAAATAAGACGCGCCCCGAGGAGCGTCTTGCCACATGTCAACACTGGGTCTGACTGAGCGCCTCCAGGAGAGAGGCCCAAGCAAGACACGCCCCGAGGAGCGTCTTGACACATGTCAACACTGGGTCTGACTGAGGGCCTCCATGACAGAAGCCCAAGCAAGACGCGCCCCGAGGAGAGTCTTGCCACATGTCAACACTGGGTCAGACAGAGGGCATCCAGGAGAGAGGCCCAAGCAAGACGTGCCCCGAGGAGCGTCTTGCCACATGTCAACACTGGGTCTGACTGAGCGCCTCCAGGAGAGAGGCCCAAGCAAGACGCGCCCCGAGGAGCGTCTTGTCACATGTCACTACTCGGTCTGACTGAGCGCCTCCAGGAGAGAGGCCAAAGCAAGACGTGCCCCGAGGAGCATCTTGCCACATGTCAACAATGGTTCTGACTGAGGGCCTCCAGGGGAGAAGCCCAAGCAAGAAGCGCCCCGAGGAGCGTCTTGCCACATGTCAACACTGGGTCTGACTGAGCGCCTCCAGGAGAGAGGCCCAAGCAAGACACAGCCCGAGGAGCGTCTTGACACATGTCAACACTGGGTCTGACTGAGGGCCTCCATGAGAGAAGCCCAAGCAAGACCCGCCCCGAGGAGAGTCTTGCCACATGTCAACACTGGGTCTGACAGAGGGCATCCAGGAGAGAGGCCCAAGCAATACGCGCCCCGAGGAGCGTCTAGCCACATGTCACCACTGGGTCTGACTGAGCGCCTCCAGGAGAGAAGCCCAAGCAAGACACGCCCCGAGGAGCTTTTTGCCACATGTCAGCACTCGGTCTGACTGAGCGCCTCCAGGAGAGAGGCCCAAGCAAGACGCGCCCCGAGGAGTGTCTTGCCACATGTCAACACTGGGTCTGACTGAGCGCCTCCAGGAGAGAGGCCCAAGCAAGACGCGCCCCGAGGAGCGTCTTGCCACGTGTCAACACTGGGTCTGACTTAGCGCCTCCAGGAGAGAGGCCCAAGCAAGATGCGCCCCGAGGAGCGTCTTGCCACGTGTCACCACTGGGTCTGACTGAGCTCCTCCAGGAGAGAGGTCCAAGCAAGACGCGCCCCGAGGAGCATCTTGCCACGTGTCACCACTGGGTCTGATTGAGCACCTCCAGGAGAGAGGCCTTAGCAAGACGCGCCCCGAGGAGCGTCTTGCCACATGTCACTACTCGGTCTAACTGAGCGCCTCCAGGAGAGAGGTCCAAGCAAGACGCGCCCCGAGGAGTGTCTTGCCACATGTCACTACTCGGTCTGACTGAGCGCCTCAAGGAGAGAGGCCCAAGCAAGACGTGCCCCGAGGAGCGTCTTGCCACATGTCAACAATGGGTCTGACTGAGGGCCTCCAGGAGAGAAGCCCAAGCAAGACGCGCCCCGAGGAGCGTCTTGCCACATGTCAACACTGGGTCTGACTGAGGGCCTCCAGAAGAGAGGCCCAAATAAGACGCGCCCCGAGGAGCGTCTTGCCACATGTCAACAATGGGTCTGACTGAGCGCCTCCAGGAGAGAGGCCCAAGCAAGACGCGCCCCGAGGAGAGTCTTGCCACATGTCAGCACTCGGTCTGACTGAGCGCCTCCAGGAGAGAGGCCCAAGCAAGACGCGCCCCGAGGAGCGTCTGGACACATTTCTCCTCTGGGTCTGACTGAGCGCCTCCAGGAGAGAGGCCCAAGCAAGACCTTCCCCGAGGAGCGTCTTTCCACATGTCAACACTGGGTCTGACTGAGTGCCTCCATGAGAGAAGCCCAAGCAAGACGCGCCCCGAGGAGCGTCTTGCCACATTTCAACACTGGGTCTGTTTGAGCGCCTCCAGGAGAGAGGCCCAAGCAAGACGCGCCCCGAGGAGCGTCTTGCCACATGTCACTACACGGTCTAACTGAGCGCCTCCAGGAGAGAGGTCCAAGCAAGACGCGCCCCAAGGAGCGTCTTGCCACATGTCACTACTCGGTCTGACTGAGCGCCTCCAGGAGAGAGGCCCAAGCAAGACGTGCCCCGAGGAGCGTCTTGCCACATGTCAACAATGGGTCTGACTGAGGGCCTCCAGGAGAGAAGCCCAAGCAAGACGCGCCCCGAAGAGCGTCTTGCCACATGTCACTACTCGGTCTAACTGAGCCCCTCCAGGAGAGAGGTCCAAGCAAGACGCGCCCCGAGGAGCGTCTTGCCACATGTCAACAATGGGTCTGACTGAGGGCCTCCAGGAGAGAAGCCCAAGCAAGACGCGCCCCGAAGAGCGTCTTGCCACATGTCAGCACTCGGTCTGACTGAGCGCCTCCAGGAGAGAGGCCCAAGCAAGACGCGCCCCGAGGAGCTTCTTGCCACATGTCAACACTGGGTCTGACTGAGCGCCTCCAGGAGAGAGGCCCAAGCAAGACGCGCCCCGAGGAGAGTCTTGCCACATGTCAGCACTCGGTCTGACTGAGCGCCTCCAGGAGAGAGGCCCAAGCAAGACGCGCCCCGAGGAGCGTCTTGACACATGTCAGCACTCGGTCTGACTGAGCGCCTCCAGGAGAGAGGCCCAAGCAAGACGCGCCCCGAGGAGCTTCTTGCCACATGTCAACACTGGGTCTGACTGAGCGCCTCCAGGAGAGAGGCCCAAGCAAGACGCGCCCCGAGGAGAGTCTTGCCACATGTCAGCACTCGGTCTGACTGAGCGCCTCCAGGAGAGAGGCCCAAGCAAGACGCGCCCCGAGGAGCGTCTTGACACATTTCTCCTCTGGGTCTGACTGAGCGCCTCCAGGAGAGAGGCCCAAGCAAGACGCGCCCCGAGGAGCGTCTTGCCACATGTCACTACTCGGTCTAACTGAGCGCCTCCAGGAGAGAGGTCCAAGCAAGACGCGCCCCGAGGAGTGTCTTGCCACATGTCACTACTCGGTCTGACTGAGCGCCTCAAGGAGAGAGGCCCAAGCAAGACGTGCCCCGAGGAGCGTCTTGCCACATGTCAACAATGGGTCTGACTGAGGGCCTCCAGGAGAGAAGCCCAAGCAAGACGCGCCCCGAGGAGCGTCTTGCCACATGTCAACACTGGGTCTGACTGAGGGCCTCCAGAAGAGAGGCCCAAATAAGACGCGCCCCGAGGAGCGTCTTGCCACATGTCAACAATGGGTCTGACTGAGCGCCTCCAGGAGAGAGGCCCAAGCAAGACGCGCCCCGAGGAGAGTCTTGCCACATGTCAGCACTCGGTCTGACTGAGCGCCTCCAGGAGAGAGGCCCAAGCAAGACGCGCCCCGAGGAGCGTCTGGACACATTTCTCCTCTGGGTCTGACTGAGCGCCTCCAGGAGAGAGGCCCAAGCAAGACCTTCCCCGAGGAGCGTCTTTCCACATGTCAACACTGGGTCTGACTGAGTGCCTCCATGAGAGAAGCCCAAGCAAGACGCGCCCCGAGGAGCGTCTTGCCACATTTCAACACTGGGTCTGTTTGAGCGCCTCCAGGAGAGAGGCCCAAGCAAGACGCGCCCCGAGGAGCGTCTTGCCACATGTCACTACACGGTCTAACTGAGCGCCTCCAGGAGAGAGGTCCAAGCAAGACGCGCCCCAAGGAGCGTCTTGCCACATGTCACTACTCGGTCTGACTGAGCGCCTCCAGGAGAGAGGCCCAAGCAAGACGTGCCCCGAGGAGCGTCTTGCCACATGTCAACAATGGGTCTGACTGAGGGCCTCCAGGAGAGAAGCCCAAGCAAGACGCGCCCCGAAGAGCGTCTTGCCACATGTCACTACTCGGTCTAACTGAGCCCCTCCAGGAGAGAGGTCCAAGCAAGACGCGCCCCGAGGAGCGTCTTGCCACATGTCAACAATGGGTCTGACTGAGGGCCTCCAGGAGAGAAGCCCAAGCAAGACGCGCCCCGAAGAGCGTCTTGCCACATGTCAGCACTCGGTCTGACTGAGCGCCTCCAGGAGAGAGGCCCAAGCAAGACGCGCCCCGAGGAGCTTCTTGCCACATGTCAACACTGGGTCTGACTGAGCGCCTCCAGGAGAGAGGCCCAAGCAAGACGCGCCCCGAGGAGAGTCTTGCCACATGTCAGCACTCGGTCTGACTGAGCGCCTCCAGGAGAGAGGCCCAAGCAAGACGCGCCCCGAGGAGCGTCTTGACACATGTCAGCACTCGGTCTGACTGAGCGCCTCCAGGAGAGAGGCCCAAGCAAGACGCGCCCCGAGGAGCTTCTTGCCACATGTCAACACTGGGTCTGACTGAGCGCCTCCAGGAGAGAGGCCCAAGCAAGACGCGCCCCGAGGAGAGTCTTGCCACATGTCAGCACTCGGTCTGACTGAGCGCCTCCAGGAGAGAGGCCCAAGCAAGACGCGCCCCGAGGAGCGTCTTGACACATTTCTCCTCTGGGTCTGACTGAGCGCCTCCAGGAGAGAGGCCCAAGCAAGACGCGCCCCGAGGAGCGTCTTGCCACATGTCAACACTGGGTCTGACTGAGGGCCTCCAGAAGAGAGGCCCAAATAAGACGCGCCCCGAGGAGCGTCTTGCCACATGTCAACAATGGGTCCGACTGAGCGCCTCCAGGAGAGAGGCCCAAGCAAGACGCGCCCCGAGGAGAGTCTTGCCACATGTCAGCACTCGGTCTGACTGAGCGCCTCCAGGAGAGAGGCCCAAGCAAGACGCGCCCCGAGGAGCGTCTTGACACATTTCTCCTCTGGGTCTGACTGAGCGCCTCCAGGAGAGAGGCCCAAGCAAGACGTTCCCCGAGGAGCGTCTTTCCACATGTCAACACTGGGTCTGACTGAGTGCCTCCCTGAGAGAAGCCCAAGCAAGACGCGCCCCGAGGAGCGTCTTGCCACATGTCAACACTGGGTCTGTTTGAGCGCCTCCAGGAGAGAGGCCCAAGCAAGACGCGCCCCGAGGAGCGTCTTGCCACATGTCACTACTCGGTCTAACTGAGCGCCTCCAGGAGATAGGTCCAAGCAAGACGCGCCCCGAGGAGCGTCTTGCCACATGTCACTACTCGGTCTGACTGAGCGCCTCCAGGAGAGAGGCCCAAGCAAGACATGCCCCGAGGAGCATCTTGCCACATGTCAACAATGGGTCTGACTGAGGGCCTCCAGGAGAGAAGCCCAAGCAAGACGCGCCCCGAGGAGCGTCTTGCCACATGTCAACACTGGGTCTGACTGAGGACCTCCAGGAGAGAGGCCCAAATAAGACGCGCCCCGAGGAGCGTCTTGCCACATGTCAACAATGGGTCTGACTGAGGGCCTCCAGGAGAGAAGCCCAAGCAAGACGCGCCCCGAGGAGCGTCTTGCCACATGTCAGCACTCGGTCTGACTGAGCGCCTCCAGGAGAGAGGCCCAAGCAAGACGCGCCCCGAGGAGAGTCTTACCACATGTCAGCACTCGGTCTGACTGAGCGCCTCCAGGAGAGAGGCCCAAGCAAGACGCGCCCCGAGGAGCGTCTTGCCACATGTCAACATTGGGTCTGTTTGAGCGCCTCCAGGAGAGAGGCCCAAGCAAGACGCGCCCCGAGGAGCGTCTTGCCACATGTCACTACTCGGTCTAACTGAGCGCCTCCAGGAGATAGGTCCAAGCAAGACGCGCCCCGAGGAGCGTCTTGCCACATGTCACTACTCGGTCTGACTGAGCGCCTCCAGGAGAGAGGCCCAAGCAAGACGTGCCCCGAGGAGCGTCTTGCCACATGTCAACAATGGGTCTGACTGAGGGCCTCCAGGAGAGAAGCCCAAGCAAGATGCGCCCCGAGGAGCGTCTTGCCACATGTCAACACTGGGTCTGACTGAGGGCCTCCAGGAGAGAGGCCCAAATAAGACGCGCCCCGAGGAGCGTCTTGCCACATGTCAACAATGGGTCTGACTGAGGGCCTCCAGGAGAGAAGCCCAAGCAAGACGCGCCCCGAGGAGCGTCTTGCCACATGTCAGCACTCGGTCTGACTGAGCGCCTCCAGGAGAGAGGCCCAAGCAAGACGCGCCCCGAGGAGCGTCTTGCCACATGTCAACACTGGGTCTGATTGAGCGCCTCCAGGAGAGAGGCCCAAGCAAGACGCGCCCCAAGGAGAGTCTTGCCACATGTCAGCACTCGGTCTGACTGAGCGCCTCCAGGAGAGAGGCCCAAGCAAGACTCGCCCCGAGGAGCGTCTTGACACATTTCTCCTCTGGGTCTGACTGAGCGCCTCCAGGAGAGAGGCCCAAGCAAGACGCGCCCCTAGGAGCGTCTTGCCACATGTCAACACTGGGTCTGACTGAGCACCTCCAGGAGAGAGGCCCAAGCAAGACGCGCCCCGAGGAGCGTCTTGCCACATATAAACACTGGGTCTGACTGAGTGCCTCCAGGAGAGAGGCCCGAGGAGCGTCTTGACACATGTCACCTCTGGGTCTGACTGAGCGCCTCCAGGAGAGAGGCCCAAGCAAGACGCCCCCCGAGGAGCGTCTTGTCACATGTCAACACTGGGTCTGACTGAGCGCCTCCAGGAGCGAGGCCCAAGCAAGAAACGCCCGAGGAGCGTCTTGACACATGTCAACACTGGGTCTGACTGAGCGCCTCCAGGAGAGAGGTCCAAGCAACACGCGCCCCGAGGAGCGTCTTGCCACATGTCAACACTGGGTCTGACTGAGTGCCTCCATGAGAGAAGCCAAAGCAAGACGCGCCCCGAGGAGCGTCTTGTCACATGTCACTACTCGGTCTGACTGAGCACCTCCAGGAGAGAGGCCCAAGCAAGACGTGCCCCGAGGAGCGTCTTGCCACATGTCAACAATGGGTCTGACTGAGGGCCTCCAGGAGAGAAGCCCAAGCAAGAAGCGCCCCGAGGAGCATCTTGCCACATGTCAACACTGGGTCTGACTGAGCGCCTCCAGGAGAGAGGCCCAAGCAAGACACGCCCCGAGGAGCGTCTTGACACATGTTAACACTGGGTCTGACTGAGGGCCTCCATGTGAGAAGCCCAAGCAAGACGCGCCCCGAGGAGAGTCTTGCCACATGTCAACACTGGGTCTGACAGAGGGCATCCAGGAGAGAGGCCCAAGCAATACGCGCCCCGAGGAGCGTCTTGCCACATGTCAACAATGGGTCTGACTGAGGGCCTCCAGGAGAGAAGCCCAAAGAAGACGCGCCCCGAGGAGCTTCTTGCCACATGTCAGCACTCGGTCTGACTGAGCGCCTCCAGGAGAGAGGCCAAAGCAAGATGCGCCCCGAGGAGCGTCTTGACACATGTCAACACTGGGTCTGTTTGAGCTCCTCGAGGAGAGAGGCCCAAGCAAGACGCGCCCCGAGGAGCGTCTTGCCACATGTCACTACTCGGTCTAACTGAGCGCCTCCAGGAGATAGGTCCAAGCAAGACGCGCCCCGAGGAGCGTCTTGCCACATGTCACTACTCGGTCTGACTGAGCGCCTCCAGGAGAGAGGCCCAAGCAAGACGTGCCCCGAGGAGCGTCTTGCCACATGTCAACAATGGGTCTGACTGAGGGCCTCCAGGAGAGAAGCCCAAGCAAGATGCGCCCCGAGGAGCGTCTTGCCACATGTCAACACTGGGTCTGACTGAGGGCCTCCAGGAGAGAGGCCCAAATAAGACGCGCCCCGAGGAGCGTCTTGCCACATGTCAACAATGGGTCTGACTGAGGGCCTCCAGGAGAGAAGCCCAAGCAAGACGCGCCCCGAGGAGCGTCTTGCCACATGTCAGCATTCGGTCTGACTGAGCGCCTCCAGGAGAGAGGCCCAAGCAAGACGCGCCCCGAGGAGCGTCTTGCCACATGTCAACACTGGGTCTGATTGAGCGCCTCCAGGAGAGAGGCCCAAGCAAGACGCGCCCCAAGGAGAGTCTTGCCACATGTCAGCACTCGGTCTGACTGAGCGCCTCCAGGAGAGAGGCCCAAGCAAGACTCGCCCCGAGGAGCGTCTTGCCACATGTCAACAATGGGTCTGACTGAGGGCCTCCAGGAGAGAAGCCCAAGCAAGACGCGCCCCGAGGAGCGTCTTGCCACATGTCAGCACTCGGTCTGACTGAGCGCCTCCAGGAGAGAGGCCCAAGCAAGACGCGCCCCGAGGAGAGTCTTACCAAATGTCAGCACTCGGTCTGACTGAGCGCCTCCAGGAGAGAGGCCCAAGCAAGACGCGCCCCGAGGAGCGTCTTGCCACATGTCAACATTGGGTCTGTTTGAGCGCCTCCAGGAGAGAGGCCCAAGCAAGACGCGCCCCGAGGAGCGTCTTGCAACATGTCACTACTCGGTCTAACTGAGCGCCTCCAGGAGATAGGTCCAAGCAAGACGCGCCCCGAGGAGCGTCTTGCCACATGTCACTACTCGGTCTGACTGAGCGCCTCCAGGAGAGAGGCCCAAGCAAGACGTGCCCCGAGGAGCGTCTTGCCACATGTCAACACTGGGTCTGACTGAGGGCCTCCAGGAGAGAAGCCCAAGCAAGATGCGCCCCGAGGAGCGTCTTGCCACATATAAACACTGGGTCTGACTGAGTGCCTCCAGGAGAGAGGCCCGAGGAGCGTCTTGACAGATGTCACCTCTGGGTCTGACTGAGCGCCTCCAGGAGAGAGGCCCAAGGAAAACGCCCCCCGAGGAGCGTCTTGTCACATGTCAACACTGGGTCTGACTGAGCGCCTCCAGGAGCGAGGCCCAAGCAAGAAACGCCCGAGGAGCGTCTTGACACATGTCAACACTGGGTCTGACTGAGCGCCTCCAGGAGAGAGGTCCAAGCAACACGCGCCCCGAGGAGCGTCTTGCCACATGTCAACACTGGGTCTGACTGAGTGCCTCCATGAGAGAAGCCAAAGCAAGACGCGCCCCGAGGAGCGTCTTGTCACATGTCACTACTCGGTCTGACTGAGCACCTCCAGGAGAGAGGCCCAAGCAAGACGTGCCCCGAGGAGCGTCTTGCCACATGTCGACAATGGGTCTGACTGAGGGCCTCCAGGAGAGAAGCCCAAGCAAGAAGCGCCCCGAGGAGCATCTTGCCACATGTCAACACTGGGTCTGACTGAGCGCCTCCAGGAGAGAGGCCCAAGCAAGACACGCCCCGAGGAGCGTCTTGACACATGTTAACACTGGGTCTGACTGAGGGCCTCCATGTGAGAAGCCCAAGCAAGACGCGCCCCGAGGAGAGTCTTGCCATATGTCAACACTGGGTCTGACAGAGGGCATCCAGGAGAGAGGCCCAAGCAATACGCGCCCCGAGGAGCGTCTTGCCACATGTCAACAATGGGTCTGACTGAGGGCCTCCAGGAGAGAAGCCCAAAGAAGACGCGCCCCGAGGAGCTTCTTGCCACATGTCAGCACTCGGTCTGACTGAGCGCCTCCAGGAGAGAGGCCAAAGCAAGATGCGCCCCGAGGAGCGTCTTGACACATGTCAACACTGGGTCTGTTTGAGCGCCTCCAGGAGAGAGGCCCAAGCAAGACGCGCCCCGAGGAGCGTCTTGCCACATGTCACTACTCGGTCTGACTGAGCGCCTCCAGGAGAGAGGCCCAAGCAAGACGTGCCCCGAGGAGCGTCTTGCCACATGTCAACAATGGGTCTGACTGAGGGCCTCCAGGAGAGAAGCCCAAGCAAGATGCGCCCCGAGGAGCGTCTTGCCACATGTCAACACTGGGTCTGACTGAGGGCCTCCAGGAGAGAGGCCCAAATAAGACGCGCCCCGAGGAGCGTTTTGACCCAACGTCAACAATGGGTCTGACTGAGGGCCTCCAGGAGAGAAGCCCAAGCAAGACGCGCCCCGAGGAGCGTCTTGCCACATGTCAGCACTCGGTCTGACTGAGCGCCTCCAGGAGAGAGGACCAAGCAAGACGCGCCCCGAGGAGCGTCTTGCCACATGTCAACACTGGGTCTGATTGAGCGCCTCCAGGAGAGAGGCCCAAGCAAGACGCGCCCCAAGGACAGTCTTGCCACATGTCAGCACTCGGTCTGACTGAGCGCCTCCAGGAGAGAGGCCCAAGCAAGACTCGCCCCGAGGAGCGTCTTGACACATTTCTCCTCTGGGTCTGACTGAGCGCCTCCAGGAGAGAGGCCCAAGCAAGACGCGCCCCGAGGAGCGTCTTGCCACATATAAACACTGGGTCTGACTGAGTGCCTCCAGGAGAGAAGCCCGAGGAGCGTCTTGACACATGTCACCTCTGTGTCTGACTGAGCGCCTCCAGGAGAGAGGCCCAAGCAAGACGCCCCCCGAGGAGCGTCTTGTCACATGTCAACACTGGGTCTGACTGAGCGCCTCCAGGAGCGAGGCCCAAGCAAGAAACGCCCGAGGAGCGTCTTGACACATGTCAACACTGGGTCTGACTGAGCGCCTCCAGGAGAGAGGTCCAAGCAACACGCGCCCCGAGGAGCGTCTTGCCACATGTCAACACTGGGTCTGACTGAGTGCCTCCATGAGAGAAGCCAAAGCAAGACGCGCCCCGAGGAGCGTCTTGTCACATGTCACTACTCGGTCTGACTGAGCACCTCCAGGAGAGAGGCCCAAGCAAGACGTGCCCCGAGGAGCGTCTTGCCACATGTCAACAATGGGTCTGACTGAGGGCCTCCAGGAGAGAAGCCCAAGCAAGAAGCGCCCCGAGGAGCATCTTGCCACATGTCAACACTGGGTCTGACTGAGCGCCTCCAGGAGAGAGGCCCAAGCAAGACACGCCCCGAGGAGCGTCTTGACACATGTTAACACTGGGTCTGACTGAGGGCCTCCATGTGAGAAGCCCAAGCAAGACGCGCCCCGAGGAGAGTCTTGCCACATGTCAACACTGGGTCTGACAGAGGGCATCCAGGAGAGAGGCCCAAGCAATACGCGCCCCGAGGAGCGTCTTGCCACATGTCAACAATGGGTCTGACTGAGGGCCTCCAGGAGAGAAGCCCAAAGAAGACGCGCCCCGAGGAGCTTCTTGCCACATGTCAGCACTCGGTCTGACTGAGCGCCTCCAGGAGAGAGGCCAAAGCAAGATGCGCCCCGAGGAGCGTCTTGACACATGTCAACACTGGGTCTGACAGAGGGCCTCCATGAGAGAGGCCCAAGCAAGACGCGCCCCGAGGAGTGTCTTGCCACATGTCAACACTGGGTCTGACTTAGCGCCTCCAGGAGAGAGGCCCAAGCAAGATGCGCCCCGAGGAGCGTCTTGCCTTATGTCAGCACTCGGTCTGACTGAGCGCCTCCAGGAGAGAGGCCCAAGCAAGACCCGCCCCGAGGAGCGTCTTGCCACATGTCACTACTCGGTCTAACTGAGCGCCTCCAGGAGAGAGGTCCAAGCAAGACACGCCCCGAGGAGCGTCTTGCCACATGTCACTACTCGGTCTGACTGAGCGCCTCCAGGAGAGAGGCCCAAGCAAGACGTGCCCCGAGGAGCGTCTTGCCACATGTCAACAATGGGTCTGACTGAGGGCCTCCAGGAGAGAAGCCCAAGCAAGACGCTCCCCGAGGAGCGTCTTGCCACATGTCAACACTGGGTCTGACTGAGGGCCCCCAGGAGAGAGGCCCAAATAAGACGCGCCCCGAGGAGCGTCTTGCCACATGTCAACACTGGGTCTGACTGAGGGCCTCCAGGAGAGAAGCCCAAGCAAGATGCGCCCCGAGGAGCGTCTTGCCACATGTCAACACTGGGTCTGACTGAGTGCCTCCAGGAGAGAGGCCCAAGCAAGACGCGCCCCGAGGAGCGTCTTGACACATGTCTCCTCTGGGTCTGACTGAGCGCCTCCAGGAGAGAGGCCCAAGCAAGACGTGCCCCGAGGAGCATCTTGCCACATGTCAACACTCGGTCTGACTGAGCGCCTCCAGGAGAGGGGCCCAAGCAAGACGCGCCCCGAGGAGCGTCTTACCACATGTCAACACTGGGTCTGACTGAGCGCCTCCAGGAGAGAGGCCCAAGCAAGACGCGCCCCGAGGAGCGTCTTGACACACTTCTTCTCTGGGTCTGACTGAGCGCCTCCAGGAGAGAGGCCCAAGCAAGACGTGCCCCGAGGAGCGTCTTTCCACATGTCAACACTGGGTCTGACTGAGTGCCTCCATGAGAGAAGCCCCAGCAAGACGCGCCCCGAGGAGCGTCTTGCCACATGTCAACACTGGGTCTGACTGAGCACCTCCAGGAGAGAGGCCCGAGGAGCGTCTTGACACATGTCACCTCTGGGTCTGACTGAGCGCCTCCAGGAGAGAGGCCCAAGCAAGACGCGCCCCAAGGAGCGTCTTGTCACATGTCAACACTGGGTCTGACTGAGCGCCTCCAGGAGCAAGGCCCAAGCAAGAAACGTCCGAGGAGCGTCTTGAGACATGTCAACACTGGGTCTGACTGAGCGCCTCCAGGAGAGAGGTCCAAGCAACACGCGCCCCGAGGAGCGTCTTGCCACATGTCAACACTGGGTCTGACTGAGCACCTCCAGGAGAGAGGCCCAAGCAAGACGCGCCCCGAGGAGAGTCTTGCCACATGTCAGCACTCGGTCTGACTGAGCGCCTCCAGGAGAGAGGCCCAAGCAAGACGCGCCCCGAGGAGCGTCTTGACACATTTCTCCTCTTGGTCTGACTGAGCACCTCCAGGAGAGAGGCCCAAGCAAGACGTTCCCCGAGGAGCGTCTTTCCACATGTCAACAATGGGTCTGACTGAGCGCCTCCAGGAGAGAGGTCCAAGCAACACGCGCCCCGAGGAGCGTCTTGCCACATGTCAACACTGGGTCTGACTGAGCACCTCCAGGAGAGAGGCCCAAGCAAGACGCGCCCCGAGGAGAGTCTTGCCACATGTCAGCACTCGGTCTGACTGAGCGCCTCCAGGAGAGAGGCCCAAGCAAGACGCGCCCCGAGGAGCGTCTTGACACATTTCTCCTCTTGGTCTGACTGAGCACCTCCAGGAGAGAGGCCCAAGCAAGACGTTCCCCGAGGAGCGTCTTTCCACATGTCAACACTGGGTCTGACTGAGTGCCTCCATGAGAGAAGCCCCAGCAAGACGCGCCCCAAGGAGCGTCTTGCCACATGTCAACACTGGGTCTGACTGAGCACCTCCAGGAGAGAGGCCCAAGCAAGACGCGCCCCGAGGAGCGTCTTGCCACATGTCAACACTGGGTCTGACTGAGCGCCTCCAGGAGAGAGGCCCGAGGAGCGTCGTGACACATGTCACCTCTGGGTCTGACTGAGCGCCTCCAGGAGAGAGGCCCAAGCAAGACGCGCCCCAAGGAGCGTCTTGTCACACGTCAACACTGGGTCTGACTGAGCGCCTCCAGGAGCGAGGCCCAAGCAAGAAACGCCCGAAGAGCGTCTTGACACATGTCAACACTGGGTCTGACTGAGCGCCTCCAGGAGAGAGGTCCAAGCAACACGCGCCCCGAGGAGCGTCTTGCCACATGTCAACACTGGGTCTGACTGAGTGCCTCCATGAGAGATGCCCCAGCAAGACGCGCCCCGAGGAGCGTCTTGTCACATGTCACTACTCGGTCTGACTGAGCGCCTCCAGGAGAGAGGCCCAAGCAAGACGTGCCCCGAGGAGCGTCTTGCCACATGTCAACAATGGGTCTGACTGAGGGCCTCCAGGAGAGAAGCCCAAGCAAGAAGCGCCCCGAGGAGCGTCTTGCCACATGTCAACACTGGGTCTGACTGAGCGCCTCCAGGAGAGAGGCCCAAGCAAGACACGCCCCGAGGAGCGTCTTGACACATGTTAACACTGGGTCTGACTGAGGGCCTCCATGTGAGAAGCCCAAGGAAGACGCGCCCCGAGGAGAGTCTTGCAAAATGTCAACACTGGGTCTGACAGAGGGCATCCAGGAGAGAGGCCAGAGCAATACGCTCCCCGAGGAGCGTCTTGCCACATGTCAACAATGGGTCTGACTGAAGGCCTCCAGGAGAGAAGCCCAAGGAAGACGCGCCCCGAGGACCTTCTTGCCACATGTCAGCAATCGGTCTGACTGAGCGCCTCCAGGAGAGAGGCCAAAGCAAGATGCGCCCCGAGGAGCGTCTTGACACATGTCAACACTGGGTCTGACAGAGGGCCTCCATGAGAGAGGCCCAAGCAAGACGCGCCCCGAGAAGCGTCTTGCCACGTGTCAACACTGGGTCTGACTTAGCGCCTCCAGGAGAGAGGTCCAAGCAAGATGCGCCCCGAGGAGCGTCTTGCCACGTGTCACCACTGGGTCTGACTGAGCTCCTCCAGGAGAGAGGCCCAAGCAAGACGCGCCCCGAGGAGCGTCTTGCCACGTGTCACCACTGGGTCTGATTGAGCACCTCCAGGAGAGAGACCCCAGCAAGACGCGCCGCGAGGAGCAACTTGCCTTATGTCAGCACTCGGTCTGACTGAGCGCCTCCAGGAGAGAGGCCCAAGCAAGACCCGCCACGAGGAGCGTCTTGCCACATGTCACTACTCGGTCTAACTGAGCGCCTCCAGGAGAGAGGTCCAAGCAAGACACGCCCCGAGGAGCGTCTTGCCACATGTCACTACTCGGTCTGATTGAGTGCCTCCAGGAGGGAGGTCCAAGCAAGACGCGCCCCGAGGAGCGTCTTGCCACATGTCACTACTCGGTCTGACTGAGCGCCTCCAGGAGAGAGGCCCAAGCAAGACGTGCCCCGAGGAGCGTCTTGCCACATGTCAACACTGGGTCAGACTGAGGGCCTCCAGGAGAGAAGCCCAAGCAAGATGCACCCCGAGGAGCGTCTTGCCACATGTCAGCACTCGGTCTGACTGAGCGCCTCCAGGAGAGAGGCCCAAGCAAGACGCGCCCCGTGGAGCGTCTTGCCACATGTCAACACTGGGTCTGACTGAGCGCCTCCAGGAGAGAGGCCCAAGCAAGACGCGCCCGGAGGAGCGTCTTGCCACATGTCACTACTCGGTCTGACTGAGCGCCTCCAGGAGGGAGGTCCAAGCAAGACGCGCCCCAAGGAGCGTCTTGCCACATGTCACTACTCGGTCTGACTGAGCGCCTCCAGGAGAGAGGCCCAAGCAAGACGTGCCCCGAGGAGCGTCTTGCCACATGTCAACACTGGGTCTGACTGAGGGCCTCCAGGAGAGAAGCCCAAGCAAGATGCACCCCGAGGAGCGTCTTGCCACATGTCAGCACTCGGTCTGACTGAGCGCCTCCAGGAGAGAGGCCCAAGCAAGACGTGCCCCGTGGAGCGTCTTGCCACATGTGAACACTGGGTCTGACTGAGCGCCTCCAGGAGAGAGGCCCAAGCAAGACGCGCCCCGAGGAGCGTCTTGACACATGTCTCCTATGGGTCTGACTGAGCGCCTCCAGGAGAGAGGCCCAAGCAAGACGTGCCCCGAGGAGCGTCTTTCCACATGTCAACACTGGGTGTGACTGAGTGCCTCCATGAGAGAAGCCCCAGCAAGACGCGCCCCGAGGAGCGTCTTGCCACATGTCAACACTGGGTCTGACTGAGCGCCTCCAGGAGAGAGGCCCGAGGAGCGTCTTGACACATGTCACCTCTGGGTCTGACTGAGCGCCTCCAGGAGAGAGGCCCATGCAAGACGCGCCCCGAGGAGCGTCTTGTCACATGTCAACACTGGGTCTGACTGAGCGCCTCCAGGAGCGAGGCCCAAGCAAGAAACGCCCGAGGAGCGTCTTGACACATGTCAACACTGGGTCTGACTGAGCGCCTCCAGGAGAGAGGTCCAAGCAACACGCGCCCCGAGGAGCGTCTTGCCACATGTCAACACTGGGTCTGACTGAGTGCCTCCATGAGAGAAGCCCCAGCAAGACGCGCCCCGAGGAGCGTCTTGTCACATGTCACTACTTGGTCTGACTGAGCGCCTCCAGGAGAGAGGCCCCAGCAAGACGCGCCCCGAGGAGCGTCTTGCCACATGTCAACACTGGGTCTGACTGAGCGCCTCCAGGAGAGAGGCCCGAGGAGCGTCTTGACACATGTCACCTCTGGGTCTGACTGAGCGCCTCCAGGAGAGAGGCCCATGCAAGACGCGCCCCGAGGAGCGTCTTGTCACATGTCAACACTGGGTCTGACTGAGCGCCTCCAGGAGCGAGGCCCAAGCAAGAAACGCCCGAGGAGCGTCTTGACACATGTCAACACTGGGTCTGACTGAGCGCCTCCAGGAGAGAGGTCCAAGCAACACGCGCCCCGAGGAGCGTCTTGCCACATGTCAACACTGGGTCTGACTGAGTGCCTCCATGAGAGAAGCCCCAGCAAGACGCGCCCCGAGGAGCGTCTTGTCACATGTCACTACTTGGTCTGACTGAGCGCCTCCAGGAGAGAGGCCCAAGCAAGACGTGCCCCGAGGAGCGTCTTGCCACATGTCAACAATGGGTCTGACTGAGGGCCTCCAGGAGAGAAGCCCAAGCAAGAAGCGCCCCGAGGAGCGTCTTGCCACATGTCAACACTGGGTCTGACTGAGCGCCTCCAGGAGAGAGGCCCAAGCAAGACACGCCCCGAGGAGCGTCTTGCCACATGTCAACACTGGGTCTGACAGAGGGCATCCAGGAGAGAGGCCCAAGCAATACGCGCCCCGAGGAGCGTCTTGCCACATGTCAACAATGGGTCTGACTGAGGGCCTCCAGGAGAGAAGCCCAAGGAAGACGCGCCCCGAGGAGCTTCTTGCCACATGTCAGCACTCGGTCTGACTGAGCGCCTCCAGGAGAGAGGCCAAAGCAAGATGCGCCCCGAGGAGCGTCTTGACACATGTCAACACTGGGTCTGACAGAGGGCCCCCAGGAGAGAGGCCCAAATAAGACGCGCCCCGAGGAGCGTCTTGCCACATGTCAACACTGGGTCTGACTGAGGGCCTCCAGGAGAGAAGCCCACGCAAGATGCGCCCCGAGGAGCATCTTGCCACATGTCAGCACTCTGTCTGACTGAGCGCCTCCAGGAGAGAGGCCCAAGCAAGACGCGCCCCGAGGAGCGTCTTGCCACATGTGAACACTGGGTCTGACTGAGCGCCTCCAGGAGAGAGGCCCCAGCAAGACCCGCCCCGAGGAGCGTCTTGCCACATGTCACTACTCGGTCTAACTGAGCGCCTCCAGGAGAGAGGTCCAAGCAAGACACGCCCCGAGGAGCGTCTTGCCATATGTCACTACTCGGTCTGACTGAGCGCCTCCAGGAGGGAGGTCCAAGCAAGACGTGCCCCGAGGAGCGTCTTGCCACATGTCAACAATGGGTCTGACTGAGGGCCTCCAGGAGGGAGGTCCAAGCAAGTCGTGCCCCGAGGAGCGTCTTGCCACATGTCAACAATGGGTCTGACTGAGGGCCTCCAGGAGAGAAGCCCAAGCAAGACGCGCCCCGAGGAGCGTCTTGCCACATGTCAACACTGGGTCTGACTGAGGGCCCCCAGGATAGAGGCCCAAATAAGACACGCCCCGAGGAGCGTCTTGCCACATGTCAACACTGGGTCTGAATGAGCGCCTCCAGGAGAGAGGCCCAAGCAAGACGCGCCCCGAGGAGCGTCTTGCCACATGTCAACACTGGGTCTGACTGAGTGCCTCCAGGAGAGAGGCCCAAGCAAGACGCGCCCCGAGGAGCGTCTTGACACACTTCTTCTCTGGGTCTGACTGAGCGCCTCCAGGAGAGAGGCCCAAGCAAGACGTGCCCCGAGGAGCGTCTTTCCACATGTCAACACTGGGTCTGACTGAGTGCCTCCATGAGAGAAGCCCCAGCAAGACGCGCCCCGAGGAGCGTCTGCCACATGTCAACACTGGGTCTGACTGAGCGCCTCCAGGAGAGAGGCCCGAGGAGCGCCTTGACACATGTCACCTCTGGGTCTGACTGAGCGCCTCCAGGAGAGAGGCCCAAGCAAGACGCGCCCCAAGGAGCGTCTTGTCACATGTCAACACTGGGTCTGACTGAGCGCCTCCAGGAGCAAGGCCCAAGCAAGAAACGCCCGAGGAGCGTCTTGACACATGTCAACACTGGGTCTGACTGAGCGCCTCCAGGAGAGAGGTCCAAGCAACACGCGCCCCGAGGAGCGTCTTGCCACATGTCAACACTGGGTCTGACTGAGTGCCTCCATGAGAGAAGCCCCAGCAAGACGCGCCCCAAGGAGCGTCTTGTCACATGTCACTACTTGGTCTGACTGAGCGCCTCCAGGAGAGAGGCCCAAGCAAGACGTGCCCCGAGGAGCGTCTTGCCACATGTCAACAATGGGTCTGACTGAGGGCCTCCAGGAGAGAAGCCCAAGCAAGAAGCGCCCCGAGGAGCGTCTTGCCACATGTCAACACTGGGTCTGACTGAGCGCCTCCAGGAGAGAGGCCCAAGCAAGACACGCCCCGAGGAGAGTCTTGCCACATGTCAACACTGGGTCTGACAGAGGGCATCCAGGAGAGAGGCCCAAGCAATACGCGCCCCGAGGAGCGTCTTGCCTTATGTCAACAATGGGTCTGACTGAGGGCCTCCAGGAGAGAAGCCCAAGGAAGACGCGCCCCGAGGAGCGTCTTGCCACATGTCAGCACTCTGTCTGACTGAGCGCCTCCAGGAGAGATGCCCAAGCAAGACGCGCCCCGAGGAGCGTCTTGCCACATGTGAACACTGGGTCTGACTGAGCGCCTCCAGGAGAGAGGCCCCAGCAAGACGCGCCACGAGGAGCATCTTGCCTTATGTCAGCACTCGGTCTGACTGAGCGCCTCCAGGAGAGAGGCCCAAGCAAGACCTGCACCGAGGAGCGTCTTGCCACATGTCACTACTCGGTCTAACTGAGCGCCTCCAGGAGAGAGGTCCAAACAAGACACGCCCCGAGGAGCGTCTTGCCATATGTCACTACTCGGTCTGACTGAGCGCCTCCAGGAGGGAGGTCCAAGCAAGACGTGCCCCGAGGAGCGTCTTGCCACATGTCAACAATGGGTCTGACTGAGGGCCTCCAGGAGGTAGGTCCAAGCAAGACGTGCCCCGAGGAGCGTCTTGCCACATGTCAACAATGGGTCTGACTGAGGGCCTCCAGAAGAGAAGCCCAAGCAAGACGCGCCCCGAGGAGCGTCTTGCCACATGTCAACACTGGGTCTGACTGAGGGCCCCCAGGATAGAGGCCCAAATAAGACGCGCCCCGAAGAGCGTCTTGCCACATGTCAACACTGGGTCTGACTGAGCGCTTCCAGGAGAGAGGCCCAAGCAAGACGCGCCCCGAGGAGCGTCTTGCCACATGTCAACACTGGGTCTGACTGAGTGCCTCCAGGAGAGAGGCCCAAGCAAGACGCGCCCCGAGGAGCGTCTTGACACATGTCTCCTCTGGGTCTGACTGAGCGCCTCCAGGAGAGAGGCCCAAGCAAGACGTGCCCCGAGGAGCATCTTGCCACATGTCAACACTCGGTCTGACTGAGCGCCTCCAGGAGAGGGGCCCAAGCAAGACGCGCCCCGAGGAGCGTCTTGCCACATGTCAACACTGGGTCTGACTGAGCGCCTCCAGGAGAGAGGCCCAAGCAAGACGCGCCCCGAGGAGCGTCTTGACACACTTCTTCTCTGGGTCTGACTGAGCGCCTCCAGGAGAGAGGCCCAAGCAAGACGTGCCCCGAGGAGCGTCTTTCCACATGTCAACACTGGGTCTGACTGAGTGCCTCCATGAGAGAAGCCCCAGCAAGACGCGCCCCGAGGAGCGTCTTGCCACATGTCAACACTGGGTCTGACTGAGCAACCTCCAGGAGAGAGGCCCGAGGAGCGTCTTGACACATGTCACCTCTGGGTCTGACTGAGCGACTCCAGGAGAGAGGCCCAAGCAAGACGCGCCCCAAGGAGCGTCTTGTCACATGTCAACACTGGGTCTGACTGAGCGCCTCCAGGAGCAAGGCCCAAGCAAGAAACGCCCGAGGAGCGTCTTGACACATGTCAACACTGGGTCTGACTGAGCGCCTCCAGGAGAGAGGTCCAAGCAACACGCGCCCCGAGGAGCTTCTTGCCACATGTCAACACTGGGTCTGACTGAGCACCTCCAGGAGAGAGGCCCAAGCAAGACGCGCCCCGAGGAGAGTCTTGCCACATGTCAGCACTCGGTCTGACTGAGCGCCTCCAGGAGAGAGGCCCAAGCAAGACGCGCCCCGAGGAGCGTCTTGACACATTTCTCCTCTTGGTCTGACTGAGCACCTCCAGGAGAGAGGCCCAAGCAATACGTTCCCCGAGGAGCGTCTTTCCACATGTCAACACTGGGTCTGACTGAGCGCCTCCAGGAGAGAGGTCCAAGCAACACGCGCCCCGAGGAGCGTCTTGCCACATGTCAACACTGGGTCTGACTGAGGGCCCCCAGGATAGAGGCCCAAATAAGACGCGCCCCGAAGAGCGTCTTGCCACATGTCAACACTGGGTCTGACTGAGCGCCTCCAGGAGAGAGGCCCAAGCAAGACGCGCCCCGAGGAGAGTCTTGCCACATGTCAACACTGGGTCTGACTGAGTGCCTCCAGGAGAGAGGCCCAAGCAAGACGCGCCCCGAGGAGCGTCTTGACACATGTCTCCTCTGGGTCTGACTGAGCGCCTCCAGGAGAGAGGCCCAAGCAAGACGTGCCCCGAGGAGCATCTTGCCACATGTCAACACTCGGTCTCACTGAGCGCCTCCAGGAGAGGGGCCCAAGCAAGACGCGCCCCGAGGAGCGTCTTGCCACATGTCAACACTGGGTCTGACTGAGCGCCTCCAGGAGAGAGGCCCAAGCAAGACGCGCCCCGAGGAGCGTCTTGACACACTTCTTCTCTGGGTCTGACTGAGCGCCTCCAGGAGAGAGGCCCAAGCAAGACGTGCCCCGAGGAGCGTCTTTCCACATGTCAACACTGGGTCTGACTGAGTGCCTCCATGAGAGAAGCCCCAGCAAGACGCGCCCCGAGGAGCGTCTTGCCACATGTCAACACTGGGTCTGACTGAGCACCTCCAGGAGAGAGGCCCGAGGAGCGTCTTGACACATGTCACCTCTGGGTCTGACTGAGCGCCTCCAGGAGAGAGGCCCAAGCAAGACGCGCCCCAAGGAGCGTCTTGTCACATGTCAACACTGGGTCTGACTGAGCGCCTCCAGGAGCAAGGCCCAAGCAAGAAACGCCCGAGGAGCGTCTTGACACATGTCAACACTGGGTCTGACTGAGTGCCTCCATGAGAGAAGCCCCAGCAAGACGCTCCCCAAGGAGCGTCGTGACACATGTCACCTCTGGGTCTGACTGAGCGCCTCCAGGAGAGAGGCCCAAGCAAGACGCGCCCCGAGGAGCGTCTTGTCACACGTCAACACTGGGTCTGACTGAGCGCCTCCAGGAGCGAGGCCCAAGCAAGAAACGCCCGAAGAGCGTCTTGACACATGTCAACACTGGGTCTGACTGAGCGCCTCCAGGAGAGAGGTCCAAGCAACACGCGCCCCGAGGAGCGTCTTGCCACATGTCAACACTGGGTCTGACTGAGTGCCTCCATGAGAGAAGCCCCAGCAAGACGCGCCCCGAGGAGCGTCTTGACACATGTTAACACTGGGTCTGACTGAGGGCCTCCATGTGAGAAGCCCAAGCAAGACGCGCCCCGAGGAGAGTCTTGCCAAATGTCAACACTGGGTCTGACAGAGGGCATCCAGGAGAGAGGCCAGAGCAATACCCTCCCCGAGGAGCGTCTTGCCACATGTCAACAATGGGTCTGACTGAAGGCCTCCAGGAGAGAAGCCCAAGGAAGACGCGCCCCGAGGACCTTCTTGCCACATGTCAGCACTCGGTCTGACTGAGCGCCTCCAGGAGAGAGGCCAAAGCAAGATGCGCCCCGAGGAGCGTCTTGACACATGTCAACACTGGGTCTGACAGAGGGCCTCCATGAGAGAGGCCCAAGCAAGACGCGCCCCGAGGAGCGTCTTGCCACGTGTCAACACTGGGTCTGACTTAGCGCCTCCAGGAGAGAGGTCCAAGCAAGATGCGCCCCGAGGAGCGTCTTGCCACGTGTCACCACTGGGTCTGACTGAGCTCCTCCAGGAGAGAGGCCCAAGCAAGACGCGCCCCGAGGAGCGTCTTGCCACGTGTCACCACTGGGTCTGATTGAGCACCTCCAGGAGAGAGACCCCAGCAAGACGCGCCGCGAGGAGCAACTTGCCTTATGTCAGCACTCGGTCTGACTGAGCGCCTCCAGGAGAGAGGCCCAAGCAAGACCCGCCACGAGGAGCGTCTTGCCACATGTCACTACTCGGTCTAACTGAGCGCCTCCAGGAGAGAGGTCCAAGCAAGACACGCCCCGAGGAGCGTCTTGCCACATGTCACTACTCGGTCTGATTGAGCGCCTCCAGGAGGGAGGTCCAAGCAAGACGCGCCCCGAGGAGCGTCTTGCCACATGTCACTACTCGGTCTGACTGAGCGCCTCCAGGAGAGAGGCCCAAGCAAGACGTGCCCCGAGGAGTGTCTTGCCACATGTCAACACTGGGTCAGACTGAGGGCCTCCAGGAGAGAAGCCCAAGGAAGATGCACCCCGAGGAGCGTCTTGCCACATGTCAGCACTCGGTCTGACTGAGCGCCTCCAGGAGAGAGGCCCAAGCAAGACGCGCCCCGTGGAGCGTCTTGCCACATGTCAACACTGGGTCTGACTGAGCGCCTCCAGGAGAGAGGCCCAAGCAAGACGCGCCCGGAGGAGCGTCTTGCCACATGTCACTACTCGGTCTGACTGAGCGCCTCCAGGAGGGAGGTCCAAGCAAGACGCGCCCCGAGGAGCGTCTTGCCACATGTCACTACTCGGTCTGACTGAGCGCCTCCAGGAGAGAGGCCCAAGCAAGACGTGCCCCGAGGAGCGTCTTGCCACATGTCAACACTGGGTCTGACTGAGGGCCTCCAGGAGAGAAGCCCAAGCAAGATGCACCCCGAGGAGCGTCTTGCCACATGTCAGCACTCGGTCTGACTGAGCGCCTCCAGGAGAGAGGCCCAAGCAAGACGTGCCCCGTGGAGCGTCTTGCCACATGTGAACACTGGGTCTGACTGAGCGCCTCCAGGAGAGAGGCCCAAGCAAGACGCGCCCGGAGGAGCGTCTTGCCACATTTCAGCACTCGGTCTGACTGAGCGCCTCTAGGAGAGAGGCCCAAGCAAGATGCGCCCCGAGGAGCGTCTTGACACATGTCTCCTATGGGTCTGACTGAGCGCCTCCAGGAGAGAGGCCCAAGCAAGACGTGCCCCGAGGAGCGTCTTTCCAAATGTCAACACTGGGTCTGACTGAGTGCCTCCATGAGAGAAGCCCCAGCAAGACGCGCCCCGAGGAGCGTCTTGCCACATGTCAACACTGGGTCTGACTGAGCGCCTCCAGGAGAGAGGCCCGAGGAGCGTCTTGACACATGTAACCTCTGGGTCTGACTGAGCGCCTCCAGGAGAGAGGCCCATGCAAGACGCGCCCCGAGGAACGTCTTGTCACATGTCAACACTGGGTCTGACTGAGCGCCTCCAGGAGCAAGGCCCAAGCAAGAAACGCCCGAGGAGCGTCTTGACACATGTCAACACTGGGTCTGACTGAGCGCCTCCAGGAGAGAGGTCCAAGCAACACGCACCCCGAGGAGCGTCTTGCCACATGTCAACACTGGGTCTGACTGAGTGCCTCCATGAGAGAAGCCCCAGCAAGACGCGCCCCGAGGAGCGTCTTGTCACATGTCACTACTTGGTCTGACAGAGCGCCTCCAGGAGAGAGGCCCAAGCAAGACGTGCCCCGAGGAGCGTCTTGCCACATGTCAACAATGGGTCTGACTGAGGGCCTCCAGGAGAGAAGCCCAAGCAAGAAGCGCCCCGAGGAGCGTCTTGCCACATGTCAACACTGGGTCTGACTGAGCGCCTCCAGGAGAGAGGCCCAAGCAAGACACGCCCCGAGGAGCGTCTTGCCACATGTCAACACTGGGTCTGACAGAGGGCATCCAGGAGAGAGGCCCAAGCAATACGCGCCCCGAGGAGCGTCTTGCCACATGTCAACAATGGGTCTGACTGAGGGCCTCCAGGAGAGAAGCCCAAGGAAGACGCGCCCCGAGGAGCTTCTTGCCACATGTCAGCACTCGGTCTGACTGAGCGCCTCCAGGAGAGAGGCCAAAGCAAGATGCGCCCCGAGGAGCGTCTTGACACATGTCAACACTGGGTCTGACAGAGGGCCCCCAGGAGAGAGGCCCAAATAAGACGCGCCCCGAGGAGCGTCTTGCCACATGTCAACACTGGGTCTGACTGAGGGCCTCCAGGAGAGAAGCCCATGCAAGATGCGCCCCGAGGAGCATCTTGCCACATGTCAGCACTCTGTCTGACTTAGCGCCTCCAGGAGAGAGGCCCAAGCAAGACGCGCCCCGAGGAGCGTCTTGCCACATGTGAACACTGGGTCTGACTGAGCGCCTCCAGGAGAGAGGCCCCAGCAAGACGCGCCACGAGGAGCATCTTGCCTTATGTCAGCACTCGGTCTGACTGAGCGCCTCCAGGAGAGAGGCCCAAGCAAGACCCGCCCCGAGGAGCGTCTTGCCACATGTCACTACTCGGTCTAACTGAGCGCCTCCAGGAGAGAGGTCCAAGCAAGACACGCCCCGAGGAGCGTCTTGCCATATGTCACTACTCGGTCTGACTGAGCGCCTCCAGGAGGGAGGTCCAAGCAAGACGTGCCCCGAGGAGCGTCTTGCCACATGTCAACAATGGGTCTGACTGAGGGCCTCCAGGAGGGAGGTCCAAGCAAGTCGTGCCCCGAGGAGCGTCTTGCCACATGTCAACAATGGGTCTGACTGAGGGCCTCCAGGAGAGAAGCCCAAGCAAGACGCGCCCCGAGGAGCGTCTTGCCACATGTCAACACTGGGTCTGACTGAGGGCCCCCAGGATAGAGGCCCAAATAAGACGCGCCCCGAGGAGCGTCTTGCCACATGTCAACACTGGGTCTGACTGAGCGCCTCCAGGAGAGAGGCCCAAGCAAAACGCGCCCCGAGGAGCGTCTTGCCACATGTCAACACTGGGTCTGACTGAGTGCCTCCAGGAGAGAGGCCCAAGCAAGACGCGCCCCGAGGAGCGTCTTGACACATGTCTCCTCTGGGTCTGACTGAGCGCCTCCAGGAGAGAGGCCCAAGCAAGACATGCCCCGAGGAGCATCTTGCCACATGTCAACACTCGGTCTGACTGAGCGCCTCCAGGAGAGAGGCCCAAGCAAGACGCGCCCCGAGGAGCGTCTTGCCACATGTCAACACTGGGTCTGACTGAGCGCCTCCAGGAGAGAGGCCCAAGCAAGACGCGCCCCGAGGAGCGTCTTGACACACTTCTTCTCTGGGTCTGACTGAGCGCCTCCAGGAGAGAGGCCCAAGCAAGACGTGCCCGAGGAGCGTCTTTCCACATGTCAACACTGGGTCTGACTGAGTGCCTCCATGAGAGAAGCCCCAGCAAGACGCGCCCCGAGGAGCGTCTTGCCACATGTCAACACTGGGTCTGACTGAGCGCCTCCAGGAGAGAGGCCCGAGGAGCGTCTTGACACATGTCACCTCTGGGTCTGACTGAGCCCCTCCAGGAGAGAGGCCCAAGCAAGACGCGCCCCAAGGAGCGTCTTGTCACATGTCAACACTGGGTCTGACTGAGCGCCTCCAGGAGCAAGGCCCAAGCAAGAAACGCCCGAGGAGCGTCTTGACACATGTCAACACTGGGTCTGACTGAGCGCCTCCAGGAGAGAGGTCCAAGCAACACGCGCCCCGAGGAGCGTCTTGCCACATGTCAACACTGGGTCTGACTGAGTGCCTCCATGAGAGAAGCCCCAGCAAGACGCGCCCCGAGGAGCGTCTTGTCACATGTCACTACTTGGTCTGACTGAGCGCCTCCAGGAGAGAGGCCCAAGCAAGACGTGCCCCGAGGAGCGTCTTGCCACATGTCAACAATGGGTCTGACTGAGGGCCTCCAGGAGAGAAGCCCAAGCAAGAAGCGCCCCGAGGAGCGTCTTGCCACATGTCAACACTGGGTCTGACTGAGCGCCTCCAGGAGAGAGGCCCAAGCAAGACACGCCCCGAGGAGAGTCTTGCCACATGTCAACACTGGGTCTGACAGAGGGCATCCAGGAGAGAGGCCCAAGCAATACGCGCCCCGAGGAGCGTCTTGCCTTATGTCAACAATGGGTCTGACTGAGGGCCTCCAGGAGAGAAGCCCAAGGAAGACGTGCCCCGAGGAGCTTCTTGCCACATGTCAGCACTCGGTCTGACTGAGCGCCTCCAGGAGAGAGGCCAAAGCAAGATGCGCCCCGAGGAGCGTCTTGACACATGTCAACACTGGGTCTGACAGAGGGCCCCCAGGAAAGAGGCCCAAATAAGACGCGCCCCGAGGAGCGTCTTGCCACATGTCAACACTGGGTCTGACTGAGGGCCTCCAGGAGAGAAGCCCATGCAAGATGCGCCCCGAGGAGCGTCTTGCCACATGTCAGCACTCTGTCTGACTGAGCGCCTCCAGGAGAGAGGCCCAAGCAAGACGCGCCCCGAGGAGCGTCTTGCCACATGTCAACACTGGGTCTGACTGAGCGCCTCCAGGAGAGAGGCCCAAGCAAGACGCGCCCTGAGGAACGTCTTGCCACATGTGAACACTGGGTCTGATTGAGCACCTCCAGGAGAGAGGCCCCAGCAAGACGCGCCACGAGGAGCATCTTGCCTTATGTCAGCACTCGGTCTGACTGAGCGCCTCCAGGAGAGAGGCCCAAGCAAGACCCGCCCCGAGGAGCGTCTTGCCACATGTCACTACTCGGTCTAACTGAGCGCCTCCAGGAGAGAGGTCCAAGCAAGACACGCCCCGAGGAGCGTCTTGCCATATGTCACTACTCGGTCTGACTGAGCGCCTCCAGGAGGGAGGTCCAAGCAAGACGTGCCCCGAGGAGCGTCTTGCCACATGTCAACAATGGGTCTGACTGAGGGCCTCCAGGAGGGAGGTCCAAGCAAGACGTGCCCCGAGGAGCGTCTTGCCACATGTCAACAATGGGTCTGACTGAGGGCCTCCAGGAGAGAAGCCCAAGCAAGACGCGCCCCGAGGAGCGTCTTGCCACATGTCAACACTGGGTCTGACTGAGGGCCCCCAGGATAGAGGCCCAAGTAAATCGCGCCCCGAGGAGCGTCTTGCCACATGTCAACACTGGGTCTGACTGAGCGCCTCCAGGAGAGAGGCCCAAGCAAGACGCGCCCCGAGGAGCGTCTTGCCACATGTCAACACTGGGTCTGACTGAGTGCCTCCAGGAGAGAGGCCCAAGCAAGACGCGCCCCGAGGAGCGTCTTGACACATGTCTCCTCTGGGTCTGACTGAGCGCCTCCAGGAGAGAGGCCCAAGCAAGACGTGCCCCGAGGAGCATCTTGCCACATGTCAACACTCGGTCTGACTGAGCGCATCCAGGAGAGAGGCCCAAGCAAGACGCGCCCCGAGGAGCGTCTTGCCACATGTCAACACTGGGTCTGACTGAGCGCCTCCAGGAGAGAGGCCCAAGCAAGACGCGCCCCGAGGAGCGTCTTGACACACTTCTTCTCTGGGTCTGACTGAGCGCCTCCAGGAGAGAGGCCCAAGCAAGACATGCCCCGAGGAGCGTCTTTCCACATGTCAACACTGGGTCTGACTGAGTGCCTCCATGAGAGAAGCCCCAGCAAGACGTGCCCCGAGGAGCGTCTTGCCACATGTCAACACTGGGTCTGACTGAGCACCTCCAGGAGAGAGGCCCAAGCAAGACGCGCCCCGAGGAGCGTCTTGCCACATGTCAACACTGGGTCTGACTGAGCTCCTCCAGGAGAGAGGCCCGAGGAGCGTCTTGACACATGTCACCTCTGGGTCTGACTGAGCGCCTCCAGGAGAGAGGTCCAAGCAACACGCGCCCCGAGGAGCGTCTTGCCACATGTCAACACTGGGTCTGACTGAGTGCCTCCATGAGAGAAGCCCCAGCAAGACGCGCCCCGAGGAGCGTCTTGTCACATGTCACTACTCGGTCTGACTGAGCGCCTCCAGGAGAGAGGCCCAAGCAAGACGTGCCCCGAGGAGCGTCTTGCCACATGTCAACAATGGGTCTGACTGAGGGCCTCCAGGAGAGAAGCCCAAGCAAGAAGCTCCCCGAGGAGCGTCTTGCCACATATCAACACTGGGTCTGACTGAGCGCCTCCAGGAGAGAGGCCCAAGCAAGACACGCCCCGAGGAGCGTCTTGACACATGATAACACTGGGTCTGACTGAGGGCCTCCATGTGAGAAGCCCAAGCAAGACGCGCCCCGAGGAGAGTCTTGCCACATGTCAACACTGGGTCTGTCAGAGGGCATCCAGGAGAGAGGCCCAAGCAATACGCGCCCCGAGGAGTGTCTTGCCACATGTCAACAATGGGTCTGACTGAGGGCCTCCAGGAGAGAAGCCCAAGGAAGACGCGCCCCGAGGAGCTTCTTGCCACATGTCAGCACTCGGTCTGACTGAGCGCCTCCAGGAGAGAGGCCAAAGCAAGATGTGCCCCGAGGAGCGTCTTGACACATGTCAACACTGGGTCTGACAGAGGGCATCCGGGAGAGAGGCCCAAGCAATACGCGCCCCGAGGAGCGTCTTGTCACATGTCAACACTGGGTCTGACTGAGCGCCTCCGTGAGAGAAGCCCCAGCAAGACGCGCCCCGAGGAGTGTCTTGCCACATGTCAACACTGGGTCTGACTGAGTGCCTCCAGGAGAGATGCCCAAGCAAGACGCGCCCCGAGGAGCATCTTGTCACATGTCAACACTGGGTCTGACTGAGCGCCTCCAGGAGCGAGGCCCAAGCAAGAAACGCCCGAGGAGCGTCTTGACACATGTCAACACTGGGTCTGACTGAGCGCCTCCAGGAGAGAGGTCCAAGCAACACGCGCCCCGAGGAACGTCTTGCCACATGTCAACACTGGGTCTGACTGAGTGCCTCCATGAGAGAAGCCCCAGCAAGACGCGCCCCGAGGAGCGTCTTGTCAAATGTCACTACTCGGTCTGACTGAGCGCCTCCAGGAGATAGGCCCAAGCAAGACGTGCCCCGAGGAGCGTCTTGCCACATGTCAACAATGGGTCTGACTGAGGGCCTCCAGGAGAGAAGCCCAAGCAAGAAGCGCCCCGAGGAGCGTCTTGCCACATGTCAACACTGGGTCTGACTGAGCGCCTCCAGGAGAGAGGCCCAAGCAAGACACGCCCCGAGGAGCGTCTTGACACATGATAACACTGGGTCTGACTGAGGGCCTCCATGTGAGAAGCCCAAGCAAGACGCGCCCCGAGGAGAGTCTTGCCACATGTCAACACTGGGTCTGACAGAGGGCATCCAGGAGAGAGGCCCAAGCAATACGCGCCCCGAGGAGCGTCTTGCCACATGTCAACAATGGGTCTGACTGAGGGCCTCCAGGAGAGAAGCCCAAGGAAGTCGCGCCCCGAGGAGCTTCTTGCCACATGTCAACACTGGGTCTGACAGAGGGCCTCCATGAGAGAGGCCCAATCAAGACGCGCCCCGAGGAGTGTCTTGCCACATGTCAACACTGGGTCTGACTGAGCGCCTCCAGGAGAGAGGCCCAAGCAAGACGCGCCCCGAGGAGCGTCTTGCCACGTGTCAACACTGGGTCTGACTTAGCGCCTCCAGGAGAGAGGCCCAAGCAAGATGCGCCCCGAGGAGCGTCTTGCCACGTGTCACCACTGGGTCTGACTGAGCTCCTCCAGGAGAGAGGCCCAAGCAAGACGCGCCCCGAGGAGCGTCTTGCCACGTGTCACCACTGGGTCTGATTGAGCACCTCCAGGAGAGAGGCCCCAGCAAGACGCGCCGCGAGGAGCATCTTGCCTTATGTCAGCACTCAGTCTGACTGAGCGCCTCCAGGAGAGAGGCCCAAGCAAGACCCGCCCCGAGGAGCGTCTTGCCACATGTCACTACTCGGTCTAACTGAGCGCCTCCAGGAGAGAGGTCCAAGCAAGACACGCCCCGAGGAGCGTCTTGCCACATGTCACTACTCGGTCTGAATGAGCGCCTCCAGGAGGGAGGTCCAAGCAAGACGCGCCCCGAGGAGCGTCTTGCCACATGTCAGCACTCGGTCTGACTGAGCGCCTCCAGGAGAGAGGCCCAAGCAAGACGCGCCCTGAGGAGCGTCTTGACACATGTCTCCTCTTGGTCTGACTGAGTGCCTCCAGGAGAGAGGCCCAAGCAAGACGTGCCCCGAGGAGCATCTTGCCACATGTCAACACTGGGTCTGACTGAGTGCCTCCATGAGAGAAGCCCCAGCAAGACGCGCCCCGAGGAAAGTCTTGCCACATGTCAACACTGGGTCTGACTGAGCACCTCCAGGAGAGAGGCCCAAGCAATACGCGTCCCGAGGAGCGTCTTGCCACATGTCAACACTGGGTCTGACTGAGCGCCTCCAGGAGAAAGGCCCGAGGAGCGTCTTGCCATATGTCACCTCTGGGTCTGACTGAGCGCCTCCAGGAGATAGGCGCAAGCAAGAAACGTCCGAGAAGCGTCTTGACACATGTCAACACTGGGTCTGACTGAGTGCCTCCAGGAGAGAGGCCCCAGCAAGACGCGCCCCGAGGAGCGTCTTGCCACATGTCAGCACTCGGTCTGACTGAGCGCCTCCAGGAGAGAGGCCCAAGCAAGAAGCGCCCCGAGGAGCGTCTTGCCACATGTCAACCTTGGGTCTGACTGAGGGCCTCCAGGAGAGAAGCCCAAGCAAGACGTGCCCGAGGAGCTTCTTGCCACATGTCAACACTGGGTCTAATTGAGCGCCTCCAGGAGAGAGGCCCAAGCAAGACGCGCCCCGAGGAGCGTCTTGCCTCATGTCACTACTCGGTCTGACTGAGCGCCTCCAGGAGAGAGGTCCAAGCCACACGCGCCCCGAGGAGCGTCTTGCCACATGTCAACACTGGGTCTGACTGAGTGCCTCCATGAGAGAAGCCCCAGCAAGACGCGCCCGAGGAGCGTCTTGCCACATGTCACTACTCGGTCTGACTGAGAGCCTCCAGGAGAGAGGCCCAAGCAAGACGTGCCCCGAGGAGCGTCTTGCCACATGTCAACAATGGGTCTGACTGAGGGCCTCCAGGAGAGAAGCCCAAGCAAGAAGCGCCCCGAGGAGCGTCTTGCCACATGTCAACACTGGGTCTGACTGAGCGCCTCCAGGAGAGAGGCCCAAGCAAGACACGCCCCGAGGAGCGTCTTGACCCATGTCAACACTGGGTCTGACTGAGGGCCTCCATGAGAGAAGCCCAAGCAAGACGCGCCCCGAGGAGAGTCTTGCCACATGTCAACACTGGTTCTGACAGAGGGCATCCAGGAGAGAGGCCCAAGCAATACGCGCCCCGAGGAGCGTCTTGCCAGATGTCAACAATGGGTCTGACTGAGGGTCTCCAGGAGAGAAGCCAAAGCAAGACGCGCCCCGAGGAGCTTCTTTCCACATGTCAACAATGGGTCTTACTGAGGGCCTCCATGAGAGAAGCCCAAGCAAGACGCGCCCCGAGGAGTGTCTTGCCACATGTCAACACTGTGTCTGACTGAGCGCCTCCAGGAGAGAGGCCCAAGCAAGACGCGCACCGAGGAGCGTCCTGCCACGTGTCAACACTGGGTCTGACTTAGCGCCTCCAGGAGAGAGGCCCAAGCAAGATGCGCCCCGAGGAGCATCTTGCCTTATGTCAGCACTCGGTCTGACTGAGCGCCTCCAGGAGAGAGGCCCAAACAAGACCCGCCACGAGGAGCGTCTTGCCACATGTCACTACTCGGTCTAACTGAGCGCCTCCAGGAGAGAGGTCCAAGCAAGACACGCCCCGAGGAGCGTCTTGCCACATGTCACTACTCGGTCTGACTGAGCGCCTCCAGGAGGGAGGTCCAAGCAAGACGCGCCCCGAGGAGCGTCTTGCCACATGTCAACACTGGTTCTGACAGAGGGCATCCAGGAGAGAGGCCCAAGCAATACGCGCCCCGAGGAGCGTCTTGCCAGATGTCAACAATGGGTCTGACTGAGGGTCTCCAGGAGAGAAGCCAAAGCAAGACGCGCCCCGAGGAGCTTCTTTCCACATGTCAACAATGGGTCTTACTGAGGGCCTCCATGAGAGAAGCCCAAGCAAGACGCGCCCCGAGGAGTGTCTTGCCACATGTCAACACTGTGTCTGACTGAGCGCCTCCAGGAGAGAGGCCCAAGCAAGACGCGCACCGAGGAGCGTCCTGCCACGTGTCAACACTGGGTCTGACTTAGCGCCTCCAGGAGAGAGGCCCAAGCAAGATGCGCCCCGAGGAGCATCTTGCCTTATGTCAGCACTCGGTCTGACTGAGCGCCTCCAGGAGAGAGGCCCAAGCAAGACCCGCCACGAGGAGCGTCTTGCCACATGTCACTACTCGGTCTAACTGAGCGCCTCCAGGAGAGAGGTCCAAGCAAGACACGCCCCGAGGAGCGTCTTGCCACATGTCACTACTCGGTCTGACTGAGCGCCTCCAGGAGGGAGGTCCAAGCAAGACGCGCCCCGAGGAGCGTCTTGCCACATGTCACTACTCGGTCTGACTGAGCGCCTCCAGGAGAGAGGCCCAAGCAAGACGTGCCCCGAGGAGCTTCTTGCCACATGTCAACACTGGGTCTGACTGAGGGCCTCCAGGAGAGAAGCCCAAGCAAGATGCGCCCCGAGGAGCGTCTTGCCACATGTCAGCACTCGGTCTGACTGAGCGCCTCCAGGAGAGAGGCCCAAGCAAGACGCGCCCCGAGGAGCGTCTTGCCACATGTCAACACTGGGTCTGACTGAGCGCCTCCAGGATAGAGGCCCAAGCAAGACGCGCCCCGAGGAGCGTCTTGCCACATGTGAACACTGGGTCTGACTGAGCGCCTCCAGGAGAGAGGCCCAAGCAAGACGCGCCCGGAGGAGCGTCTTGCCACATGTCAGCACTCGGTCTGACTGAGCGCCTCTAGGAGAGAGGCCCAAGCAAGACGCGCCCCGAGGAGTGTCTTGACACATGTCTCCTCTGGGTCTGACTGAGCGCCTCCAGGAGAGAGGCCCAAGCAAGACGTGCCCCGGGGAGCATCTTGCCACATGTCAACACTCGGTCTGACTGAGCGCCTCCAGGAGAGAGGCCCAAGCAAGACGCGCCCCGAGGAGAGTCTTGCCACATGTCAGCACTCGGTCTGACTGAGCGCCTCCAGGAGAGAGGCCCAAGCAAGACGCGCCCCGAGGAGAGTCTTGCCACATGTCAGCACTCGGTCTGACTGAGCGCCTCCAGGAGAGAGGCCCAAGCAAGACGCGCCCCGAGGAGCGTCTTGACACATTTCTCCTCTGGGTCTGACTGAGCGCCTCCAGGAGAGAGGCCCAAGCAAGACGTTCCCCGAGGAGCGTCTTTCCACAAGTGAACACTGGGTCTGACTGAGTGCCTCCATGAGAGAAGCCCCAGCAAGACGCGCCCCGAGGAGCGTCTTGCCACATGTCAACACTGGGTCTGACTGAGCGCCTCCAGGAGAGAGGCCCGAGGAGCGTCTTGACACATGTCACCTCTGGGTCTGACTGAGCGCCTCCAGGAGAGAGGCCAAAGCAAGACGCGCCCCGAGGAGCGTCTTGTCACATGTCAACACTGGGTCTGACTGAGCGCCTCCAGGAGTGAGGCCCAAGCAAGAAACGCCCGAGGAGCGTCTTGACACATGTCAACACTGGGTCTGACTGAGCGCCTCCAGGAGAGAGGCCCAAGCAAGACGCGCCCGGAGGAGCGTCTTGCCACATTTCAGCACTCGGTCTGACTGAGCGCCTCTAGGAGAGAGGCCCAAGCAAGACGCGCCCCGAGGAGCGTCTTGACACATGTCTCCTATGGGTCTGACTGAGCGCCTCCAGGAGAGAGGCCCAAGCAAGATGTGCCCCGAGGAGCGTCTTTCCACATGTCAACACTGGGTCTGACTGAGTGCCTCCATGAGAGAAGCCCCAGCAAGACGCGCCCCGAGGAGCGTCTTGCCACATGTCAACACTGGGTCTGACTGAGCGCCTCCAGGAGAGAGGCCCGAGGAGCGTCTTGACACATGTCACCTCTGGGTCTGACTGAGCGCCTTCAGGAGAGAGGCCCAAGCAAGACGCGCCCCGAGGAGCGTCTTGTCACATGTCAACACTGGGTCTGACTGAGCGCCTCCAGGAGCGAGGCCCAAGCAAGAAACGCCCGAGGAGCGTCTTGACACATGTCAACACAGGGTCTGACTGAGCGCCTCCAGGAGAGAGGTCCAAGCAACACGCGCCCCGAGGAGCATCTTGCCACATGTCAACACTGGGTCTGACTGAGTGCCTCCATGAGAGAAGCCCCAGCAAGACGCGCCCCGAGGAGCGTCTTGTCACATGTCACTACTTGGTCTGACTGAGCGCCTCCAGGAGAGAGGCCCAAGCAAGACGTGCCCCGAGGAGCGACTTGCCACATGTCAACAATGGGTCTGACTGAGGGCCTCCAGGAGAGAAGCCCGAGCAAGACGCGCCCCGAGGAGCGTCTTGCCACATGTCAACACTGGGTCTGACTGAGCGCCTCCAGGAGAGAGGCCCAAGCAAGACACGCCCCGAGGAGAGTCTTGCCACATGTCAACACTGGGTCTGACAGAGGGCCTCCAGGAGAGAAGCCCAAGGAAGACGCGCCCCGAGGAGCTTCTTGCCACATTTCAGCACTCGGTCTAACTGAGCGCCTCCAGGAGAGAGGCCAAAGCAAGATGCGCCCCGAGGAGCGTCTTGACACATGTCAACACTGGGTCTGACAGAGGGCCCCCAGGAGAGAGGCCCAAATAAGACGCGCCCCGAGGAGCGTCTTGCCACATGTCAACACTGGGTCTGACTGAGGGCCTCCAGGAGAGAAGCCCACGCAAGATGCGCCCCGAGGAGCGTCTTGCCACATGTCAGCACTCGGTCTGACTGAGCGCCTCCAGGAGAGAGGTCCAAGCAAGACGCGCCCCGAGGAGCGTCTTGCCACATGTCACTACTCGGTCTGACTGAGCGCCTCCAGGAGAGAGGCCCAAGCAAGACGTGCCCCGAGGAGCGTCTTAACACATGTCAACAATGGGTCTGACTGAGGGCGTCCAGGAGAGAAGCCCAAGCAAGACGCGCCCCGAGGAGCGTCTTGCCACATGTCTACACTGGGTCTGACTGAGGGCCTCCAGGAGAGAGGCCCAAATAAGACGCGCCCCGAGGAGCGTCTTGCCACATGTCAACAATGTGTCTGACTGAGGGCCTCCAGGAGAGAAGCCCAAGCAAGACGCGCCCCGAGGAGCGTCTTGCCACATGTCAGCACTCGGTCTGACTGAGCGCCTCCAGGAGAGAGGCCCAAGCAAGACGCGCCCCGAGGAGCGTCTTGCCACATGTCAACACTGGGTCTGACTGAGCACCTCCAGGAGAGAGGCCCAAGCAAGACGCGCCCCGAGGAGAGTCTTGCCACATGTCAGCACTCGGTCTGACTGAGCGCCTCCAGGAGAGAGGCCCAAGCAAGACGCGCCCCGAGGAGCGTCTTGACACATTTCTCCTCTTGGTCTGACTGAGCACCTCCAGGAGAGAGGCCCAAGCAAGACGTTCCCCGAGGAGCGTCTTTCCACATGTCAACACTGGGTCTGACTGAGTGCCTCCATGAGAGAAGCCCCAGCAAGACGCGCCCCGAGGAGCGTCTTGCCACATGTCAACACTGGGTCTGACTGAGCACCTCCAGGAGAGAGGCCCAAGCAAGACGCGCCCCGAGGAGCGTCTTGCCACATGTCAACACTGGGTCTGACTGAGCGCCTCCAGGAGAGAGGCCCGAGGAGCGTCGTGACACATGTCACCTCTGGGTCTGACTGAGCGCCTCCAGGAGAGAGGCCCAAGCAAGACGCGCCCCGAGGAGCGTCTTGTCACACGTCAACACTGGGTCTGACTGAGCGCCTCCAGGAGCGAGGCCCAAGCAAGAAACGCCCGAGGAGCGTCTTGACACATGTCAACACTGGGTCTGACTGAGCGCCTCCAGGAGAGAGGTCCAAGCAACACGCGCCCCAAGGAGCGTCTTGCCACATGTCAAGACTGGGTCTGACTGAGTGCCTCCATGAGAGAAGCCCCAGCAAGACGCGCCCCGAGGAGCGTCTTGTCACATGTTACTACTCGGTCTGACTGAGCGCCTCCAGGAGAGAGGCCCAAGCAAGATGTGCCCCGAGGAGCGTCTTGCCACATGTCAACAATGGGTCTGACTGAGGGCCTCCAGGAGAGAAGCCCAAGCAAGAAGCGCCCCGAGGAGCGTCTTGCCACATGTCAACACTGGGTCTGACTGAGCGCCTCCAGGAGAGAGGCCCAAGCAAGACACGCCCCGAGGAGCGTCTTGACACATGTTAACACTGGGTCTGACTGAGGGCCTCCATGTGAGAAGCCCAAGCAAGACGCGCCCCGAGGAGAGTCTTGCCAAATGTCAACACTGGGTCTGACAGAGGGCATCCAGGAGAGAGGCCAGAGCAATACGCTCCCCGAGGAGCGTCTTGCCACATGTCAACAATGGGTCTGACTGAAGGCCTCCAGGAGAGAAGCCCAAGGAAGAAGCGCCCCGAGGACCTTCTTGCCACATGTCAGCACTCGGTCTGACTGAGCGCCTCCAGGAGAGAGGCCAAAGCAAGATGCGCCCCGAGGAGCGTCTTGACACATGTCAACACTGGGTCTGACAGAGGGCCTCCATGAGAGAGGCCCAAGCAAGACGCGCCCCGAGGAGTGTCTTGCCACATGTCAACACTGGGTTTGACTGAGCGCCTCCAGGAGAGAGGCCCAAGCAAGACGCGCCCCGAGGAGCGTCTTGCCACGTGTCAACACTGGGTCTGACTTAGCGCCTCCAGGAGAGAGGTCCAAGCAAGATGCGCCCCGAGGAGCGTCTTGCCACGTGTCACCACTGGGTCTGACTGAGCTCCTCCAGGAGAGAGGCCCAAGCAAGACGCGCCCCGAGGAGCGTCTTGCCACGTGTCACCACTGGGTCTGATTGAGCACCTCCAGGAGAGAGACCCCAGCAAGACGCGCCGCGAGGAGCATCTTGCTTTATGTCAGCCCTCGGTCTGACTGAGCGCCTCCAGGAGAGAGGCCCAAGCAAGACCTGCCACGAGGAGCGTCTTGCCACATGTCACTACTCGGTCTAACTGAGCGCCTCCAGGAGAGAGGTCCAAGCAAGACACGCCCCGAGGAGCGTCTTGCCACATGTCACTACTCGGTCTGACTGAGCGCCTCCAGGAGGGAGGTCCAAGCAAGATGCGCCCCGAGGAGCGTCTTGCCACATGTCACTACTCGGTCTGACTGAGCGCCTCCAGGAGAGAGGCCCAAGCAAGACATGCCCCGAGGAGCGTCTTGCCACATGTCAACACTGGGTCTGACTGAGGGCCTCCAGGAGAGAAGCCCAAGCAAGATGCACCCCGAGGAGCGTCTTGCCACATGTCAGCACTCGGTCTGACTGAGCGCCTCCAGGAGAGAGGCCCAAGCAAGACGCGCCCCGTGGAGCGTCTTGCCACATGTCAACACTGGGTCTGACTGAGCGCCTCCAGGAGAGAGGCCCAAGCAAGACGCGCCCCGAGGAGCGTCTTGCCACATGTGAACACTGGGTCTGACTGAGCGCCTCCAGGAGAGAGGCCCAAGCAAGACGCGCCCGGAGGAGCGTCTTGCTTGGGCCTCCAGGAGAGAGGCCCAAGCAAGACGCGCCCGGAGGAGCGTCTTGCCACATTTCAGCACTCGGTCTGACTGAGCGCCTCTAGGAGAGAGGCCCAAGCAAGACGTGCCCCGAGGAGCGTCTTTCCACATGTCAACACTGGGTCTGACTGAGTGCCTCCATGAGAGAAGCCCCAGCAAGACGCGCCCCGAGGAGCGTCTTGCCACATGTCAACACTGGGTCTGACTGAGCGCCTCCAGGAGAGAGGCCCGAGGAGCGTCTTGACACATGTCACCTCTGGGTCTGACTGAGCGCCTCCAGGAGAGAGGCCCAAGCAAGACGCGCCCCGAGGAGCGTCTTGTCACATGTCAACACTGGGTCTGACTGAGCGCCTCCAGGAGCGAGGCCCAAGCAAGAAACGCCCGAGGAGCGTCTTGACACATGTCAACACTGGGTCTGACTGAGCGCCTCCAGGAGAGAGGTCCAAGCAACACGCGCCCCGAGGAGCGTCTTGCCACATGTCAACACTGGGTCTGACTGAGTGCCTCCATGAGAGAAGCCCCAGCAAGACGCGCCACGAGGAGCGTCTTGTCACATGTCACTATTTGGTCTGACTGAGCGCCTCCAGGAGAGAGGCCCAAGCAAGACGTGCCCCGAGGAGCGTCTTGCCACATGTCAACAATGGGTCTGACTGAGGGCCTCCAGGAGAGAAGCCCAAGCAAGAAGCACCCCGAGGAGCGTCTTGCCACATGTCAACACTGGGTCTGACTGAGCGCCTCCAGGAGAGAGGCCCAAGCAAGACACGCCCCGAGGAGAGTCTTGCCACATGTCAACACTGGGTCTGACAGAGGGCATCCAGGAGAGAGGCCAGAGCAATACGCGCCCCGAGGAGCGTCTTGCCACATGTCAACAATGGGTCTGACTGAGGGCCTCCAGGAGAGAAGCCCAAGGAAGACGCGCCCCGAGGAGCTTCTTGCCACATGTCAGCACTCGGTCTGACTGAGCGCCTCCAGGAGAGAGGCCAAAGCAAGATGCGCCCCGAGGAGCGTCTTGACACATGTCAACACTGGGTCTGACAGAGGGCCCCCAGGAGAGAGGCCCAAATAAGACGCGCCCCGAGGAGCGTCTTGCCACATGTCAACACTGGGTCTGACTGAGGGCCTCCAGGAGAGAAGCCCACGCAAGATGCGCCCCGAGGAGCGTCTTGCCACATGTCAGCACTCTGTCTGACCGAGCGCCTCCAGGAGAGAGGCCTAAGCAAGACGCGCCCCGAGGAGCATCTTGCCACATGTCAACACTGGGTCTAACTGAGCGCCTCCAGGAGAGAGGCCCAAGCAAGACGCGCCCCGAGGAGCGTCTTGCCACATGTGAACACTGGGTCTGATTGAGCACCTCCAGGAGAGAGGCCCCAGCAAGACGCGCCACGAGGAGCATCTTGCCTTATGTCAGCACTCGGTCTGACTGAGCGCCTCCAGGAGAGAGGCCCAAGCAAGACCCGCCCCGAGGAGCGTCTTGCCACATGTCACTACTCGGTCTAACTGAGCGCCTCCAGGAGAGAGGTCCAAGCAAGACACGCCCCGAGGAGCGTCTTGCCATAAGTCACTACTCGGTGTGACTGAGCGCCTCCAGGAGGGAGGTCCAAGCAAGACGTGCCCCGAGGAGCGTCTTGCCACATGTCAACAATGGGTCTGACTGAGGGCCTCCAGGAGGGAGGTCCAAGCAAGACGTGCCCCGAGGAGCGTCTTGCCACATGTCAACAATGGGTCTGACTGAGGGCCTCCAGGAGAGAAGCCCAAGCAAGACGCGCCCCGAGGAGCGTCTTGCCACATGTCAACACTGGGTCTGACTGAGGGCCCCCAGGATAGAGGCCCAAATAAGACGCGCCCCGAGGAGCGTCTTGCCACATGTCAACACTGGGTCTGACTGAGCGCCTCCAGGAGAGATGCCCAAGCAAGACGCGCCCCGAGGAGCGTCTTGCCACATGTCAACACTGGGTCTGACTGAGCGCCTCCAGGAGAGAGGCCCAAGCAAGACGCGCCCAGAGGAGCGTCTTGACACATGTCTCCTCTGGGTCTGACTGAGCGCCTCCAGGAGAGAGGCCCAAGCAAGACGTGCCCCGAGGAGCATCTTGCCACATGTCAACACTCGGTCTGACTGAGCGCCTCCAGGAGAGAGGCCCAAGCAAGACGCGCCCCGAGGAGCGTCTTGCCACATGTCAACACTGGGTCTGACTGAGCGCCTCCAGGAGAGAGGCCCAAGCAAGACGCGCCCCGAGGAGCGTCTTGACACACTTCTTCTCTGGGTCCGACTGAGCGCCTCCAGGAGAGAGGCCCAAGCAAGACGTGCCCCGAGGAGCGTCTTTCCACATGTCAACACTGGGTCTGAATGAGTGCCTCCATGAGAGAAGCCCCAGCAAGACGCGCCCCGAGGAGCGTCTTGCCACATGTCAACACTGGGTCTGACTGAGCACCTCCAGGAGAGAGGCCCAAGCAAGACGCGCCCCGAGGAGCGTCTTGCCACATGTCAACACTGGGTCTGACTGAGTGCCTTCATGAGAGAAGCCCCAGCAAGACGCGCCCCGAGGAGCGTCTTGTCACATGTCACTACTCGGTCTGACTGAGCGCCTCCAGGAGAGAGGCCCAAGCAAGACGTGCCCCGAGGAGCGTCTTGCCACATGTCAACAATGGGTCTGACTGAGGGCCTCCAGGAGAGAAGCCCAAGCAAGAAGCGCCCCGAGGAGCGTCTTGCCACATGTCAACACTGGGTCTGACTGAGCGCCTCCAGGAGAGAGGCCCAAGCAAGACACGCCCCGAGGAGCGTCTTGACACATGATAACACTGGGTCTGACTGAGGGCCTCCATGTGAGAAGCCCAAGCAAGACGCGCCCCGAGGAGAGTCTTGCCACATGTCAACACTGGGTCTGACAGAGGGCATCCAGGAGAGAGGCCCAAGCAATACGCGCCCCGAGGAGCGTCTTGCCACATGTCAACAATGGGTCTGACTGAGGGCCTCCAGGAGAGAAGCCCAAGGAAGACGCGCCCCGAGGAGCTTTTTGCCACATGTCAGCACTGGGTCTGACTGAGCGCCTCCAGGAGAGAGGCCAAAGCAAGATGCGCCCCGAGGAGCGTCTTGACACATGTCAACACTGGGTCTGACAGAGGGCATCCAGGAGAGAGGCCCAAGCAATACGCGCCCCGAGGAGCGTCTTGTCACATGTCAACACTGGGTCTGACTGAGCGCCTCCATGAGAGAAGCCCCAGCAAGACGCGCCCCGAGGAGCGTCTTGCCAGATGTCAACACTGGGTCTGACTGAGTGCCTCCAGGAGAGAGGCCCAAGCAAGACGCGCCCCGAGGAGCGTCTTGTCACATGTCAACACTGGGTCTGACTGAGCGCCTCCAGGAGCGAGGCCCAAGCAAGAAACGCCCGAGGAGCGTCTTGACACATGTCAACACTGGGTCTGACTGAGCGCCTCCAGGAGAGAGGTCCAAGCAACACGCGCCCCGAGGAGCGTCTTGCCACATGTCAACACTGGGTCTGACTGAGTGCCTCCATGAGAGAAGCCCCAGCAAGACGCGCCCCGAGGAGCGTCTTGTCACATGTCACTACTCGGTCTGACTGAGCGCCTCCAGGAGAGAGACCCAAGCAAGACGTGCCCCGAGGAGCGTCTTGCCACATGTCAACAATGGGTCTGACTGAGGGCCTCCAGGAGAGAAGCCCAAGCAAGAAGCGCCCCGAGGAGCGTATTGCCACATGTCAACACTGGGTCTGACTGAGCGCCTCCAGGAGAGAGGCCCAAGCAAGACACGCCCCGAGGAGCGTCTTGACACATGATAACACTGGGTCTGACTGAGGGCCTCCATGTGAGAAGCCCAAGCAAGACGCGCCCCGAGGAGAGTCCTGCCACATGTCAACACTGGGTCTGACAGAGGGCATCCAGGAGAGAGGCCCAAGCAACATGCGCCCCGAGGAGCGTCTTGCCACATGTCAACAATGGGTCTGACTGAGGGCCTCCAGGAGAGAAGTCCAAGGAAGTCGCGCCCCGAGGAGCTTCTTGCCACATGTCAGCACTCGGTCTGACTGAGCGCCTCCAGGAGAGAGGCCAAAGCAAGATGCGCCCCGAGGAGCGTCTTGACACATGTCAACACTGGGTCTGACAGAGGGCCTCCATGAGAGAGGCCCAAGCAAGACGCGCCCCGAGGAGTGTCTTGCCACATGTCAACACTGGGTCTGACTGAGCGCCTCCAGGAGAGAGGCCCAAGCAAGACGCGCCCCGAGGAGCGTCTTGCCACGTGTCAACACTGGGTCTGACTTAGCGCCTCCAGGAGAGAGGCCCAAGCAAGATGCGCCCCGAGGAGCGTCTTGCCACGTGTCACCACTGGGTCTGACTGAGCTCCTCCAGGAGAGAGGCCCAAGCAAGACGCGCCCCGAGGAGCGTCTTGCCACGTGTCACCACTGGGTCTGATTGAGCACCTCCAGGAGAGAGGCCCCAGCTAGACGCGCCGCGAGGAGCATCTTGCCTTATGTCAGCACTCGGTCTGACTGAGCGCCTCCAGGAGAGAGGCCCAAGCAAGACCCGCCCCGAGGAGCGTCTTGCCACATGTCACTACTCGGTCTAACTGAGCGCCTCTAGGAGAGAGGTCCAAGCAAGACACGCCCCGAGGAGCGTCTTGCCACATGTCACTACTCGGTCTGACTGAGCGCCTCCAGGAGGGAGGTCCAAGCAAGACGCGCCCCTAGGAGCGTCTTGCCACATGTCAGCACTCGGTCTGACTGAGCGCCTCCAGGAGAGAGGCCCAAGCAAGACGCGCCCCGAGGAGCGTCTTGACACATGTCTCCTCTTGGTCTGACTGAGCGCCTCCAGGAGAGAGGACCAAGCAAGACGTGCCCCGAGGAGCATCTTGCCACATGTCAACACTGGGTCTGACTGAGCGCCTCCAGGAGAGAGGCCCGAGGAGCGTCTTGCCACATGTCACCTCTGGGTCTGACTGAGCGCCTCCAGGAGAGAGGCGCAAGCAAGAAACGCCCGAGAAGCGTCTTGACACATGTCAACACTGGGTCTGACTGAGCGCCTCCAGGAGAGAGGGCCCAGCAAGACGCGCCCCGAGGAGCGTTTTGCCACATGTCAGCACTCGGTCTGACTGAGCGCCTCCAGGAGAGAGGCCCAAGCAAGAAGCGCCCCGAGGAGCGTCTTGCCACATGTCAACAATGGGTCTGACTGAGGGCCTCCAGGAGAGAAGCCCAAGCAAGACGCGCCCCGAGGAGCTTCTTGCCACATGTCAGCACTCGGTCTGACTGAGCGCCTCCAGGAGAGAGGCCAAAGCAAGATGCGCCCCGAGGAGTGTCTTGACACATGTCAACACTGGGTCTGACAGAGGGCATCCAGGAGAGAGGCCCAAGCAATATGCGCCCCGAGGAGCGTCTTGTCACATGTCAACAATGGGTCTGACTGAGGGCCTCCAGGAGAGAAGCCCAAGCAAGAAGCGCCCCGAGGAGCGTATTGCCACATGTCAACACTGGGTCTGACTGAGCGCCTCCAGGAGAGAGGCCCAAGCAAGACACGCCCCGAGGAGCGTCTTGACACATGATAACACTGGGTCTGACTGAGGGCCTCCATGTGAGAAGCCCAAGCAAGACGCGCCCCGAGGAGAGTCCTGCCACATGTCAACACTGGGTCTGACAGAGGGCATCCAGGAGAGAGGCCCAAGCAACATGCGCCCCGAGGAGCGTCTTGCCACATGTCAACAATGGGTCTGACTGAGGGCCTCCAGGAGAGAAGTCCAAGGAAGTCGCGCCCCGAGGAGCTTCTTGCCACATGTCAGCACTCGGTCTGACTGAGCGCAACCAGGAGAGAGGCCAAAGCAAGATGCGCCCCGAGGAGCGTCTTGACACATGTCAACACTGGGTCTGACAGAGGGCCTCCATGAGAGAGGCCCAAGCAAGACGCGCCCCGAGGAGTGTCTTGCCACATGTCAACACTGGGTCTGACTGAGCGCCTCCAGGAGAGAGGCCCAAGCAAGACGCGCCCCGAGGAGCGTCTTGCCACGTGTCAACACTGGGTCTGACTTAGCGCCTCCAGGAGAGAGGCCCAAGCAAGATGCGCCCCGAGGAGCGTCTTGCCACGTGTCACCACTGGGTCTGACTGAGCTCCTCCAGGAGAGAGGCCCAAGCAAGACGCGCCCCGAGGAGCGTCTTGCCACGTGTCACCACTGGGTCTGATTGAGCACCTCCAGGAGAGAGGCCCCAGCTAGACGCGCCGCGAGGAGCATCTTGCCTTATGTCAGCACTCGGTCTGACTGAGCGCCTCCAGGAGAGAGGCCCAAGCAAGACCCGCCCCGAGGAGCGTCTTGCCACATGTCACTACTCGGTCTAACTGAGCGCCTCTAGGAGAGAGGTCCAAGCAAGACACGCCCCGAGGAGCGTCTTGCCTTATGTCACTACTCGGTCTGACTGAGCGCCTCCAGGAGGGAGGTCCAAGCAAGACGCGCCCCTAGGAGCGTCTTGCCACATGTCAGCACTCGGTCTGACTGAGCGCCTCCAGGAGAGAGGCCCAAGCAAGACGCGCCCTGAGGAGCGTCTTGACACATGTCTCCTCTTGGTCTGACTGAGCGCCTCCAGGAGAGAGGACCAAGCAAGACGTGCCCCGAGGAGCATCTTGCCACATGTCAACACTGGGTCTGACTGAGTGCCTCCATGAGAGAAGCCCCAGCAAGACGCGCCCCGAGGAAAGTCTTGCCACATGTCAACACTGGGTCTGACTGAGCGCCTCCAGGAGAGAGGCCCGAGGAGCGTCTTGCCACATGTCACCTCTGGGTCTGACTGAGCGCCTCCAGGAGAGAGGCGCAAGCAAGAAACGCCCGAGAAGCGTCTTGACACATGTCAACACTGGGTCTGACTGAGCGCCTCCAGGAGAGAGGCCCCAGCAAGACGCGCCCCGAGGAGCGTTTTGCCACATGTCAGCACTCGGTCTGACTGAGCGCCTCCAGGAGAGAGGCCCAAGCAAGAAGCGCCCCGAGGAGCGTCTTGCCACATGTCAACAATGGGTCTGACTGAGGGCCTCCAGGAGAGAAGCCCAAGCAAGACGCGCCCCGAGGAGCTTCTTGCCACATGTCAGCACTCGGTCTGACTGAGCGCCTCCAGGAGAGAGGCCAAAGCAAGATGCGCCCCGAGGAGCGTCTTGACACATGTCAACACTGGGTCTGACAGAGGGCATCCAGGAGAGAGGCCCAAGCAATACGCGCCCCGAGGAGCGTCTTGTCACATGTCAACACTGGGTCTGACTGAGCGCCTCCATGAGAGAAGCCCCAGCAAGACGCGCCCCGAGGAGCGTCTTGCCACATGTCAACACTGGGTCTGACTGAGTGCCTCCAGGAGAGAGGCCCAAGCAAGACGCGCCCCGAGGAGCGTCTTGTCACATGTCAACACTGGGTCTGACTGAGCGCCTCCAGGAGCGAGGCCCAAGCAAGAAACGCCCGAGGAGCGTCTTGACACATGTCAACACTGGGTCTGACTGAGCGCCTCCAGGAGAGAGGTCCAAGCAACACGCGCCCCGAGGAGCGTCTTGCCACATGTCAACACTGGGTCTGACTGAGTGCCTCCATGAGAGAAGCCCCAGCAAGACGCGCCCCGAGGAGCGTCTTGTCACATGTCACTACTCGGTCTGACTGAGCGCCTCCAGGAGAGAGGCCCAAGCAAGACGTGCCCCGAGGAGCGTCTTGCCACATGTCAACAATGGGTCTGACTGAGGGCCTCCAGGAGAGAAGCCCAAGCAAGAAGCGCCCCGAGGAGCGTCTTGCCACATGTCAACACTGGGTCTGACTGAGCGCCTCCAGGAGAGAGGCCCAAGCAAGACACACCCCGAGGAGCGTCTTGACACATGATAACACTGGGTCTGACTGAGGGCCTCCATGTGAAAAGCCCAAGCAAGACGCGCCCCGAGGAGAGTCCTGCCACATGTCAACACTGGGTCTGACAGAGGGCATCCAGGAGAGAGGCCCAAGCAACATGCGCCCCGAGGAGCGTCTTGCCACATGTCAACAATGGGTCTGACTGAGGGCCTCCAGGAGAGAAGTCCAAGGAAGTCGCGCCCCGAGGAGCTTCTTGCCACATGTCAGCACTCGGTCTGACTGAGCGCCTCCAGGAGAGAGGCCAAAGCAAGATGCGCCCCGAGGAGCGTCTTGACACATGTCAACACTGGGTCTGACAGAGGGCCTCCATGAGAGAGGCCCAAGCAAGACGCGCCCCGAGGAGTGTCTTGCCACATGTCAACACTGGGTCTGACTGAGCGCCTCCAGGAGAGAGGCCCAAGCAAGACGCGCCCCGAGGAGCGTCTTGCCACGTGTCAACACTGGGTCTGACTTAGCGCCTCCAGGAGAGAGGCCCAAGCAAGATGCGCCCCGAGGAGCGTCTTGCCACGTGTCACCACTGGGTCTGACTGAGCTCCTCCAGGAGAGAGGCCCAAGCAAGACGCGCCCCGAGGAGCGTCTTGCCACGTGTCTCCACTGGGTCTGATTGAGCACCTCCAGGAGAGAGGCCCCAGCTAGACGCGCCGCGAGGAGCATCTTGCCTTATGTCAGCACTCGGTCTGACTGAGCGCCTCCAGGAGAGAGGCCCAAGCAAGACCCGCCCCGAGGAGCGTCTTGCCACATGTCACTACTCGGTCTAACTGAGCGCCTCTAGGAGAGAGGTCCAAGCAAGACACGCCCCGAGGAGCGTCTTGCCACATGTCACTACTCGGTCTGACTGAGCGCCTCCAGGAGGGAGGTCCAAGCAAGACGCGCCCCTAGGAGCGTCTTGCCACATGTCAGCACTCGGTCTGACTGAGCGCCTCCAGGAGAGAGGCCCAAGCAAGACGCGCCCTGAGGAGCGTCTTGACACATGTCTCCTCTTGGTCTGACTGAGCGCCTCCAGGAGAGAGGACCAAGCAAGACGTGCCCCGAGGAGCATCTTGCCACATGTCAACACTGGGTCTGACTGAGTGCCTCCATGAGAGAAGCCCCAGCAAGACGCGCCCCGAGGAAAGTCTTGCCACATGTCAACACTGGGTCTGACTGAGCGCCTCCAGGAGAGAGGCCCGAGGAGCGTCTTGCCACATGTCACCTCTGGGTCTGACTGAGCGCCTCCAGGAGAGAGGCGCAAGCAAGAAACGCCCGAGAAGCGTCTTGACACATGTCAACACTGGGTCTGACTGAGCGCCTCCAGGAGAGAGGCCCCAGCAAGACGCGCCCCGAGGAGCGTTTTGCCACATGTCAGCACTCGGTCTGACTGAGCGCCTCCAGGAGAGAGGCCCAAGCAAGAAGCGCCCCGAGGAGCGTCTTGCCACATGTCAACAATGGGTCTGACTGAGGGCCTCCAGGAGAGAAGCCCAAGCAAGACGCGCCCCGAGGAGCTTCTTGCCACATGTCAACACTGGGTCTAATTGAGCGCCTCCAGGAGAGAGGCCCAAGCAAGACGCGCCCCGAGGAGCGTCTTGCCTCATGTCACTACTCGGTCTGACTGAGCGCCTCCAGGAGAGAGGTCCAAGCCACACGCGCCCCGAGGAGCGTCTTGCCACATGTCAACACTGGGTCTGACTGAGTGCCTCCATGAGAGAAGCCCCAGCAAGACGCGCCCCGAGGAGCGTCTTGCCACATGTCACTACTCGGTCTGACTGAGCGCCTCCAGGAGAGAGGCCCAAGCAAGACGTGCCCCGAGGAGCGTCTTGCCACATGTCAACAATGGGTCTGACTGAGGGCCTCCAGGAGAGAAGCCCAAGCAAGAAGCGCCCCGAGGAGCGTCTTGCCACATGTCAACACTGGGTCTGACTGAGCGCCTCCAGGAGAGAGGCCCAAGCAAGACACGCCCCGAGGAGCGTCTTGACCCATGTCAACACTGGGTCTGACTGAGGGCCTCCATGAGAGAAGCCCAAGCAAGACGCGCCCCGAGGAGAGTCTTGCCACATGTCAACACTGGGTCTGACAGAGGGCATCCAGGAGAGAGGCCCAAGCAATACGCGCCCCGAGGAGCGTCTTGCCACATGTCAACAATGGGTCTGACTGAGGGCCTCCAGGAGAGAAGCCAAAGCAAGACGCGCCCCGAGGAGCTTCTTTCCACATGTCAACAATGGGTCTTACTGAGGGCCTCCATGAGAGAAGTCCAAGCAAGACGCGCACCGAGGAGCGTCCTGTCACGTGTCAACACTGGGTCTGACTTAGCGCCTCCAGGAGAGAGGCCCAAGCAAGATGCGCCCCGAGGAGCATCTTGCCTTATGTCAGCACTCGGTCTGACGGAGCGCCTCCAGGAGAGAGGCCCAAGCAAGATCCGCCACGAGGAGCGTCTTGCCACATGTCACTACTCGGTCTAACTGAACGCCTCCAGGAGAGAGGTCCAAGCAAGACACGCCCCGAGGAGCGTCTTGCCACATGTCACTACTCGGTCTGACTGAGCGCCTCCAGGAGGGAGGTCCAAGCAAGACGCGCCCCGAGGAGCGTCTTGCCACATGTCACTACTCGGTCTGACTGAGCGCCTCCAGGAGAGAGGCCCAAGCAAGACGTGCCCCGAGGAGCGTCTTGCCACATGTCAACACTGGGTCTGACTGAGGGCCTCCAGGAGAGAAGCCCAAGCAAGATGCGCCCCGAGGAGCGTCTTGCCACATGTCAGCACTCGGTCTGACTGAGCGTCTCCAGGAGAGAGGCCCAAGCAAGACGCGCCCCGAGGAGCGTCTTGCCACATGTCAACACTGGGTCTGACTGAGCGCCTCCAGGATAGAGGCCCAAGCAAGACGTGCCCCGAGGAGCGTCTTGCCACATGTGAACACTGGGTCTGACTGAGCGCCTCCAGGAGAGAGGCCCAAGCAAGACGCGCCCGGAGGAGTGTCTTGCCACATGTCAGCACTCGGTCTGACTGAGCGCCTCTAGGAGAGAGGCCCAAGCAAGACGCGCCCCGAGGAGTGTCTTGACACATGTCTCCTCTGGGTCTGACTGAGCGCCTCCAGGAGAGAGGCCCAAGCAAGACGTGCCCCGAGGAGCATCTTGCCACATGTCAACACTCGGTCTGACTGAGCGCCTCCAGGAGAGAGGCCCAAGCAAGACGCGCCCCGAGGAGCGTCTTGCCACATGACATCACTGGGTCTGACTGAGCGCCTCCAGGACAGAGGCCCAAGCAAGACGCGCCCCGAGGAGAGTCTTGCCACATGTCAGCACTCGGTCTGACTGAGCGCCTCCAGGAGAGAGGCCCAAGCAAGACGCGCCCCGAGGAGCGTCTTGACACATTTCTCCTCTGGGTCTGACTGAGCGCCTCCAGGAGAGAGGCCCAAGCAAGACGTTCCCCGAGGAGCGTCTTTCCACATGTCAACACTGGGTCTGACTGAGTGCCTCCATGAGAGAAGCCCCAGCAAGACGCGCCCCGAGGAGCGTCTTGCCACATGTCAACACTGGGTTTGACTGAGCGCCTCCACGAGAGAGGCCCGAGGAGCGTCTTGACACATGTCACCTCTGGGTCTGACTGAGCGCCTCCAGGAGAGAGGCCAAAGCAAGACGCGCCCCGAGGAGCGTCTTGTCACATGTCAACACTGGGTCTGACTGAGCGCCTCCAGGAGCGAGGCCCAAGCAAGAAACGCCCGAGGAGCGTCTTGACACATGTCAACACTGGGTCTGACTGAGCGCCTCCAGGAGAGAGGCCCAAGCAAGACGCTCCCGGAGGAGCGTCTTGACACATGTCTCCTATGGGTCTGACTGAGCGCCTCCAGGAGAGAGGCCCAAGCAAGACGTGCCCCGAGGAGCGTCTTTCCACATGTCAACACTGGGTCTGACTGAGTGCCTCCATGAGAGAAGCCCCAGCAAGACGCGCCCCGAGGAGCGTCTTGCCACATGTCAACACTGGGTCTGACTGAGCGCCTCCAGGAGAGAGGCCCGAGGAGCGTCTTGACATATGTCACCTCTGGGTCTGACTGAGCGCCTCCAGGAGAGAGGCCCAAGCAAGACGCGCCCCGAGGAGTGTCTTGTCACATGTCAACACTGGGTCTGACTGAGCGCCTCCAGGAGCGAGGCCCAAGCAAGAAACGCCCGAGGAGCGTCTTGACACATGTCAACACAGGGTCTGACTGAGCGCCTCCAGGAGAGAGGTCCAAGCAACACGCGCCCCGAGGAGCGTCTTGCCACATGTCAACACTGGGTCTGACTGAGTGCCTCCATGAGAGAAGCCCCAGCAAGACGCGCCCCGAGGAGCGTCTTGTCACATGTCACTACTTGGTCTGACTGAGCGCCTCCAGGAGAGAGGCCCAAGCAAGACGTGCCCCGAGGAGCGACTTGCCACATGTCAACAATGGGTCTGACTGAGGGCCTCCAGGAGAGAAGCCCAAGCAAGACGCGCCCCGAGGAGCGTCTTGCCACATGTCAACACTGGGTCTGACTGAGCGCCTCCAGGAGAGAGGCCCAAGCAAGACACGCCCCGAGGAGAGTCTTGCCAAATGTCAACACTGGGTCTGACAGAGGGCATCCAGGAGAGAGGCCCAAGCAATACGCGCCCCGAGGAGCGTCTTGCCACATGTCAACAATGGGTCTGACTGAGGGCCTCCAGGAGAGAAGCCCAAGGAAGACGCGCCCCGAGGAGCTTCTTGCCACATGTCAGCACTCGGTCTGACTGAGCGCCTCCAGGAGAGAGGCCAAAGCAAGATGCGCCCCGAGGAGCGTCTTGACACATGTCAACACTGGGTCTGACAGAGGGCCCCCAGGAGAGAGGCCCAAATAAGACGCGCCCCGAGGAGCGTCTTGCCACATGTCAACACTGGGTCTGACTGAGGTCCTCCAGGAGAGAAGCCCACGCAAGATGCGCCCCGAGGAGCGTCTTGACACATGTCAACACTGGGTCTGACTGAGGGCCTCCATGTGAGAAGCCCAAGCAAGACGCGCCCCGAGGAGAGTCTTGCCACATGTCAACACTGGGTCTGACAGAGGGCATCCAGGAGAGAGGCCCAAGCAACATGCTCCCCGAGGAGCGTCTTGCCACATGTCAACAATGGGTCTGACTGAGGGCCTCCAGGAGAGAAGTCCAAGGAAGTCGCGCCCCGAGGAGCTTCTTGCCACATGTCAGCACTCGGTCTGACTGAGCGCCTCCAGGAGAGAGGCCAAAGCAAGATGCGCCCCGAGGAGCGTCTTGACACATGTCAACACTGGGTCTGACAGAGGGCCTCCATGAGAGAGGCCCAAGCAAGACGCACCCCGAGGAGTGTCTTGCCACATGTCAACACTGGGTCTGACTGAGCGCCTCCAGGAGAGAGGCCCAAGCAAGACGCGCCCCGAGGAGCGTCTTGCCACGTGTCAACACTGGGTCTGACTTAGCGCCTCCAGGAGAGAGGCCCAAGCAAGATGCGCCCCGAGGAGCGTCTTGCCACGTGTCACCACTGGGTCTGACTGAGCTCCTCCAGGAGAGAGGCCCAAGCAAGACGCGCCCCGAGGAGCGTCTTGCCACGTGTCACCACTGGGTCTGATTGAGCACCTCCAGGAGAGAGGCCCCAGCTAGACGCGCCGCGAGGAGCATCTTGCCTTATGTCAGCACTCGGTCTGACTGAGCGCCTCCAGGAGAGAGGCCCAAGCAAGACCCGCCCCGAGGAGCGTCTTGCCACATGTCACTACTCGGTCTAACTGAGCGCCTCCAGGAGAGAGGTCCAAGCAAGACACGCCCCGAGGAGCGTCTTGCCACATGTCACTACTCGGTCTGACTGAGCGCCTCCAGGAGGGAGGTCCAAGCAAGACGCGCCCCTAGGAGCGTCTTGCCACATGTCAGCACTCGGTCTGACTGAGCGCCTCCAGGAGAGAGGCCCAAGCAAGACGCGCCCTAAGGAGCGTCTTGACACATGTCTCCTCTTGGTCTGACTGAGCGCCTCCAGGAGAGAGGACCAAGCAAGACGTGCCCCGAGGAGCATCTTGCCACATGTCAACACTGGGTCTGACTGAGTGCCTCCATGAGAGAAGCCCCAGCAAGACGCGCCCCGAGGAAAGTCTTGCCACATGTCAACACTGGGTCTGACTGAGCGCCTCCAGGAGAGAGGCCCGAGGAGCGTCTTGCCACATGTCACCTCTGGGTCTGACTGAGCGCCTCCAGGAGAGAGGCGCAAGCAAGAAACGCCCGAGAAGCGTCTTGACACATGTCAACACTGGGTCTGACTGAGCGCCTCCAGGAGAGAGGCCCCAGCAAGACGCGCCCCGAGGAGCGTTTTGCCACATGTCAGCACTCGGTCTGACTGAGCGCCTCCAGGAGAGAGGCCCAAGCAAGAAGCGCCCCGAGGAGCGTCTTGCCACATGTCAACAATGGGTCTGACTGAGGGCCTCCAGGAGAGAAGCCCAAGCAAGACGCGCCCCGAGGAGCTTCTTGCCACATGTCAACACTGGGTCTAATTGAGCGCCTCCAGGAGAGAGGCCCAAGCAAGACGCGCCCCGAGGAGCGTCTTGCCTCATGTCACTACTCGGTCTGACTGAGCGCCTCCAGGAGAGAGGTCCAAGCCACACGCGCCCCGAGGAGCGTCTTGCCACATGTCAACACTGGGTCTGACTGAGTGCCTCCATGAGAGAAGCCCCAGCAAGACGCGCCCCGAGGAGCGTCTTGCCACATGTCACTACTCGGTCTGACTGAGCGCCTCCAGGAGAGAGGCCCAAGCAAGACGTGCCCCGAGGAGCGTCTTGCCACATGTCAACAATGGGTCTGACTGAGGGCCTCCAGGAGAGAAGCCCAAGCAAGAAGCGCCCCGAGGAGCGTCTTGCCACATGTCAACACTGGGTCTGACTGAGCGCCTCCAGGAGAGAGGCCCAAGCAAGACACGCCCCGAGGAGCGTCTTGACCCATGTCAACACTGGGTCTGACTGAGGGCCTCCATGAGAGAAGCCCAAGCAAGACGCGCCCCGAGGAGAGTCTTGCCACATGTCAACACTGGGTCTGACAGAGGGCATCCAGGAGAGAGGCCCAAGCAATACGCGCCCCGAGGAGCGTCTTGCCACATGTCAACAATGGGTCTGACTGAGGGCCTCCAGGAGAGAAGCCAAAGCAAGACGCGCCCCGAGGAGCTTCTTTCCACATGTCAACAATGGGTCTTACTGAGGGCCTCCATGAGAGAAGTCCAAGCAAGACGCGCACCGAGGAGCGTCCTGTCACGTGTCAACACTGGGTCTGACTTAGCGCCTCCAGGAGAGAGGCCCAAGCAAGATGCGCCCCGAGGAGCATCTTGCCTTATGTCAGCACTCGGTCTGACTGAGCGCCTCCAGGAGAGAGGCCCAAGCAAGACCCGCCACGAGGAGCGTCTTGCCACATGTCACTACTCGGTCTAACTGAGCGCCTCCAGGAGAGAGGTCCAAGCAAGACACGCCCCGAGGAGCGTCTTGCCACATGTCACTACTCGGTCTGACTGAGCGCCTCCAGGAGGGAGGTCCAAGCAAGACGCGCCCCGAGGAGCGTCTTGCCACATGTCACTACTCGGTCTGACTGAGCGCCTCCAGGAGAGAGGCCCAAGCAAGACGTGCCCCGAGGAGCGTCTTGCCACATGTCAACACTGGGTCTGACTGAGGGCCTCCAGGAGAGAAGCCCAAGCAAGATGCGCCCCGAGGAGCGTCTTGCCACATGTCAGCACTCGGTCTGACTGAGCGTCTCCAGGAGAGAGGCCCAAGCAAGACGCGCCCCGAGGAGCGTCTTGCCACATGTCAACACTGGGTCTGACTGAACGCCTCCAGGATAGAGGCCCAAGCAAGACGTGCCCCGAGGAGCGTCTTGCCACATGTGAACACTGGGTCTGACTGAGCGCCTCCAGAAGAGAGGCCCAAGCAAGACGCGCCCGGAGGAGTGTCTTGCCACATGTCAGCACTCGGTCTGACTGAGCGCCTCCAGGAGAGAGGCCCAAGCAAGACGCGCCCCGAGGAGTGTCTTGACACATGTCTCCTCTGGGTCTGACTGAGCGCCTCCAGGAGAGAGGCCCAAGCAAGACATGCCCCAAGGAGCATCTTGCCACATGTCAACACTCGGTCTGACTGAGCGCCTCCAGGAGAGAGGCCCAAGCAAGACGCGCCCCGAGGAGCGTCTTGCCACATGTCAACACTGGGTCTGACTGAGCGCCTCCAGGACAGAGGCCCAAGCAAGACGCGCCCCGAGGAGAGTCTTGCCACATGTCAGCACTCGGTCTGACTGAGCGCCTCCAGGAGAGAGGCCCAAGCAAGACGCGCCCCGAGGAGCGTCTTGACACATTTCTCCTCTGGTTCTGACTGAGCGCCTCCAGGAGAGAGGCCCAAGCAAGATGTTCCCCGAGGAGCGTCTTTCCACATGTCAACACTGGGTCTGACTGAGTGCCTCCATGAGAGAAGCCCCAGCAAGACGCGCCCCGAGGAGCGTCTTGCCACATGTCAACACTGGGTCTGACTGAGCGCCTCCAGGAGAGAGGCCCGAGGAGCGTCTTGACACATGTCACCTCTGGGTCTGACTGAGCGCCTCCAGGAGAGAGACCAAAGCAAGACGCGCCCCGAGGAGCGTCTTGTCACATGTCAACACTGGGTCTGACTGAGCGCCTCCAGGAGCGAGGCCCAAGCAAGAAACGCCCGAGGAGCGTCTTGACACATGTCAACACTGGGTCTGACTGAGCGCCTCCAGGAGAGAGGCCCAAGCAAGACGCGCCCGGAGGAGCGTCTTGACACATGTCTCCTATGGGTCTGACTGAGTGCCTCCAGGAGAGAGGCCCAAGCAAGACGTGCCCCGAGGAGCGTCTTTCCACATGTCAACACTGGGTCTGACTGAGTGCCTCCATGAGAGAAGCCCCAGCAAGACGCGCCCCGAGGAGCGTCTTGCCACATGTCAACACTGGGTCTGACTGAGCGCCTCCAGGAGAGAGGCCCGAGGAGCGTCTTGACATATGTCACCTCTGGGTCTGACTGAGCGCCTCCAGGAGAGAGGCCCAAGCAAGACGCGCCCCGAGGAGCGTCTTGTCACATGTCAACACTGGGTCTGACTGAGCGCCTCCAGGAGCGAGGCCCAAGCAAGAAACGCCCGAGGAGCGTCTTGACACATGTCAACACAGGGTCTGACTGAGCGCCTCCAGGAGAGAGGTCCAAGCAACACGCGCCCCGAGGAGCGTCTTGCCACATGTCAACACTGGGTCTGACTGAGTGCCTCCATGAGAGAAGCCCCAGCAAGACGCGCCCCGAGGAGCGTCTTGTCACATGTCACTACTTGGTCTGACTGAGCGCCTCCAGGAGAGAGGCCCAAGCAAGACGTGCCCCGAGGAGCGACTTGCCACATGTCAACAATGGGTCTGACTGAGGGCCTCCAGGAGAGAAGCCCAAGCAAGACGCGCCCCGAGGAGCGTCTTGCCACATGTCAACACTGGGTCTGACTGAGCGCCTCCAGGAGAGAGGCCCAAGCAAGACACGCCCCGAGGAGAGTCTTGCCACATGTCAACACTGGGTCTGACAGAGGGCATCCAGGAGAGAGGCCCAAGCAATACGCGCCCCGAGGAGCGTCTTGCCACATGTCAACAATGGGTCTGACTGAGGGCCTCCAGGAGAGAAGCCCAAGGAAGACGCGCCCCGAGGAGCTTCTTGCCACATGTCAGCACTCGGTCTGACTGAGCGCCTCCAGGAGAGAGGCCAAAGCAAGATGCGCCCCGAGGAGCGTCTTGACACATGTCAACACTGGGTCTGACAGAGGGCCCCCAGGAGAGAGGCCCAAATAAGACGCGCCCCGAGGAGCGTCTTGCCACATGTCAACACTGGGTCTGACTGAGGGCCTCCAGGAGAGAAGCCCACGCAAGATGCGCCCCGAGGAGCGTCTTGCCACATGTCAGCACTCGGTCTGACTGAGCGCCTCCAGGAGAGAGGCCCAAGCAAGACGCGCCCCGAGGAGCGTCTTGCCACATGTCAACACTGGGTCTGACTGAGCGCCTCCAGGAGAGAGGCCCAAGCAAGACGCGCCCCGAGGAGCGTCTTGCCACATGTGAACACTGGGTCTGATTGAGCAACTCCAGGAGAGGCCCCAGCAAGACGCGCTGCGAGGAGCATCTTGCCTTATGTCAGCACTCGGTCTGACTGAGCGCCTCCAGGAGAGAGGCCCAAGCAAGACCCGCCCCGAGGAGCGTCTTGCCACATGTCACTACTCGGTCTAACTGAGCGCCTCCAGGAGAGAGGTCCAAGCAAGACACGCCCCGAGGAGCGTCTTGCCATATGTCACTATTCGGTCTGACTGAGCGCCTCCAGGAGGGAGGTCCAAGCAAGACGTGCCCCGAGGAGCCTCTTGCCACATGTCAACAATGGGTCTGACTGAGGGCCTCCAGGAGAGAAGCCCAAGCAAGACGCGCCCCGAGGAGCGTCTTGCCACATGTCAACACTGGGTCTGACTGAGGGCCCCCAGGATAGAGGCCCAAATAAGACGCGCCCCGAGGAGCGTCTTGCCACATGTCAACACTGGGTTTGACTGAGGGCCTCCAGGAGAGAAGCCCAAGCAAGATGCGCCCCGAGGAGCGTCGTGCCACATGTCAGCACTCGGTCTGACTGAGCGCCTCCAGGAGAGAGGCCCAAGCAAGACGCGCCCCGAGGAGCGTCATCGCCACATGTCAACACTGGGTCTGACTGAGCGCCTCCAGGAGAGAGGCCCAAGCAAGACGCGCCCCGAGGAGCGTCTTGACACATGTCTCCTCTGGGTCTGACTGAGCGCCTCCAGGAGAGAGGCCCAAGCAAGACGTGCCCCGAGGAGCATCTTGCCACATGTCAACACTCGGTCTGACTGAGCGCCTCCAGGAGAGAGGCCCAAGCAAGACGCGCCCCGAGGAGCGTCTTGCCACATGTCAACACTGGGTCTGACTGAGCGCCTCCAGGAGAGAGGCCCAAGCAAGACGCGCCCCGAGGAGAGTCTTGCCACACTTCTTCTCTGGGTCTGACTGAGCGCTTCCAGGAGAGGCCCAAGCAAGACGTTCCACGAGGAGTGTCTTTCCACATGTCAACACTGGGTCTGAATGAGTGCCTCCATGAGAGAAGCCCCAGCAAGACGCGCCCCGAGGAGCGTCTTGCCACATGTCAACACTGGGTCTGACTGAGCGCCTCCAGGAGAGAGGCCCGAGGAGCGTCTTGACACATGTCACCTCTGGGTCTGACTGAGCGCCTCCAGGAGAGAGGCCCAAGCAAGACGCGCCCCGAGGAGCGTCTTGTCACATGTCAACACTGGGTCTGACTGAGCGCCTCCAGGAGCGAGGCCCAAGCAAGAAACGCCCGAGGAGCGTCTTGACACATGTCAACACTGGGTCTGACTGAGCGCCTCCAGGAGAGAGGTCCAAGCAACACGCGCCCCGAGGAGCGTCTTGCCACATGTCAACACTGGGTCTGACTGAGTGCCTCAATGAGAGAAGCCCCTGCAAAACGCGCCCCGAGGAGCGTCTTGTCACATGTCACTACTCGGTCTGACTGAGCGCCTCCAGGAGATAGGCCCAAGCAAGACGTGCCCCGAGGAGTGTCTTGCCACATGTCAACAATGGGTCTGACTGAGGGCCTCCAGGAGAGAAGCCCAAGCAAGAAGCGCCCCGAGGAGTGTCTTGCCACATGTCAACACTGGGTCTGACTGAGCGCCTCCAGGAGAGAGGCCCAAGCAAGACACGCCCCGAGGAGTGTCTTGACACATGATAACACTGGGTCTGACAGAGGGCCTCCATGTGAGAAGCCCAAGCAAGACGCGCCCCGAGGAGAGTCTTGCCACATGTCAACACTGGGTCTGACAGAGGGCATCCAGGAGAGAGGCCCAAGCAATACGCGGCCCGAGGAGCGTCTTGTCACATGTCAACAATGGGTCTGACTGAGGGCCTCCAGGAGAGAAGCCCAAGGAAGACGCGCCCCGAGGAGCTTCTTGCCACATGTCAGCACTCGGTCTGACTGAGCGCCTCCAGGAGAGAGGCCAAAGCAAGATGCGCCCCGAGGAGCGTCTTGACACATGTCAACACTGGGTCTGACAGAGGGCCTCCATGAGAGAGGCCCAAGCAAGACGCGCCCCGAGGAGTGTCTTGCCACTTGTCAACACTGGGTCTGACTGAGCGCCTCCAGGAGAGAGGCCCAAGCAAGACGCGCACCGAGGAGCGTCTTGCCACGTGTCAACACTGGGTCTGACTTAGCGCCTCCAGGAGAGAGGCCCAAGCAAGATGCGCCCCGAGGAGCGTCTTGCCACGTGTCACCACTGGGTCTGACTGAGCTCCACCAGGAGAGAGGCCGAAGCAAGACGCGCCCCGAGGAGCGTCTTGCCACGTGTCACCACTGGGTCTGATTGAGCACCTCCAGGAGAGAGGCCCCAGCAAGACGCGCCGCGAGGACCATCTTGCCTTATGTCAGCACTCGGTCTGACTGAGCGCCTCCAGGAGAGAGGCCCAAGCAAGACGCGCCCCGAGGAGAGTCTTGCCATACTTCTTCTCTGGGTCTGACTGAGCGCCTCCAGGAGAGAGGTCCAAGCAAGACGTTCCACGAGGAGCGTCTTTCCACAGGTCAACAATGGGTCTGAATGAGTGCCTCCATGAGAGAAGCCCCAGCAAGACGCGCCCCGAGGAGCGTCTTGCCACATGTCAACACTGGGTCTGACTGAGCGCCTCCAGGAGAGAGGCGTGAGGAGCGTCTTGACACATGTCACCTCTGGGTCTGACTGAGCGCCTCCAGGAGAGAGGCCCAAGCAAGACGCGCCCCGAGGAGCGTATTGTCACATGTCAACACTGGGTCTGACTGAGCGCCTCCAGGAGCGAGGCCCAAGCAAGAAACGCCCGAGGAGCGTCTTGACACATGTCAACACTGGGTCTGACTGAGCGCCTCCAGGACAGAGGCCCAAGCAAGACGCGCCCCGAGGAGAGTCTTGCCACATGTCAGCACTCGGTCTGACTGAGCGCCTCCAGGAGAGAGGCCCAAGCAAGACGCGCCCCGAGGAGCGTCTTGACACATTTCTCCTCTGGTTCTGACTGAGCGCCTCCAGGAGAGAGGCCCAAGCAAGATGTTCCCCGAGGAGCGTCTTTCCACATGTCAACACTGGGTCTGACTGAGTGCCTCCATGAGAGAAGCCCCAGCAAGACGCGCCCCGAGGAGCGTCTTGCCACATGTCAACACTGGGTTTGACTGAGCGCCTCCACGAGAGAGGCCCGAGGAGCGTCTTGACACATGTCACCTCTGGGTCTGACTGAGCGCCTCCAGGAGAGAGGCCAAAGCAAGACGCGCCCCGAGGAGCGTCTTGTCACATGTCAACACTGGGTCTGACTGAGCGCCTCCAGGAGCGAGGCCCAAGCAAGAAACGCCCGAGGAGCGTCTTGACACATGTCAACACTGGGTCTGACTGAGCGCCTCCAGGAGAGAGGCCCAAGCAAGACGCGCCCGGAGGAGCGTCTTGACACATGTCTCCTATGGGTCTGACTGAGTGCCTCCAGGAGAGAGGCCCAAGCAAGACGTGCCCCGAGGAGCGTCTTTCCACATGTCAACACTGGGTCTGACTGAGTGCCTCCATGAGAGAAGCCCCAGCAAGACGCGCCCCGAGGAGCGTCTTGCCACATGTCAACACTGGGTCTGACTGAGCGCCTCCAGGAGAGAGGCCCGAGGAGCGTCTTGACATATGTCACCTCTGGGTCTGACTGAGCGCCTCCAGGAGAGAGGCCCAAGCAAGACGCGCCCCGAGGAGCGTCTTGTCACATGTCAACACTGGGTCTGACTGAGCGCCTCCAGGAGCGAGGCCCAAGCAAGAAACGCCCAAGGAGCGTCTTGACACATGTCAACACAGGGTCTGACTGAGCGCCTCCAGGAGAGAGGTCCAAGCAACACGCGCCCCGAGGAGCGTCTTGCCACATGTCAACACTGGGTCTGACTGAGTGCCTCCATGAGAGAAGCCCCAGCAAGACGCGCCCCGAGGAGCGTCTTGTCACATGTCACTACTTGGTCTGACTGAGCGCCTCCAGGAGAGAGGCCCAAGCAAGACGTGCCCCGAGGAGCGACTTGCCACATGTCAACAATGGGTCTGACTGAGGGCCTCCAGGAGAGAAGCCCAAGCAAGACGCGCCCCGAGGAGCGTCTTGCCACATGTCAACACTGGGTCTGACTGAGCGCCTCCAGGAGAGAGGCCCAAGCAAGACACGCCCCGAGGAGAGTCTTGCCACATGTCAACACTGGGTCTGACAGAGGGCATCCAGGAGAGAGGCCCAAGCAATATGCGCCCCGAGGAGCATCTTGCCACATGTCAACAATGGGTCTGACTGAGGGCCTCCAGGAGAGAAGCCCAAGGAAGACGCGCCCCGAGGAGCTTCTTGCCACATGTCAGCACTCGGTCTGACTGAGCGCCTCCAGGAGAGAGGCCAAAGCAAGATGCGCCCCGAGGAGCGTCTTGACACATGTCAACACTGGGTCTGACAGAGGGCCCCCAGGAGAGAGGCCCAAATAAGACGCGCCCCGAGGAGCGTCTTGCCACATGTCAACACTGGGTCTGACTGAGGGCCTCCAGGAGAGAAGCCCACGCAAGATGCGCCCCGAGGAGCGTCTTGCCACATGTCAGCACTCGGTCTGACTGAGCGCCTCCAGGAGAGAGGCCCAAGCAAGACGCGCCCCGAGGAGCGTCTTGCCACATGTCAACACTGGGTCTGACTGAGCGCCTCCAGGAGAGAGGCCCAAGCAAGACGCGCCCCGAGGAGCGTCTTGCCACATGTGAACACTGGGTCTGATTGAGCAACTCCAGGAGAGGCCCCAGCAAGACGCGCTGCGAGGAGCATCTTGCCTTATGTCAGCCCTCGGTCTGACTGAGCGCCTCCAGGAGAGAGGCCCAAGCAAGACCCGCCCCGAGGAGCGTCTTGCCACATGTCACTACTCGGTCTAACTGAGCGCCTCCAGGAGAGAGGTCCAAGCAAGACACGCCCCGAGGAGCGTCTTGCCATATGTCACTATTCGGTCTGACTGAGCGCCTCCAGGAGGGAGGTCCAAGCAAGACGTGCCCCGAGGAGCCTCTTGCCACATGTCAACAATGGGTCTGACTGAGGGCCTCCAGGAGAGAAGCCCAAGCAAGACGCGCCCCGAGGAGCGTCTTGCCACATGTCAACACTGGGTCTGACTGAGGGCCCCCAGGATAGAGGCCCAAATAAGACGCGCCCCGAGGAGCGTCTTGCCACATGTCAACACTGGGTTTGACTGAGGGCCTCCAGGAGAGAAGCCCAAGCAAGATGCGCCCCGAGGAGCGTCGTGCCACATGTCAGCACTCGGTCTGACTGAGCGCCTCCAGGAGAGAGGCCAAAGCAAGACGCGCCCCGAGGAGCGTCATCGCCACATGTCAACACTGGGTCTGACTGAGCGCCTCCAGGAGAGAGGCCCAAGCAAGACGCGCCCCGAGGAGCGTCTTGACACATGTCTCCTCTGGGTCTGACTGAGCGCCTCCAGGAGAGAGGCCCAAGCAAGACGTGCCCCGAGGAGCATCTTGCCACATGTCAACACTCGGTCTGACTGAGCGCCTCCAGGAGAGAGGCCCAAGCAAAACGCGCCCCGAGGAGCGTCTTGCCACATGTCAACACTGGGTCTGACTGAGCGCCTCCAGGAGAGAGGCCCAAGCAAGACGCGCCCCGAGGAGAGTCTTGCCACACTTCTTCTCTGGGTCTGACTGAGCGCCTCCAGGAGAGGCCCAAGCAAGACGTTCCACGAGGAGCGTCTTTCCACATGTCAACACTGGGTCTGAATGAGTGCCTCCATGAGAGAAGCCCCAGCAAGACGCGCCCCGAGGAGCGTCTTGCCACATGTCAACACTGGGTCTGACTGAGCGCCTCCAGGAGAGAGGCCCGAGGAGCGTCTTGACACATGTCACCTCTGGGTCTGACTGAGCGCCTCCAGGAGAGAGGCCCAAGCAAGACGCGCCCCGAGGAGCGTCTTGTCACATGTCAACACTGGGTCTGACTGAGCGCCTCCAGGAGCGAGGCCCAAGCAAGAAACGCCCGAGGAGCGTCTTGACACATGTCAACACTGGGTCTGACTGAGCGCCTCCAGGAGAGAGGTCCAAGCAACACGCGCCCCGAGGAGCGTCTTGCCACATGTCAACACTGGGTCTGACCGAGTGCCTCAATGAGAGAAGCCCCTGCAAAACGCGCCCCGAGGAGCGTCTTGTCACATGTCACTACTCAGTCTGACTGAGCGCCTCCAGGAGATAGGCCCAAGCAAGACGTGCCCCGAGGAGTGTCTTGCCACATGTCAACAATGGGTCTGACTGAGGGCCTCCAGGAGAGAAGCCCAAGCAAGAAGCGCCCCGAGGAGCGTCTTGCCACATGTCAACACTGGGTCTGACTGAGCGCCTCCAGGAGAGAGGCCCAAGCAAGACACGCCCCGAGGAGTGTCTTGACACATGATAACACTGGGTCTGACAGAGGGCCTCCATGTGAGAAGCCCAAGCAAGACGCGCCCCGAGGAGAGTCTTGCCACATGTCAACACTGGGTCTGACAGAGGGCATCCAGGAGAGAGGCCCAAGCAATACGCGGCCCGAGGAGCGTCTTGTCACATGTCAACAATGGGTCTGACTGAGGGCCTCCAGGAGAGAAGCCCAAGGAAGACGCGCCCCGAGGAGCTTCTTGCCACATGTCAGCACTCGGTCTGACTGAGCGCCTCCAGGAGAGAGGCCAAAGCAAGATGCGCCCCGAGGAGCGTCTTGACACATGTCAACACTGGGTCTGACAGAGGGCCTCCATGAGAGAGGCCCAAGCAAGACGCGCCCCGAGGAGTGTCTTGCCACTTGTCAACACTGGGTCTGACTGAGCGCCTCCAGGAGAGAGGCCCAAGCAAGACGCGCACCGAGGAGCGTCTTGCCACGTGTCAACACTGGGTCTGACTTAGCGCCTCCAGGAGAGAGGCCCAAGCAAGATGCGCCCCGAGGAGCGTCTTGCCACGTGTCACCACTGGGTCTGACTGAGCTCCACCAGGAGAGAGGACCAAGCAAGACGCGCCCCGAGGAGCGTCTTGCCACGTGTCACCACTGGGTCTGATTGAGCACCTCCAGGAGAGAGGCCCCAGCAAGACGCGCCGCGAGGAGCATCTTGCCTTATGTCAGCACTCGGTCTGACTGAGCGCCTCCAGGAGAGAGGCCCAAGCAAGACGCGCCCCGAGGAGAGTCTTGCCATACTTCTTCTCTGGGTCTGACTGAGCGCCTCCAGGAGAGAGGCCCAAGCAAGACGTTCCACGAGGAGCGTCTTTCCACAGGTCAACAATGGGTCTGAATGAGTGCCTCCATGAGAGAAGCCCCAGCAAGACGCGCCCCGAGGAGCGTCTTGCCACATGTCAACACTGGGTCTGACTGAGCGCCTCCAGGAGAGAGGCGTGAGGAGCGTCTTGACACATGTCACCTCTGGGTCTGACTGAGCGCCTCCAGGAGAGAGGCCCAAGCAAGACGCGCCCCGAGGAGCGTATTGTCACATGTCAACACTGGGTCTGACTGAGCGCCTCCAGGAGCGAGGCCCAAGCAAGAAACGCCCGAGGAGCGTCTTGACACATGTCAACACTGGGTCTGACTGAGCGCCTCCAGGAGAGAGGTCCAAGCAACACGCGCCCCGAGGAGCGTCTTGCCACATGTCAACACTGGGTCTGACTGAGTGCCTCCATGAGAGAAGTCCCAGCAAGACGCGCCACGAGGAGCGTCTTGTCACATGTCACTACTTGGTCTGACTGAGCGCCTCCAGGAGAGAGGCCCAAGCAAGACGTGCCCCGAGGAGCGACTTGCCACATGTCAACAATGGGTCTGACTGAGGGCCTCCAGGAGAGAAGCCCAAGCAAGAAGCGCCCCGAGGAGCGTCTTGCCACATGTCAACACTGGGTCTGACTGAGCGCCTCCAGGAGAGAGGCCCAAGCAAGACACGCCCCGAGGAGAGTCTTGCCACATGTCAACACTGGGTCTGACAGAGGGCATCCAGGAGAGAGGCCCAAGCAATACGCGCCCCGAGGAGCGTCTTGCCACATGTCAACAATGGGTCTGACTGAGGGCCTCCAGGAGAGAAGCCCAAGGAAGACGCGCCCCGAGGAGCTTCTTGCCACATGTCAGCACTCGGTCTGACTGAGCGCCTCCAGGAGAGAGGCCAAAGCAAGATGCGCCCCGAGGAGCGTCTTGACACATGTCAACACTGGGTCTGACAGAGGGCCCCCAGGAGAGAGGCCCAAATAAGACGCGCCCCGAAGAGCGTCTTGCCACATGTCAACACTGGGTCTGACTGAGGGCCTCCAGGAGAGAAGCCCACGCAAGATGCGCCCCGAGGAGCGTCTTGCCACATGTCAGCACTCGGTCTGACTGAGCGCCTCCAGGAGAGAGGCCCAAGCAAGACGCGCCCCGAGGAGCGTCTTGCCACATGTCAACACTGGGTCTGACTGAGCGCCTCCAGGAGAGAGGCCCGAGGAGCGTCTTGACACATGTCACCTCTGGGTCTGACTGAGCACGTCCAGGAGAGAGGCCCAAGCAAGACGCGCCCCGAGAAGCGTCTTGTCACATGTCAACACTGGGTCTGACTGAGCGCCTCCAGGAGCGAGGCCCAAGCAAGAAACGCCCGAGGAGCGTCTTGACACATGTCAACACTGGGTCTGACTGAGCGCCTCCAGGAGAGAGGGCCAAGCAACACGCGCCCCGAGGAGCGTCTTGCCACATGTCAACACTGGGTCTGACTGAGTGCCTCCATGAGAGAAGCCCCAGCAAGACGCGCCCCGAGGAGCGTCTTGTCACATGTCACTACTCGGTCTGACTGAGCGCCTCCAGGAGAGAGGCCCAAGCAAGACGTGCCCCGAGGAGCGTCTTGCCACATGTCAACAATGGGTTTGACTGAGGGCCTCCAGGAGAGAAGCCCAAGCAAGAAGCGCCCCGAGGAGCGTCTTGCCACATGTCAACACTGGGTCTGACTGAGTGCCTCCAGGAGAGAGGCCCAAGCAAGACATGCCCCGAGGAGCGTCTTGACACATGATAACACTGGGTCTGACTGAGGGCCTCCATGTGAGAAGCCCAAGCAAGACGCGCCCCGAGGAGAGTCTTGCCACATGTCAACACTGGGTCTGACAGAGGGCATCCAGGAGAGAGGCCCAAGCAATACGCGCCCCGAGGAGCGTCTTGCCACATGTCAACAATGGGTCTGACTGAGGGCCTCCAGGAGAGAAGCCCAAGGAAGACGCGCCCCGAGGAGCTTCTTGCCACATGTCAGCACTCGGTCTGACTGAGCGCCTCCAGGAGAGAGGCCAAAGCAAGATGCGCCCCGAGGAGCGTCTTGACACATGTCAACACTGGGTCTGACAGAGGGCCTCCATGAGAGAGGCCCAAGCAAGACGCGCCCCGAGGAGTGTCTTGCCACATGTCAACAATGGGTCTGACTTAGCGCCTCCAGGAGAGAGGCCCAAGCAAGATGCGCCCCGAGGAGCGTCTTGCCACGTGTCACCACTGGGTCTGATTGAGCACCTCCAGGAGAGAGGCCCCAGCAAGACGCGCCGCGAGGAGCATCTTGCCTTATGTCAGCACTCGGTCTGACTGAGCGCCTCCAGGAGAGAGGCCCAAGCAAGACGCGCCCCGAGGAGTGTCTTGCCACACTTCTTCTCTGGGTCTGACTGAGCGCCTCCAGGAGAGAGGCCCAAGCAAGACGTTCCACGAGGAGCGTCTTTCCACATGTCAACACTGGGTCTGAATGAGTGCCTCCATGAGAGAAGCCCCAGCAAGACGCGCCCCGAGGAGCGTCTTGCCACATGTCAACACTGGGTCTGACTGAGCGCCTCCAGGAGAGAGGCCCGAGGAGCGTCTTGACACATGTCACCTCTGGGTCTGACTGAGCGCCTCCAGGAGAGAGGCCCAAGCAAGACGCGCCCCGAGGAGCGTCTTGTCACATGTCAACACTGGGTCTGACTGAGCGCCTCCAGGAGCGAGGCCCAAGCAAGAAACGCCCGAGGAGCGTCTTGACACATGTCAACACTGGGTCTGACTGAGCGCCTCCAGGAGAGAGGTCCAAGCAACACGCGCCCCGAGGAGCGTCTTGCCACATGTCAACACTGGGTCTGACTGAGTGCCTCCATGAGAGAAGCCCCAGCAAGACGCGCCCCGAGGAGCGTCTTGTCACATGTCACTACTTGGTCTGACTGAGCGCCTCCAGGAGAGAGGCCCAAGCAAGACGTGCCCCGAGAAGCGACTTGCCACATGTCAACAATGGGTCTGACTGAGGGCCTCCAGGAGAGAAGCCCAAGCAAGAAGCACCCCGAGGAGCGTCTTGCCACATGTCAACACTGGGTCTGACTGAGCCCCTCCAGGAGAGAGGCCCAAGCAAGACACGCCCCGAGGAGAGTCTTGCCACATGTCAACACTGGGTCTGACAGAGGGCATCCAGGAGAGAGGCCCAAGCAAGAAGCGCCCCGAGGAGCGTCTTGCCACATGTCAACACTGGGTCTGACTGAGCGCCTCCAGGAGAGAGGCCCAAGCAAGACACGCCCCGAGGAGAGTCTTGCCACATGTCAACACTGGGTCTGACAGAGGGCATCCAGGAGAGAGGCCCAAGCAATACGCGCCCCGAGGAGCGTCTTGCCACATGTCAGCACTCGGTCTGACTGAGCGCCTCCAGGAGAGAGGCCAAAGCAAGATGCGCCCCGAGGAGCGTCTTGACACATGTCAACACTGGGTCTGACAGAGGGCCCCCAGGAGAGAGGCCCAAATAAGACGCGCCCCGAGGAGCGTCTTGCCACATGTCAACACTGGGTCTGACTGAGGGCCTCCAGGAGAGAAGCCCACGCAAGATGCGCCCCGAGGAGCGTCTTGCCACATGTCAGCACTCGGTCTGACTGAGCGCCTCCAGGAGAGAGGCCCAAGCAAGACGCGCCCCGAGGAGCGTCTTGCCACATGTCAACACTGGGTCTGACTGAGCGCCTCCAGGAGAGAGGCCCAAGCAAGACGCGCCCCAAGGAGCGTCTTGCCACATGTGAACACTGGGTCTGATTGAGCACCTCCAGGAGAGAGGCCCCAGCAAGACGCGCCGCGAGGAGCATCTTGCCTTATGTCAGCACTCGGTCTGACTGAGCGCCTCCAGGAGAGAGGCCCAAGCAAGACCCGCCCCGAGGAGCGTCTTGCCACATGTCACTACTCGGTCTGACTGAGCGCCTCCAGGAGGGAGGTCCAAGCAAGACGTGCCCCGAGGAGCGTCTTGCCACATGTCAACAATGTGTCTGACTGAGGGCCTCCAGGAGAGAAGCCCAAGCAAGACGCGCCCCGAGGAGCGTCTTGCCACATGTCAACACTGGGTCTGACTGAGGGCCCCCAGGATAGAGGCCCAAATAAGACGCGCCCCGAGGAGCGTCTTGCCACATCTCAACTCTGGGTTTGACTGAGGGCCTCCAGGAGAGAAGCCCAAGCAAGATGTGCCCCGAGGAGCGTCGTGCCACATGTCAGCACTCGGTCTGACTGAGCGGCTCCAGGAGAGAGGCCCAAGCAAGACGTGCCCCGAGGAGCGACTTGCCACATGTCAACAATGGGTCTGACTGAGGGCCTCCAGGAGAGAAGCCCAAGCAAGAAGCACCCCGAGGATCGTCTTGCCACATGTCAACACTGGGTCTGACTGAGCGCCTCCAGGATAGAGGCTCAAGCAAGACACGCCCCGAGGAGAGTCTTGCCACATGTCAACACTGGGTCTGACAGAGGGCATCCAGGAGAGAGGCCCAAGCAATACGCGCCCCGAGGAGCGTCTTGCCACATGTCAACAATGGGTCTGACTGAGGGCCTCCAGGAGAGAAGCCCAAGGAAGACGCGCCCCGAGGAGCTTCTTGCCACATGTCAGCGCTCGGTCTGACTGAGCGCCTCCAGGAGAGAGGCCAAAGCAAGATGCGCCCCGAGGAGCGTCTTGACACATGTCAACACTGGGTCTGACAGAGGGCCCCCAGGAGAGAGGCCCAAATAAGACGCGCCCCGAGGAGCGTCTTGCCACATGTCAACACTGGGTCTGACTGAGGGCCTCCAGGAGAGAAGCCCACGCAAGATGCGCCCGAGGAGCGTCTTGCCACATGTCAGCACTCGGTCTGACTGAGCGCCTCCAGGAGAGAGGCCCAAGCAAGACGCGCCCCGAGGAGCGTCTTGCCACATGTCAACACTGGGTCTGACTGAGCGCCTCCAGGAGAGAGGCCCAAGCAAGACGCGCCCCGAGGAGCGTCTTGCCACATGTGAACACTGGGTCTGATTGAGCGCCTCCAGGAGAGAGGCCCAAGCAAGACCCGCCCCGAGGAGCGTCTTGCCACATGTCACTACTCGGTCTAACTGAGCGCCTCCAGGAGAGAGGTCCAAGCAAGACACGCCCCGAGGAGCGTCTTGCCATATGTCACTACTCGGTCTGACTGAGCGCCTCCAGGAGGGAGGTCCAAGCAAGACGTGCCCCGAGGAGCGTCTTGCCACATGTCAACACTGGGTCTGACTGAGGGCCCCCAGGATAGAGGCCCAAATAAGACGCGCCCCAAGGAGCGTCTTGCCACATCTCAACTCTGGGTTTGACTGAGGGCCTCCAGGAGAGAAACCCAAGCAAGATGCGCCCCGAGGAGCGTCGTGCCACATGTCAGCACTCGGTCTGACTGAGCGCCTCCAGGAGAGAGGCCCAAGCAAGACGCGCCCCGAGGAGCGTCATTGCCATATGTCAACACTGGGTCTGACTGAGCGCCTCCAGGAGAGAGGCCCAAGCAAGACGCGCCCCGAGGAGCGTCTTGACACATGTCTCCTCTGGGTCTGACTGAGCGCCTCCAGGAGAGAGGCCCAAGCAAGACGTGCCCCGAGGAGCATCTTGCCACATGTCAACACTCGGTCTGACTGAGCGCCTCCAGGAGAGAGGCCCAATCAAGATGCGCCCCGAGGAGCGTCTTGCCACATGTCAACACTGGGTCTGACTGAGCTTCTCCAGGAGAGAGGCCCAAGCAAGACGCGCCCCGAGGAGAGTCTTGCCACACTTCTTCTCTGGGTCTGACTGAGCGCCTCCAGGAGATAGGCCCAAGCAAGACATGCCCCGAGGAGCGTCTTGCCACATGTCAGCACTCGGTCTGACTGAGCGCCTCCAGGAGAGAGGCCCAAGCAAGACGCGCCCTGAGGAGCGTCTTGACACATGTCTCCTCTTGGTCTGACTGAGCGCCTCCAGGAGAGAGGCCCAAGCAAGACGTTCCCCGAGGAGCATCTTGCCACATGTCAACACTGGGTCTGACTGAGTGCCTCCATGAGAGAAGCCCCAGCAAGACGCGCCCCGAGGAGCGTCTTGCCACATGTCAACACTGGGTCTGACTGAGCACCTCCAGGAGAGAGGCCCAAGCAAGACGCGCCCCGAGGAGCGTCTTGCCACATGTCAACACTGGGTCTGACTGAGCGCCTCCAGGAGAGAAGCCCGAGGAGCGTCTTGCCACATGTCACCTCTGGGTCTGACTGAGCGCCTCCAGGAGAGAGGCGCAAGCAAGAAACGCCCGAGAAGCGTCTTGACACATGTCAACACCGGGTCTGACTGAGCTTCTCCAGGAGAGAGGCCCCAGCAAGACGCGCGCCCAGAGGAGCGTCTTGCCACATGCCAGCACTCGGTCTGACTGAGCGCCTCCAGGAGAGAGGCCCAAGCAAGAAGCGCCCCGAGGAGCGTCTTGCCACATGTCAACACTGGGTCTAATTGAGTGCCTCCAGGAGAGAGGCCCAAGCAAGACGCGCCCCGAGGAGCGTCTTGCCTCATGTCACTACTCGGTCTGACTGAGCGCCTCCAGGAGAGAGGTCCAAGCCACACGCGCCCCGAGGAGCGTCTTGCCACATGTCAACACTGGGTCTGACTGAGTGCCTCCATGAGAGAAGCCCCAGCAAGACGCGCCCCGAGGAGTGTCTTGCCACATGTCACTACTCGGTCTGACTGAGCGCCTCCAGGAGAGAGGCCCAAGCAAGACGTGCCCCGAGGAGCGTCTTGCCACATGTCAACAATGGGTCTGACTGAGGGCCTCCATGAGAGAAGCCCAAGCAAGACGCGCCCCGAGGAGAGTCTTGCCACATGTCAACACTGGGTCTGACAGAGGGCATCCAGGAGAGAGGCCCAAGCAATACGCGCCCTGAGGAGCGTCTTGCCACATGTCAACAATGGGTATGACTGAGGGCCTCCAGGAGAGAAGCCAAAGCAAGACGCGCCCCGAGGAGCTTCTTTCCACATGTCAACAATGGGTCTTACTGAGGGCCTCCATGAGAGAAGCCCAAGCAAGACGTGCCCCGAGGAGTGTCTTGCCACATGTCAACACTGTGTCTGACTGAGCGCCTCCAGGAGAGAGGCCCAAGCAAGACGCGCACCGAGGAGCGTCTTGCCACGTGTCAACACTGGGTCTGACTTAGCGCCTCCAGGAGAGAGGCCCAAGCAAGATGCGCCCCGAGGAGCATCTTGCCTTATGTCAGCACTCGGTCTGACTGAGCGCCTCCAGGAGAGACGCCCAAGCAAGACCCGCCACGAGGAGCGTCTTGCCAAATGTCACTACTAAGTCTAACTGAGTGCCTCCAGGAGAGTGGTCCAAGCAAGACACGCCCCGAGGAGCGTCTTGCTACATGTCACTACTCGGTCTGACTGAGCGCCTCCAGGAGGGAGGTCCAAGCAAGACGCGCCCCGAGGAGCGTCTTGCCACATGTCACTACTCGGTCTGACTGAGCGCCTCCAGGAGAGAGGCCCAAGCAAGACGTGCCCCGAGGAGCGTCTTGCCACATGTCAACACTGGGTCTGACTGAGGGCCTCCAGGAGAGAGGCCCAAGCAAGACGTGCCCCGAGGAGCGTCTTGCCACATGTCAACACTGGGTCTGACTGAGGGCCTCCAGGAGAGAAGCCCAAGCAAGATGTGCCCCGAGGAGCGTCTTGCCACATGTCACTACTCGGTCTGACTGAGCGCCTCCAGGAGAGAGGCCCAAGCAAGACGTGCCCCGAGGAGCGTCTTGTTGGGGCTTCTCTCATGGAGGCACTCAGTCAGACCCAGTGTTGACATGTGGCAAGACGCTCCTCGGGGCGCGTGTTGCATGGACCTCTCTCCTGGAGGCGCTCAGTCAGACCCAGTGTTGACATGTGTCAAGACGCTCCTCGGGCGTTTCTTCCTTGGGCCTCGCTCCTGGAGGCGCTCAGTCAGACCCAGTGTTGACATGTGACAAGACGCTCCTCGGGGCGCGTCTTGCTTGGGCCTCTCTCCTGGAGGCGCTCAGTCAGACCCAGTGTTGACATGTGTCAAGACGCTCCTCGGGCGTTTCTTGCTTGGGCCTCGCTCCTGGAGGCGCTCAGTCAGACCCAGTGTTGACATGTGACAAGACGCTCCTCGGGGCGCGTCTTGCTTGGGCCTCTCTCCTGGAGGCGCTCAGTCAGACCCAGTGTTGACATGTGGCAAGACGCTCCTCGGGGCGCGTCTTGCTTGGGCTTCTCTCCTGGAGGCCCTCAGTCAGACCCATTGTTGACATGTGGCAAGAAGCTCCTCGGGGCGCGTCTTGCTTGGGCTTCTCTCCTGGAGGCCCTCAGTCAGACCCATTGTTGACATGTGGCAAGACGCTCCTCGGGGCATGTATTGCTTGGGCCTCTCTCCTGGATGCCCTCTGTCAGACCCAGTGTTGACATGTGGCAAGACTCTCCTCGGGGCGCGTCTTGCTTGGGCTTCTCACATGGAGGCCCTCAGTCGGACCCAGTGTTAACATGTGTCAAGACGCTCCTCGGGGCGCGTCTTGCTTGGGCCTCTCTCCTGGAGGCGCTCAGTCAGAACGAGTGCTGACATGTGGCAAGACGCTCCTCCGGGTGCGTCTTGCTTGGGCCTCTCTCCTGGAGGCGCTCAGTCAGACCCAGTGTTGACATGTGTCAAGACGCTCCTCGGGCGTTTCTTGCTTGCGCCTCTCTCCTGGCGGCGCTCAGTCAGACCCAGAGGTGACATGTGGCAAGACGCTCCTCGGGGCGCGTCTTGCTTGGGCCTCTCTCCTGGAGGTGCTCAGTCAGACCCAGTGTTGACATGTAGCAAGACGCTCCTCGGGGCGCGTCTTGCTGGGGCTTCTCTCATGGAGGCACTCAGTCAGACCCAGTGTTGACATGTGGCAAGACGCTCCTCGGGGCGCGTCTTGCTTGGGCCTCTCTCCTGGAGGCGCTCAGTCAGACCGAGTGCTGACATGTGGCAAGACGCTCCTCCGGGCGCGTCTTGCTTGGGCCTCTCCCCTGGAGGCGCTCAGTCAGACCCAGTGTTCACATGTGGCAAGACGCTCCTCGGGGCGCGTCTTGCTTGGGCCTCTCTCCTGGAGGCGCTCAGTCAGACCCAGTGTTGACATGTGGCAAGACGCTCCTCGGGGCGCATCTTGCTTGGGCTTCTCTCCTGGAGGCCCTCAGTCAGACCCAGTGTTGACATGTGGCAAGACGCTCCTCGGGGCGCGTCTTATTTGGGCCTCTCTCCTGGGGGCCCTCAGTCAGACCCAGTGTTGAAATGTGGCAACACGCTCATCGGGGCGCGTCTTGCTTTGGCTTCTCTCCTGGAGGCCCTCAGTCAGACCTATTGTTGACATGTGGCAAGACGCTCCTCACGGCACGTCTTGCTTGGGCCTCTCTCCTGGAGGCGCTCAGTAAGACCGAGAAGTGACATGTGGCAAGACGCTCCTCGGGGCGCGTCTTGCTTGGACCTCCCTCCTGGAGGCGCTCAGTCAGACCGACTAGTGACATGTGGCAAGACGCTCCTCGGGGCGTGTCTTGCTTGGACCTCTTTCCTGGAGGCGCTCAGTTAGACCGAGTAGTGCCATGTGGCAAGACGCTCCTCGCGGCGGGTCTTGCTTGGGCCTCTCTCCTGGAGGCGCTCAGTCAGACCGAGTGCTGACATAAGGCAAGATGCTCCTCGGGGCGCGTCTTGCTGGGGCCTCTCTCCTGGAGGAGCTCAGTCAGACCCAGTGGTGACATGTGGCAAGATGCTCTTCGGGGCACATCTTGCTTGGGCCTCTCTCCTGGAGGCGCTAAGTCAGACCCAGTGTTGACATGTGGCAAGACGCTCCTCGGGGCGCGTCTTGCTTGGGCCTCTTTCCTGGAGGCCCTCAGTCAGACCCAGTGTTGACATGTGGCAAGACACTCCTCGGGGCGCGTCTTGCTTGGGCCTCTCTCATGGAGGCCCTCTGTCAGACCCAGTTTTGACATGTGTCAAGACGCTCCTCGGGGCGTGTCTTGCTTTGGCCTCTCTCCTGGAGGCGCTCAGTCAGACCCAGTGTTGACATGTGTCAAGACGCTCCTCGGGCGTTTCTTGCTTGTGCCTCGCTCCTGGAGGCACTCAGTCAGACCCAGTGTTGACATGTGACAAGACGCTCCTTGGGGCGCGTCTTGCTTGGGCCTCTCTCCTGGAGGCGCTCAGTCAGACCCAGTGTTGACCTGTGTCAAGACGCTCCTCGGGCGTTTCTTGCTTGGTCCTCGCTCCTGGAGGCGCTCAGTCAGACCCAGTGTTGACATGTGACAAGACGCTCCTCGGGGCGCGTCTTGCTTGGGCCTCTCTCCTGGAGGCGCTCAGTCAGACCCAGTGTTGACATGTGGCAAGACGCTCCTCGGGGCGCGTCTTGCTTGGGCTTCTCTCCTGGAGGCCCTCAGTCAGACCCATTGTTGACATGTGGCAAGAAGCTCCTCGGGGCGCGTCTTGCTTGGGCTTCTCTCCTGGAGGCCCTCAGTCAGACCCATTGTTGACATGTGGCAAGACGCTCCTCGGGGCACGTATTGCTTGGGCCTCTCTCCTGGATGCCCTCTGTCAGACCCAGTGTTGACATGTGGCAAGACTCTCCTCGGGGCGCGTCTTGCTTGGGCTTCTCACATGGAGGCCCTCAGTCAGACCCAGTGTTAACATGTGTCAAGACGCTCCTCGGGGCGCGTCTTGCTTGGGCCTCTCTCCTGGAGGCGCTCAGTCAGACCCAGTGTTGACATGTGTCAAGACGCTCCTCGGGCGTTTCTTGCTTGCGCCTCTCTCCTGGAGGCGCTCAGTCAGACCCAGAGGTGACATGTGGCAAGACGCTCCTCGGGGCGCGTCTTGCTTGGGCCTCTCTCCTGGAGGTGCTCAGTCAGACCCAGTGTTGACATGTGGCAAGACGCTCCTCGGGGCGCGTCTTGCTGGGGCTTCTCTCATGGAGGCACTCAGTCAGACCCAGTGTTGACATGTGGCAAGACGCTCCTCGGGGCGCGTCTTGCTTGGGCCTCTCTCCTGGAGGCGCTCAGTCAGACCGAGTGCTGACATGTGGCAAGACGCTCCTCCGGGCGCGTCTTGCTTGGGCCTCTCCCCTGGAGGCGCTCAGTCAGACCCAGTGTTCACATGTGGCAAGACGCTCCTCGGGGCGCGTCTTGCTTGGGCATCTCTCCTGGAGGCGCTCATTCAGACCCAGTGTTGACATGTGGCAAGACGCTCCTCGGGGCGCGTCTTGCTTGGGCCTCTCTCCAGGAGGCGCTCAGTCAGACCGAGTGCTGACATGTGGCAAGACGCTCCTCGGGGCGCATCTTGCTTGGGCTTCTCTCCTGGAGGCCCTCAGTCAGACCCAGTGTTGACATGTGGCAAGACGCTCCTCGGGGCGCATCTTATTTGGGCCTCTCTCCTGGGGGCCCTCAGTCAGACCCAGTGTTGAAATGTGGCAAGACGCTCATCGTGGCGCGTCTTGCTTGGGCTTCTCTCCTGGAGGCCCTCAGTCAGACCCATTGTTGACATGTGGCAAGACGCTCCTCAGGGCACGTCTTGCTTGGGCATCTCTCCTGGAGGCACTCAGTCAGACCGAGTAGTGACATGTGGCAAGACGCTCCTCGGGGCGCGTCTTGCTTGGACCTCCGTCCTGGAGGCGCTCAGTCAGACCGACTAGTGACATGTGGCAAGACGCTCCTCGGGGCGTGTCTTGCTTGGACCTCTTTCCTGGAGGCGCTCAGTTAGACCGAGTAGTGACATGTGGCAAGACGCTCCTCGGGGCGGGTCTTGCTTGGGCCTCTCTCCTGGAGGCGCTCAGTCAGACCGAGTGCTGACATAAGGCAAGATGCTCCTCGGGGCGCGTCTTGCTGGGGCCTCTCTCCTGGAGGTGCTCAATCAGACCCAGTGGTGACACGTGGCAAGACGCTCCTCGGGGCGCGTCTTGCTTGGGCCTCTCTCCTGGAGGAGCTCAGTCAGACCCAGTGGTGACATGTGGCAAGACGCTCCTCGGGGCACATCTTGCTTGGGCCTCTCTCCTGGAGGCGCTCAGTCAGACCCAGTGTTGACATGTGGCAAGACACTCCTCGGGGCGCGTCTTGCTTGGGCCTCTCTCATGGAGGCCCTCTGTCAGACCCAGTGTTGACATGTGTCAAGACGCTCCTCGGGGTGTGTCTTGCTTTGGCCTCTCTCCTGGAGGCGCTCAGTCAGACCGAGTGCTGACATGTGGCAAGAAGCTCCTCGGGGCGCGTCTACCTTGGGCTTCTCTCCTGGAGGCCCTTAGTCAGACCCATTGTTGACATGTGGCAAGACGCTCCTCGGGGCGCGTATTGCTTGGGCCTCTCTCCTGGATGCCCTCTGTCAGACCCAGTGTTGACATGTGTCAAGATGCTCCTCGGGGCGTGTCTTGCTTTGGCCTCTCTCCTGGAGGCGCTCAGTCAGACCGATTGCTGACATGTGGCAAGAAGCTCCTCGGGGCGCGTCTACCTTGGGCTTCTCTCCTGGAGGCCCTCAGTCAGACCCATTGTTGACATGTGGCAAGACGCTCCTCGGGGCGCGTATTGCTTGGGCCTCTCTCCTGGATGCCCTCTGTCAGACCCAGTGTTGACATGTGGCAAGACTCTCCTCGGGGCGCGTCTTGCTTGGGCTTCTCTCCTGGAGGCCCTCAGTCAGACCCATTGTTGACATGTGGCAAGACGCTCCTCGGGGCGCGTCTTATTTGGGCCTCTCTCCTGGAGGCCCTCAGTCAGACCCAGTGTTGACATGTGGCAAGACGCTCCTCGGGGTGCGTCTTGCTTGGGCCTCTCTCCTGGAGGCGCTCAGTCAGACCCAGTGGTGACATGTGGAAAGACGCTCCTCGGGGCGCGTCTTGCTTGGGCCTCTCTCCTGGATGCCCTCTGTCAGACCCAGTGTTGACATGTGGCAAGACTCTCCTCGGGGCGCGTCTTGCTTGAGCCTCTCTCCTGGAGGCGCTCAGTCAGACCCAGTGTTCGCATGTGGGAGGACATTCCTCGGGGCGCGTCTTGGTTGGGCGTCTCTCCTGGAGGCGCTCATTCAGACCCAGTGGTGACATGTGGCAAGACGCTCCTCGGGGCGCGTATTGCGTGGGCCTCTCTCCTGAATGCCCTCTGTCAGACCGACTGTTGACATGTGGCAAGACTCTCCTCGGGGCGCGTCTTGCTTGGGCTTCTCTCATGGAGGCCCTCAGTCCGACCCAGTGTTGACATGTGTCAAGACACGCCTCGGGGCGTGTCTTGCTTGGGCCTCTCTCCTGGAGGCGCTCAGTCAGACCCAGTGTTGACATGTGGCAAGACGCTCCTCTGGGCGCGTCTTGCTTGGGCTTCTCTCCTGGAGGCCCTCAGTAAGACCCATTGTTGACATGTGGCAAGACGCTCCTCGGGGCACGTCTTGCTTGGGCCTCTCTCCTGGAGGCTCTCAGTCAGACCGAGTAGTGACATGTGGCAAGACGCTCCTCGGGGCGCGTCTTGCTTGGACCTCTCTCCTGGAGGCGCTCAGTTAGACCGAGTAGACACATGTGGCAAGACGCTCCTCGGGGCGCGTCTTGCTGGGGCCTCTCTCCTGGAGGTGCTCAATCAGACCCAGTGGACACACGTGGCAAGACGCTCCTCTGGGCGCGTCTTGCTTGGGCCTCTCTCCTGGAGGAGCTCAGTCAGACCCAGTGGTGCCACGTGGCAAGGCGCTCCTCGGGGCGCATCTTGCTTGGGCCACTCTCCTGGAGGCGCTAAGTCAGACCCAGTGTTGACACGTGGCAAGACGCTCCTCGGGGCGCGTCTTGCTTGGGCCTCTATCCTGGAGGCGCTCAGTCAGACACAGTGTTGACATGTGGCAAGACACTCCTCGGGGCGCGTCTTGCTTGGGCTTCTCTCAAGGAGGCCCTCAGTAAGACCCATTGATGACATGTGGAAAGAAGCTCCTCGGGGCACGTCTTGCTTTGGCTTCTCTCCTGGAGGCCCTCAGTCAGACCCATTGTTGACATGTGGCAAGACGCTCCTCGGGGTGCGTATTGCTTGGGCCTCTCTCCTGGATGCCCTCTTTCAGACCCAGTGTTGACATGTGGCAAGACTCTCCTCGGGGCGCGTCTTGCTTGGGCTTCTCTCATGGAGGCCCTCAGTCAGACCCAGTGTTGACATGTGTCAAGACGCTCCTCGGGGCGTGTCTTGCTTGGCCCTCTCTCCTGGAGGTGCTCAGTCAGACCCAGTGTTGACATGTGGCAAGACGCTCCTCGGGGCGCTACTTGCTTGGGCTTCTCTCCTGGAGGCCCTCAGTAAGAGCCATTGTTGACATGTGGAAAGAAGCTCCTCGGGGCGCTTCTTGCTTTGGTTTCTCTCCTGGAGGCGCTCAGTCAGACCGAGTAGTGACATGTGGCAAGACGCTCCTCGGGGCGCGTCTTGCTGGGGCTTCTCTCATGGAGGCACTCAGTCAGACCCACTGTTGACATGTGGCAAGACGCTCCTCGGGGCGCGTGTTGCTTGGACCTCTCTCCTGGATGCGCTCAGTCAGACCGAGTAGTGACATGTGGCAAGACGCTCCTCGGGGCACGTCTTGCTTGGGCCTCTCTCCTGGAGGCGCTCAGTCAGACCGAGTAGTGACATGTGACAAGACGCTCCTCGGGGCGCGTCTTGCTGGGGCTTCTCTCATGGAGGCACTCAGTCAGACCCAGTGTTGACATGTGGCAAGACGCTCCTCGGGGTGCTTCTTGCTTGGACCTCTCTCCTGGAGGTGCTCAGTCAGACCCAGTGTTGACATGTGTCAAGACGCTCCTCGGGCGATTCTTGCTTGGGCCTCGCTCCTGGAGGCGCTCAGTCAGACCCAGTGTTGACATGTGACAAGACGCTCCTCGGGGCGCGTCTTGCTTGGGCCTCTCTCCTGGAGGTGCTCAGTCAGACCCAGAGGTGACATGTGTCAAGACGCTCCTCGGGGCGCGTCTTGCTTGGGCCTCTCTCCTGGAAGTGCTCATTCAGACCCAGTGTTGACATGTGGCAAGACTCTCCTCGGGGCGCGTCTTGCTGGGGCTTCTCTCATGGAGGCACTCAGTCAGACCCAGTGTTGACATGTGGAAGACGCTCCTCGGGGCACGTCTTGCTTGGGCCTCTCTCCTGGAGGCGCTCAGTCAGACCCAGAGGAGAAATGTGTCAAGACGCTCCTCGGGGCACGTCTTGCTTGGGCGTCTCTCCTGGAGGCGCTCAGTCAGACCGAGTGCTGACATGTGGCAAGACTCTCCTCGGGGCGCGTCTTGCTTGGGCCTCTCTCCTGGAGGGACTCAGTCAGACCCAGTGTTGACATGTGGCAAGACGCTCCTCGGGGCGCGTCTTGCTTGGGCCTCTCTCCTGGAGGCGCTCAGTCAGACCGAGTGCTGACATGTGGCAAGACGCTCCTCGGGGCGCGTCTTGCTTGGGCTTCTCTCCTGGAGGCCCTCAGTCAGACCCATTGTTGACATGTGGCAAGACGCTCCTCGGGGCGTGTCTTATTTGGGCCTCTCTCCTGGAGGCCCTCAGTCAGACCCAGTGTTGACATGTGGCAAGATGCTCCTCGGGGCGCGTCTTGCTTGGGCTTCTCTCCTGGAGGCCCTCAGTCAGACCCATTGTTGACATGTGGCAAGATGCTCCTCGGGGTACGTCTTGCTTGGGCCTCTCTCCTGGAGGCGCTCAATCGGACCGAGTAGTGACATGTGGCAAGACGCTCCTCGGGGCGCGTCTTGCTTGGACCTCTCTCCTGGAGGCTCTCAGTTAGACCGAGTAGTGACATGTGTCAAGACGCTCTTCGGGCCTCTCTCCTGGAGGCGCTCAGTCAGACCCAGTGTTGACATGTGGCAAGACGCTCCTCGGGGCGCGTCTTAATTGGGCCTCTCTCCTGGAGGTGCTCAGTCAGACCCAGAGTTGACATGTGGCAAGACGCTCCTCGGGGCGCGTCTTGCTGGGGCTTCTCTCATGGAGGCACTCAGTCAGACCCAGTGTTGACATGTGGAAAGACGCTCCTCGGGGCACGTCTTGCTTGGGCCTCTCTCCTGGAGGCGCTCAGTCAGACCCAGAGGAGAAATGTGTCAAGACGCTCCTCGGGGCACGTCTTGCTTGGGCGTCTCTCCTGGAGGCGCTCAGTCAGACCGAGTGCTGAGATGTGGCAAGACGCTCCTCGGGGCGCGTATTGCTTGGGCCTCTCTCCTGAATGCACTCTGTCAGACCGACTGTTGACATGTGGCAAGACTCTCCTCGGGGCGCGTCTTGCTTGGGCTTCTCTCATGGAGGCTCTCAGTCCGACCCAGTGTTGACATGTGTCAAGACGCTCCTCGGGGCGTGTCTTGCTTGGGCCTCTCTCCTGGAGGCGCTCAGTCAGACCCAGTGTTGACATGTGGCAAGACGGTCCTCTGGGCGCGTCTTGCTTTGGCTTCTCTCCTGGAGGCCCTCAGTAAGACCCATTGTTGACATGTGGCAAGACGCTCCTCGGGGCACGTCTTGCTTGGGCCTCTCTCCTGGAGGCGCTCAGTCAGACCGAGTAGTGACATGTGGCAAGACGCTCCTCGGGGCGCTTCTTGGTTGGACCTCTCTCCTGGAGGCGCTCAGTTAGACCGAGTAGTGACATGTGGCAAGACGCTCCTCGGGGCGCGTCTTGCTGGGGCCTCTCTCCTGGAGGTGCTCAATCAGACCCAGTGGTGACACATGGCAAGACGCTCCTCTGGGCGCGTCTTGCTTGGGCCTGTCTCCTGGAGGGGCTCAGTCAGACCCAGTGTTGACATGTGGCAAGACGCTCCTCGGGGCGCATGTTGCTTGGACCTCTCTCCTGGAGGCGCTCAGTCAGACCGAGTAGTGACATGTGGCAAGACGCTCCTCGGGGCACGTCTTGCTTGGGCCTCTCTCCTGGAGGCGCTCAGTCAGACCGAGTAGTGACATGTGACAAGACGCTCCTCGGGGCGCGTCTTGCTGGGGCTTCTCTCATGGAGGCACTCAGTCAGACCCAGTGTTGACATGTGGCAAGACGCTCCTCGGGGTGATCTTGCTTGGACCTCTCTCCTGGAGGTGCTCAGTCAGACCCAGTGTTGACATGTGTCAAGACGCTCCTCGGGGCGCGTCTTGCTTGGGCCTCTCTCCTGGAGGTGCTCAGTCAGACCCAGAGGTGACATGTGTCAAGACGCTCCTCGGGCCTCTCTCCTGGAGGCGCTCAGTCAGACCCAGTGTTGACATGTGGCAAGACGCTCCTCGGGGCGCGTCTTGCTTGGGCCTCTCTCCTGGAGGTGCTCATTCAGACCCAGTGTTGACATGTGGCAAGACTCTCCTCGGGGCACGTCTTGCTGGGGCTTCTCTCATGGAGGCACTCAGTCAGACCCAGTGTTGACATGTGGAAAGACGCTCCTCGGGGCACGTCTTGCTTGGGCCTCTCTCCTGGAGGCGCTCAGTCAGACCCAGAGGAGAAATAAGTCAAGACGCTCCTCGGGGCACGTCTTGCTTGGGCGTCTCTCCTGGAGGCGCTCAGTCAGACCGAGTGCTGACATGTGGCAAGACTCTCCTCGGGGCGCGTCTTGCTTGGGCCTCTCTCCTGGAGGCGCTGAGTCAGACCCAGTGTTGACATGTGGCAAGACGCTCCTCGGGGCGCGTCTTGCTTGGGCCTCTCTCCTGGAGGCGCTCAGTCAGACCGAGTGCTGACATGTGGCAAGACGCTCCTCGGGGCGCGTCTTGCTTGGGCTTCTCTCCTGGAGGCCCTCAGTCAGACCCATTGTTGACATGTGGCAAGACGCTCCTCGGGGCGCGTCTTATTTGGGCCTCTCTCCTGGAGGCCCTCAGTCAGACCCAGTGTTGACATGTGGCAAGACGCTCCTCGGGGCGCGTCTTGCTTGGGCTTCTCTCCTGGAGGCCCTCAGTCAGACCCATTGTTGACATGTGGCAAGATGCTCCTCGGGGTACGTCTTGCTTGGGCCTCTCTCCTGGAGGCGCTCAATCAGAGCGAGTAGTGACATGTGGCAAGACGCTCCTCGGGGCGCGTCTTGCTTGGACCTCTCTCCTGGAGGCGCTCAGTTAGACCGAGTAGTGACATGTGTCAAGACGCTCCTCGGGCCTCTCTCCTGGAGGCGCTCAGTCAGACCCAGTGTTGACATGTGGCAAGACGCTCCTCGGGGCGCGTCTTAATTGGGCCTCTCTCCTGGAGGTGCTCAGTCAGACCCAGTGTTGACATGTGGCAAGACGCTCCTCGGGGCGCGTCTTGCTGGGGCTTCTCTCATGGAGGCACTCAGTCAGACCCAGTGTTGACATGTGGAAAGACGCTCCTCGGGGCACGTCTTGCTTGGGCCTCTCTCCTGGAGGCGCTCAGTCAGACCCAGAGGAGAAATGTGTCAAGACGCTCCTCGGGGCACGTCTTGCTTGCGCGTCTCTCCTGGAGGCGCTCAGTCAGACCGAGTGCTGACATGTGGCAAGACTCTCCTCGGGGCGCGTCTTGCTTGGGCCTCTCTCTTGGAGGCGCTCAGTCAGACCGAGTGCTGACATGTGGCAAGACACTCCTCGGGGCGCGTCTTGCTTGAACTTCTCTCCTGGAGGCCCTCAGTCAGACCCATTGTTGACATGTGGCAAGACGCTCATCGGGGCGCGTCTTGCTTGGACCTCTCTCCTGGAGGCGCTCAGTTAGACCGAGTAGTGACATGTGTCAAGACGCTCCTCCGACCTCTCTCCTGGAGGCGCTCAGTCAGACCCAGTGTTGACATGTGGCAAGACGCTCCTCGGGGCGCGTCTTAATTGGGCCTCTCTCCTGGAGGCCCTCAGTCAGACCCAGTGTTGACATGTGGCAAGACGCTCCTCGGGGCGCGTCTTGCTTGGGCTTCTCTCCTGGAGGCCCTCAGTCAGACCCATTGTTGACATGTGGCAAGACGCTCCTCGGTGCAAGTCTTGCTTGGGCCTCTCTCCTGGAGGCGCTCAGTCAGACCGAGTAGTGACATGTGGCAAGACGCTCCTCGGGGCGCTTCTTGCTTGGACATCTCTCCTGGAGGCGCTCAGTTAGACCGAGTAGTGACATGTGGCAAGACGCTCCTCGGGGCGCGTCTTGCTGGGGCCTCTCTCCTGGAGGTGCTCACTCAGACCCAGTGTTGACATGTGTCAAGACGCTCTTCGGGGCGCGTCTTGCTTGGGCTTCTCTCCTGGAGGCCCTCAGTCAGACCCATTGTTGACATGTGGCAAGACGCTCCTCGGGGCGCGTCTTGCTTGGGCCTCTCTCCAGAAGGCCCTCAATCAGACCCAGTGTTGACACGTGGCAAGACGCTCCTCGGGGCGCTTCTTGCTTGGGCCTCTCTCCTGGAGGCGCTCAGTCAGACCCAGTGGTGACTTGTGGCAAGACGCTCCTCGGGGCGCGTATTGCTTGGGCCTCTCTCCTGGATGCCCTCTGTCAGACCCAGCGTTGACATGTGGCAAGACTCTCCTCGGGGTGCGTCTTGCTTGGGCTTCTCTCATGGAGGCCCTCAGTCAGACCCAGTGTTGAACTGTGGCAAGACGCTCCTCGGGGCGCTTCTTGCTTGGGCTTCTCTCCTGGAGGCCCTCAGTCAGACCCATTGTTGACATGTGGCAAGACGCTCCTCGGGGCACTTCTTGCTTGGGCCTCTCTCCTGGAGGCGCTCAGTCAGACCGAGTAGTGACATGTGACAAGACGCTCCTCGGGGCTCGTCTTGCTAGGGCCTCTCTCCTGGAGGCGCTCAGTCAGACCGAGTAGTGACATGTGGCAAGACGCTCCTCGGGGCGCTTCTTGCTTGGACATCTCTCCTGGAGGCGCTCAGTTAGACCGAGTAGTGACATGTGGCAAGACGCTCCTCGGGGCGCGTCTTGCTGGGGCCTCTCTCCTGGAGGTGCTCACTCAGACCCAGTGTTGACATGTGTCAAGACGCTCCTCGGGGCGCGTCTTGCTTGGGCTTCTCTCCTGGAGGCCCTCAGTCAGACCCATTGTTGACATGTGGCAAGACGCTCCTCGGGGCGCGTCTTGCTTGGGCCTCTCTCCAGAAGGCCCTCAATCAGACCCAGTGTTGACACGTGGCAAGACGCTCCTTGGGGCGCTTCTTGCTTGGGCCTCTCTCCTGGAGGCGCTCAGTCAGACCCAGTGGTGACTTGTGGCAAGACGCTCCTCGGGGCGCGTATTGCTTGGGCCTCTCTCCTGGATGCCCTCTGTCAGACCCAGCGTTGACATGTGGCAAGACTATCCTCAGGGTGCGTCTTGCTTGGGCTTCTCTCATGGAGGCCCTCAGTCATACCCAGTGTTGACATGTGTCAAGACGCTCCTCGGGGCATGTCTTGCTTGGGCCTCTCTCCTGGAGGCGCTCAGTCAGACCCAGTGTTGAACTGTGGCAAGACGCTCCTCGGGGCGCGTCTTGCTTGGGCCTCTCTCCTGGAGGTTCTCAGTCAGACCCAGTGTTGACATGTGGCAAGATGCTCCTCGGGGCGCGTCTTGCTGGGGCTTCTCTCATGGAGGCACTCAGTCAGACCCAGTGTTGACATGTGGCAAGACGCTCCTCGGGGCACGTCTTGCTTGGGCCTCTCTCCTGGAGGCGCTCAGTCAGACCCAGAGGAGACATGTGTCAAGATGCTCCTCGGGGCGCGTCTTGCTTGGGACTCTCTCCTGGAGGCGCTCAGTCAGACCGAGTGCTGACATGTGGCAAGACACTCCTCCGGGCGCGTCTTGCTTGGGCCTCTCTCCTGGAGGCGCTCAGTCAGACCCAGTGTTGACATGTGGCAAGATGCTCCTCGGGGCACGTCTTACTTGGGCCTCTCTCCTGGAGGCGCTCAGTCAGACCGAGTGCTGACATGTGGCAAGACGCTCCTCGGGGCGCTTCTTGCTTGGGCCTCTATCCTGGAGGCGCTCAGGCAGACCCAGTGGTGACATGTGGCAAGACGCTCCTCGGGGCGCGTATTGCTTGGGCCTCTCTCCTGGAGGCGCTCAGTCAGACCGAGTGCTGACATGTGGCAAGACGCTCCTCGGGGCGCTTCTTGCTTGGGCCTCTCTCCTGGAGGCGCTCAGTCAGACCCAGTGGTGACATGTGGCAAGACGCTCCTCGGGGCGCGTATTGTTTGGGCCTCTCTCCTGGATGCCCTCTGTCAGACCCAGTGTTGACATGTGGCAAGACGCTCCTCGGGGCGCGTCTTGCTTGGGCTTCTCTCATGGAGGCCCTCAGTCAGACCCAGTGTTGACATGTGTCAAGATGCTCCTCGGGGTGTGTCTTGCTTGGGCCTCTCTCCTGGAGGCGCTCAGTCAGACCGAGTGCTGACATGTGGCAAGACGCTCCTCGGGGCGCGTCTTGCTTGGACTTCTCTCCTGGAGGCCCTCAGTCAGACCCATTGTTGACATGTGGCAAGACGCTCCTCGGGGCGCGTCTTATTTGGGCCTCTCTCCTGGAGGCCCTCAGTCAGACCCAGTGTTGACATGTGGCAAGACGCTCCTCGGGGCGCGTCTTGCTTGGGCTTCTCTCCTGGAGGCCCTCAGTCAGAACCATTGTTGACATGTGGCAAGACGCTCCTCGGGGCACGTCTGGCTTGGGCCTCTCTCCTGGAGGCGCTCAGTCAGACCAAGTAGTGACATGTGGCAAGACGCTCCTCGGGGCGCGTCTTGCTTGGACCTCTCTCCTGGAGGCACTCAGTTAGACCGAGTAGTGACATGTGGCAAGACGCTCCTCGGGGCGCGTCTTGCTGGGGCCTCTCTCCTGGAGGTGCTCACTCAGACCCAGTGGTGACATGTGGCAAGACGCTCCTCGGGGCGTGTCTTGCTTGGGCCTCTCTCCTGGAGGAGCTCAGTCAGACACAGTGGTGACACGTGGCAAGACGCTCCTCGGGGCGCATCTTGCTTGGGCCTCTCTCCTGGAGGCGCTAAGTCAGACCCAGTGTTGACACGTGGCAAGACGCTCCTCGGGGCGCGTCTTGATTGGGCCTCTCTCCTGGAGGCGCTCAGTCAGACCCAGTGTTGACATGTGGCAAGACACTCCTCGGGGCGCGTCTTGCTTGGGCCTCTCTCATGGAGGCCCTCTGTCAGACCCAGTGTTGACATGTGTCGAGACGCTCCTCGTGGCGCGTCTTGCTTTGGCCTCTCTCCTGGAGGCGCTCAGTCAGACCGAGTGCTGACATGTGGCAAGAAGCTCCTCGGGGCGCGTCTTGCTTGGGCTTCTCTCCTGGAGGCCCTCAGTCAGACCCATTGTTGACATGTGGCAAGACGCTCCTCGGGACGCGTCTTGCTTGGGCCTCTCTCCAGAAGGCCCTCAATCAGACCCAGTGTTGACACGTGGCAAGACACTCCTCGGGGCGCTTCTTGCTTGGGCCTCTCTCCTGGAGGCGCTCAGTCAGACCCAGTGGTGACTTGTGGCAAGACGCTCCTCGGGGCGCGTATTGCTTGGGCCTCTCTCCTGGATGCCCTCTGTCAGACCCAGCGTTGACATGTGGCAAGACTCTCCTCTGGGCGCGTCTTGCTTGGGCTTCTCTCATGGAGGCCCTCAGTCAGACCCAGTGTTGACATGTGTCAAGACGCTCCTCGGGGCGTGTCTTGCTTGGGCCTCTCTCCTGGAGGCGCTCAGTCAGACCCAGTGTTGACATGTGTCAAGACGCTCCTCGGGGCGTGTCTTGCTTGGGCCCTCTCCTGGAGGCGCTCAGTCAGACCCAGTGTTGAACTGTGGCAAGATGCTCCTCGGGGCGCTTCTTGCTTGGGCTTCTCTCCTGGAGGCCCTCAGTCAGACCCATTGTTGACATGTGGCAAGACGCTCCTCGGGGCACTTCTTGCTTGGGCCTCTCTCCTGGAGGCGCTCAGTCAGACCGAGTAGTGACATGTGACAAGACGCTCCTCGGGGCTCGTCTTGCTTGGGCCTCTCTCCTGGATGCCCTCTGTCAGACCCAGCGTTGACATGTGGCAAGACTCTCCTCTGGGCGCGTCTTGCTTGGGCTTCTCTCATGGAGGCCCTCAGTCAGACCCAGTGTTGACATGTGTCAAGACGCTCCTCGGGGCGTGTCTTGCTTGGGCCTCTCTCCTGGAGGCCCTCAGTCAGACCCATTGTTGACATGTGGCAAGACGCTCCTCGGGGCACTTCTTGCTTGGGCCTCTCTCCTGGAGGCCCTCAGTCAGACCCATTGTTGACATGTGACAAGACGCTCCTCGGGGCTCGTCTTGCTTGGGCCTCTCTCCTGGAGGCGCTCAGTCAGACCCAGTGTTGACATGTGGCAAGACGCTCCTCGGGGCGTGTCTTGCTTGGGCCTCTCTCCTGGAGGTTCTCAGTCAGACCCAGTGTTGACATGTGGCAAGATGCTCCTCGGGGCGCGTCTTGCTGGGGCTTTTCTCATGGAGGCACTCAGTCAGACCCAGTGTTGACGTGTGGCAAGATGCTCCTCGGGGCACGTCTTGCTTGGGCCTCTCTCCTGGAGGCGCTCAGTCAGACCCAGAGGAGACATGTGTCAAGATGCTCCTCGGGGCGCGTCTTGCTTGGGCCTCTCTCCTGGAGGCGCTCAGTCAGACCCAGTGTTGACATGTGGCAAGACGCTCCTCGGGGCACGTCTTACTTGGGCCTCTCTCCTGGAGGCGCTCAGTCAGACCGAGTGCTGACATGTGGCAAGACGCTCCTCGGGGCGCTTCTTGCTTGGGCCTCTCTCCTGGAGGCGCTCAGGCAGACCCAGTGGTGACATGTGGCAAGACGCTCCTCGGGGCGCGTACTGCTTGGGCCTCTCTCCTGGAGGCGCTCAGTCAGACCGAGTGCTGACATGTGGCAAGACGCTCCTCGGGGTGCTTCTTGCTTGGGCCTCTCTCCTGGAGGCGCTCAGTCAGACCCAGTGGTGACATGTGGCAAGACCCTCCTCGGGGCGCGTATTGCTTGGGCCTCTCTCCTGGATGACCTCTGTCAGACCCAGTGTTGACATGTGGCAAGACTCTCCTCGGGGCGCGTCTTGCTTGGGCTTCTCTCATGGAGGCCCTCAGTCAGACCCAGTGTTGACATGTGTCAAGATGCTCCTCGGGGCGTGTCTTGCTTGGGCCTCTCTCCTGGAGGCGCTCAGTCAGACCCAGTGTTGACATGTGGCAAGACGCTCCTCGGGGCGCTTCTTGCTTGGGCTTCTCTCCTGGAGGCCCTCAGTCAGACCCATTGTTGACATGTGGCAAGACGCTCCTCGGGGCGCGTCTTGCTGGGGCCTCTCTCCTGGAGGCGCTCAGTCAGACCCAGTGCTGACATGTGGCAAGACACTCCTCGAAGCACGTCTTGCTTGGGCCTCTCTCCTGGAGGCGCTCAGTCAGACCCAGTGTTGACATGTGGCAAGACGCTCCTCGGGGCGCGTCTTGCTTGGGCCTCTCTCCTGGAGGCGCTCAGTCAGACCCAGTGGTGACACGTGGAAAGACTCTCCTCGGGGCGCGTGTTGCTTGGGCCTCTCTCCTGGAGGCGCTCAGTCAGACCCAGTGGTGACACGTGGAAAGACGCTCCTCGGGGCGAGTGTTGCATGGGCCTCTCTCCTGGAGGCGCTCAGTCAGACCCAGTGTTGACACGTGGCAAGAAGCTCCTCGGGGCGCGTCTTGCTTGGGCCTCTCTCCTGGAGGCGCTCAGTCAGACCCAGTGTTGGCATGTGGCAAGACACTCCTCGGGGCGTGTCTTGGATGGGCCTCTCTCCTGGAGGCGCTCATTCAGACCCAGTGGTGACATGTGGCAAGACGCTCCTCGGGGCGCGTATTGCTTGGGCCTCTCTCCTGAATGCCCTCTGTCAGACCGAGTGTTGACATGTGGCAAGACTCTCCTCGGGGCGCGTCTTGCTTGGGCTTCTCTCATGGAGGCCCTCAGTCCGACCCAGTGTTGACATGTGTCAAGACGCTCCTCGGGGCGTGTCTTGCTTGGGCCTCTCTCCTGGAGGCGCTCAGTCAGACCCATTGTTGACATGTGGCAAGACGCTCCTCGGGGCACGTCTTGCTTGGGCCTCTCTCCTGGAGGCGCTCAGTCAGACCGAGTAGTGACATGTGGCAAGACGCTTCTCGGGGCGCTTCTTGCTTGGACCTCCCTCCTGGAGGCTCTCAGTCAGACCGAGTAGTGACATTTGGCAAGACGCTCCTCGGGGCGCGTCTTGCTTGGACCTCTCTCCTGGAGGCGCTCAGTCAGACCGAGTAGTGACATGTGGCAAGACGCTCCTCGGGGCGCGTCTTGCTTGGACCTCCCTCCTGGAGGCGCTCAGTCAGACCGAGTAGTGACATGTGGCAAGACGCTCCTCGGGGCACATCTTGCCTGGGCCTCTCTCCTGGAGGCGCTCAGTCAGACCCAGTGGTGACATGTGGCAAGACACTCCTCGGGGCGCATCTTGCTTGGGCCTCTCTCGTGGAGGCCCTCTGTCAGACCCAGTGTTGACATGTGTCAAGACGCTCCTCGGGGCGCGTCTTGCTTGGGCTTCTCTCCTGGAGGCCCTCAGTCAAACCCATTGTTGACATGTGGCAAGACGCTCCTCGGGGCGCGTCTTGCTTGGGCTTCTCTCCTGGAGGCGCTCAGACAGACCCAGTGTTGACATGTGACAAGACGCTCCTCGGGGCGCGTCTTGCTTGGGCCTCTCTCCTGGAGGCGCTCAGTCAGAACCAGAGGTGACATGTGGCAAGACGCTCCTCGGGGCGCGTCTTGCTTGGGCCTCTCTCCTGGAGGCCCTCTGTCAGACCCAGTGTTGACATGTGGTAAGACGCTCCTCCGGGCGCATCTTGCTTGGGCCTCTCTCCTGGAGGCCCTCAGTCAGACCCATTGTTGACATGTGGCAAGACGCTCCTCGGGGCGCTACTTGCTTGGGCCTCTCTCCTGGAGGCGCTCAGTCAGACCAAGTGCTGACATAAGGCAAGACGCTCATCGGGGCGCGTCTTGCTGGGGCCTCTCTCCTGGAGGCGCTCAGTCAGACCCAGTGCTGACATGTGGCAAGACACTCCTCGGGGCACGTCTTGCTTTGGCCTCTCTCCTGGAGGCGCTCAGTCAGACCCAGTGTTGACATGTGGCAAGACGCTCCTCGGGGCGCGTCTTGCTTGGGCCTCTCTCCTGGAGGCGCTCAGTCAGACCCAGTGTTGACATGTGGCAAGACGCTCCTCGGGGCGCGTCTTGCTTGGGCCTTTCTCCTGGAGGCGCTCAGTCAGACCCAGTGGTGACACGTGGAAAGACGCTCCTCGGGGCGCGTGTTGCTTGGGCCTCTCTCCTGGAGGCGCTCAGTCAGACCCAGTGGTGACACGTGGAAAGACGCTCCTCGGGGCGCGTGTTGCATGGGCCTCTCTCCTGGAGGCGCTCAGTCAGACCCAGTGTTGGCATGTGGCAAGACACTCCTCGGGGCGCGTCTTGGTTGGGCCTCTCTCCTGGAGGCGCTCATTCAGACCCAGTGGTGACATGTGGCAAGACGCTCCTCGGGGCGCGTATTGCTTGGGCCTCTCTCCTGAATGCCCTCTGTCAGACCGAGTGTTGACATGTGGCAAGACTCTCCTCGGGGCGCGTCTTGCTTGGGCTTCTCTCATGGAGGCCCTCAGTCCGACCCAGTGTTGACATGTGTCAAGACGCTCCTCGGGGCGTGTCTTGCTTGGGCCTCTCTCCTGGAGGCGCTCAGTCAGACCCATTGTTGACATGTGGCAAGACGCTCCTCGGGGCACGTCTTGCTTGGGCCTCTCTCCTGGAGGCGCTCAGTCAGACCGAGTAGTGACATGTGGCAAGACGCTCCTCGGGGCGCTTCTTGCTTGGACCTCCCTCCTGGAGGCTCTCAGTCAGACCGAGTAGTGACATTTGGCAAGACGCTCCTCGGGGCGCGTCTTGCTTGGACCTCTCTCCTAGAGGCGCTCAGTCAGACCGAGTAGTGACATGTGGCAAGACGCTCCTCGGGGCGCGTCTTGCTTGGACCTCCCTCCTGGAGGCGCTCAGTCAGACCGAGTAGTGACATGTGGCAAGACGCTCCTCGGGGCGTGTCTTGCTTGGACCTCTCTCCTGGAGGTGCTCAGTTAGACCGAGTAGTGACATGTGGCAAGACGCTCCTCGGTGCGGGTCTTGCTTGGGCCTCTCTCCTGGAGGTGCTCAGTCAGACCGAGTGCTGACATAAGGCAAGATGCTCCTCGGGGCGCGTCTTGCTGGGGCCTCTCTCCTGGAGGTGCTCAATCAGACCCAGTGGTGACACGTGGCAAGACGCTCCTCGGGGCGCGTCTTGCTTGGGCCTCACTCCTGGAGGAGCTCAGTCAGACCCAGTGGTGACACGTGGCAAGACGCTCCTTGGGGCGCATCTTGCTTTGGCCTGTCTCCTGGAGGCGCTAAGTCAGACCCAGTGTTGACACGTGGCAAGACGACCTCGGGCCGCGTCTTGCTTGGGCCTCTCTCCTGGAGGCGCTCAGTCAGACCCAGTGTTGACATGTGGCAAGACACTCCTCGGGGCGCGTCTTGCTTGGGCCTCTCTCATGGAGGCCCTCTGTCAGACCCAGTGTTGACATGTGTCAAGACGCTCCTCGGGGCGCATCTTGCTTGGGCCTCTCTCCTGGAGGCGCTCAGTCAGACCGAGTGCTGACATGTGGCAAGAAGCTCCTCGGGGCGCGTCTTCCTTGGGCTTCTCTCCTGGAGGCCCTCAGTCAGACCCATTGTTGACATGTGGCAAGACTCTCCTCGGGGCGCGTATTGCTTGGGCCTCTCTCCTGGATGCCCTCTGTCAGACCCAGTGTTGACATGTGGCAAGACTCTCCTCGGGGCACGTCTTGCTTGGGCTTCTCACATGGAGGCCCTCAGTCAGACCCAGTGTTAACATGTGTCAAGACGCTCCTCGGAGCGTGTCTTGCTTGGGCCTCTCTCCTGGAGGCGCTCAGTCAGACACATTGTTGACATGTGGCAAGACGCTCCTCGGGGAACGTCTTGTTTGGGCCTCTCTCCTGGAGGTGCTCAGTCAGACCGAGTAGTGACATGTGACAAGATGCTCCTCGGGGCGCGTCTTGCTGGGGCTTCTCTCATGGAGGCACTCAGTCAGACCCAGTGTTGACATGTGGCAAGACGCTCCTCGGGGCGCGTGTTGCTTGGACCTCTCTCCTGGAGGCGCACAGTCAGACCCAGTGTTGACATGTGTCAAGACGCTCCTCGGGCGTTTCTTGCTTGGGACCTCTCCTGGAGGCGCTCAGTCAGACCCAGTGTTGACATGTGTCAAGACGCTCCTCGGGCGTTTCTTGCTTGGGCCCTCTCCTGGAGGCGCTCAGTCAGACCCAGTGTTGACATGTGACAAAACGCTCCTCGGGGCGCGTCTTGCTTGGGCCTCTCTCCTGGAGGCGCTCAGTCAGACCCAGAGGTGACATGTGTCAAGACGCTCCTCGGTTCTCTCTCCTGGAGGCGCTCAGTCAGACCCAGTGTTGACATGTGGCAAGACGCTCCTCGGGGCGCGTCTTGCTGGGGCTTCTCTCATGGAGGCACTCAGTCAGACCCAGTGTTGACAAGTGGAAAGACGCTCTTCGGGGCACGTCTTGCTTGGGCCTCTCTCCTGGAGGCGCTCAGTCAGACCAAGAGGAGAAATGTGTCAAGATGCTCCTCGGGGCGCGTCTTGCTTGGGCGTCTCTCCTGGAGGCGCTCAGTCAGACCGAGTGCTGACATGTGGCAAGACTCTCCTCGGGGCGCTTCTTGCTTGGGCCTCTCTCCTGGAGGCGCTCAGTCAGACCCAGTGTTGACATGTGGCAAGACGGTCCTTGGGGCGCGTCTTATTTGGGCCTCTCTCCTGGAGGCCCTCAGTCAGACCAAGTGTTGACATGTGGCAAGACGCTCCTCGGGGCGCGTCTTGCTTGGACCTCTCTCCTGGAGGCGCTCAGTCAGACCGAGTGCTGACATGTGGCAAGACGCTCCTCGGGGCGCGTCTTGCTTGGGCTTCTCTCCTGGAGGCCCTCAGTCAGACCCATTGTTGACATGTGGCAAGACGCTCCTCGGGGCGCGTCTTGTTTGGGCCTCTCTCCTGGAGGCCCTCAGTCAGACCCAGTGTTGACATGTGGCAAGACGCTCCTCGGGGCGCGTTTTGCTTGGGCTTCGCTCCTGGAGGCCCTCAGTCAGACCCATTGTTGACATGTGGCAAGACGCTCCTCGGGGCGCGTCTTGCTTGTGCCTCTCTCCTGGAGGCGCTCAGTCAGACCCAGTGGTGACACGTGGCAAGACGCTCCTCGGGGCGCGTCTTGCTGGGGCCTCTCTCCTGGAGGTGCACAATCAGACCCAGTGGTGACACTTGGCAAGACGCTCCTCGGGGCGCATCTTGCTTGGGCCTCTCTCCTGGAGGCGCTAAGTCAGACCCAGTGTTGACACGTGGCCAGACGCTCCTCGGGGCGCGTCTTAATTGGGCCTCTCTCCTGGAGGCGCTCAGTCAGACCCAGTGTTGACATGTAGCAAGACGCTCCTCGGGGCGCGTCTTGCTTGGGCCTCTCTCCTGGAGGCGCTCAGTCAGACCCAGTGTTGACATGTGGCAAGACGCTCCTCGGGGTGCGTCTTGCTTGGGCCTCTCTCCTGGAGGCGCTCAGTCAGACCGAGTGCTGACATGTGGCAAGACGCTCCTCGGGGCGCATCTTGCTTGGGCTTCTCTCCTGGAGGCCCTCAGTCAGACCCAGTGTTGACATGTGGCAAGACGCTCCTCGGGGCGCGTCTTATTTGGGCCTCTCTCCTGGGGGCCCTCAGTCAGACCCAGTGTTGACATGTGGCAAGACGCTCCTCGGGCCTCTCTCCTGGAGGCGCTCATTCAGACCCAGTGTTGACATGTGGCAAGACGCTCCTCGGGGAGCGTCTTGCTTGGGCCTCTCTCCTGGAGGTGCTCAGTCAGACCCAGTGTTGACATGTGGCAAGACGCTCCTCGGGGCGCGTCTTGCTGGGGCTTCTCTCATGGAGGCACTCAGTCAGACCCAGTGTTGACATGTGGCAAGATGCTCCTCGGGGCACGTCTTGCTTGGGCCTCTCTCCTGGAAGCGCTCAGTCAGACCCAGAGGAGACATGTGTCAAGACGCTCCTCGGGGCGCGTCTTGCTTGGGCCTCTCTCCTGGAGGCGCTCAGTCAGACCGAGTGCTGACATGTGGCAAGACGCTCCTCCGGGCGCGTCTTGCTTGGACCTCTCTCCTGGAGGCGCTCAGTCAGACCGAGTGCTGACATGTGGCAAGACGCTCCTCGGGGCGCGTCTTGCTTGGGCTTCTCTCCTGGAGGCCCTCAGTCAGACCCATTGTTGACATGTGGCAAGACGCTCCTCGGGGCGCGTCTTGTTTGGGCCTCTCTCCTGGAGGCCCTCAGTCAGACCCAGTGTTGACATGTGGCAAGACGCTCCTCGGGGCGCGTTTTGCTTGGGCTTCGCTCCTGGAGGCCCTCAGTCAGACCCATTGTTGACATGTGGCAAGACGCTCCTCGGGGCGCGTCTTGCTTGTGCCTCTCTCCTGGAGGCGCTCAGTCAGACCCAGTGGTGACACGTGGCAAGACGCTCCTCGGGGCGCGTCTTGCTGGGGCCTCTCTCCTGGAGGTGCACAATCAGACCCAGTGGTGACACTTGGCAAGACGCTCCTCGGGGCGCATCTTGCTTGGGCCTCTCTCCTGGAGGCGCTAAGTCAGACCCAGTGTTGACATGTGGCAAGACGCTCCTCGGGCCTCTCTCCTGGAGGCGCTCATTCAGACCCAGTGTTGACATGTGGCAAGACGCTCCTCGGGGAGCGTCTTGCTTGGGCCTCTCTCCTGGAGGTGCTCAGTCAGACCCAGTGTTGACATGTGGCAAGACGCTCCTCGGGGCGCGTCTTGCTGGGGCTTCTCTCATGGAGGCACTCAGTCAGACCCAGTGTTGACATGTTGCAAGATGCTCCTCGGGGCACGTCTTGCTTGGGCGCCTCTCCTGGAAGCGCTCAGTCAGACCCAGAGGAGACATGTGTCAAGACGCTCCTCGGGGCGCGTCTTGCTTGGGCCTCTCTCCTGGAGGCGCTCAGTCAGACCGAGTGCTGACATGTGGCAAGACGCTCCTCCGGGCGCGTCTTGCTTGGGCCTCTCTCCTGGAGGCGCTCAGTCAGACCCAGTGTTCACATGTGGCAAGACGCTCCTCGGGGCGCGTCTTGCTTGGGCCTCTCTCCTGGAGGCGCTCAGTCAGACCCAGTGTTGACATGTGGCAAGACGCTCCTCGGGGCACATCTTGCTTGGGCTTCTCTCCTGGAGGCCCTCAGTCAGACCCAGTGTTGACATGTGGCAAGACGCTCCTCGGGGTGCGTCTTATTTGGGCCTCTCTCCTGGGGGCCCTCAGTCAGACCCAGTGTTGACATGTGGCAAGACGCTCCTCGGGGCGCGTCTTGCTTGGGCCTCTCTCCTGGAGGCGCTCAGTCAGACCGAGTAGTGACATGTGGCAAGACGCTCCTCGGGGATCGTCTTGCTTGGACCTCCCTCCTGGAGGCGCTCAGTCAGACCGAGTAGTGACATGTGGCAAGACGCTCCTCGGGGCGTGTCTTGCTTGGGCCTCTCTCCTGGAGGCGCTCAGTCAGACCCAGTGTTCACATGTGGCAAGACGCTCCTCGGGGCGCGTCTTGCTTGGGCCTCTCTCCTGGAGGCGCTCAGTCAGACCCAGTGTTGACATGTGGCAAGACGCTCCTCGGGGCGCGTCTTGCTGGGGCTTCTCTCATGGAGGCACTCAGTCAGACCCAGTGTTGACATGTGGCAAGACGCTCCTCGGGGCGCATCTTGCTTGGGCCTCTCTCCTGGAGGCGCTCAGTCAGACCGAGTAGTGACATGTGGCAAGACGCTCCTCGGGGCGCGTCTTGCTTGGACCTCCCTCCTGGAGGCGCTCAGTCAGACCGAGTAGTGACATGTGGCAAGACGCTCCTCGGGGCGTGTCTTGCTTGGACCTCTCTCCTGGAGGCGCTCAGTTAGACCGAGTAGTGATGTGTGGCAAGACGCTCCTCGGTGCGGGTCTTGCTTGGGCCTCTCTCCTGGAGGCGCTCAGTCAGACCGAGTGCTGACATAAGGCAAGATGCTCCTCGGGGCGCGTCTTGCTGGGGCCTCTCTCCTGGAGGTGCTCAATCAGACCCAGTGGTGACACGTGGCAAGATGCTCCTCGGGGCACGTCTTGCTTGGGCCTCTCTCCTGGAGGCGCTCAGTCAGACCCAGAGGAGATATGTGTCAAGACGCTCCTCGGGTCGCGTCTTGCTTGGGCCTCTCTCCTGGAGGCGCTCAGTCAGACCGAGTGCTGACATGTGGCAAGACGCTCCTCCGGGCGCGTCTTGCTTGGGCCTCTCTCCTGGAGGCGCTCAGTCAGACCCAGTGTTCACATGTGGCAAGACGCTCCTCGGGGCGCGTCTTGCTTGGGCCTCTCTCCTGGAGGCGCTCAGTCAGACCCAGTGTTGACATGTGGCAAGACGCTCCTCGGGGCATATCTTGCTTGGGCTTCTCTCCTGGAGGCCCTCAGTCAGACCCAGTGTTGACATGTGGCAAGACGCTCCTCGGGGCGCGTCTTGCTTGGGCCTCCCTCCTGGAGGTGCTCAGTCAGACCCAGTGTTGACATGTGGCAAGACGCTCCTCGGGGCGTGTCTTGCTGGGCTTCTCTCATGGAGGCACTCAGTCAGACCCAGTGTTGACATGTGGCAAGATGCTCCTCGGGGCACGTCTTGCTTGGGCCCCTCTCCTGGAGGCGCTCAGTCAGACCCAGAGGAGACATGTGTCAAGACGCTCCTCGGGGCGCGTCTTGCTTGGGCCTCTCTCCTGGAGGCGCTTAGTCAGACCGAGTGCTGACATGTGGCAAGACGCTCCTCCGGGCGTGTCTTGCTTGGGCCTCTCTCCTGGAGGCGCTCAGTCAGACCCAGTGTTCACATGTGGCAAGACGCTCCTCGGGGCGCGTCTTTCTTGGGCCTCTCTCCTGGAGGCGCTCAGTCAGAACCAGTGTTGACATGTGGCAAGACGCTCCTCGGGGCGCATCTTGCTTGGGCTTCTCTCCTGGAGGCCCTCAGTCAGACCCAATGTTGACATGTGGCAAGACGGTCCTCGGGGCGCGTCTTATTTTGGCCTCTCTCCTGGGGGCCCTCAGTCAGACCCAGTGTTGACATGTGGCAAGACGCTCCTCGGGGCGCGTCTTGCTTGGGCCTCTCTCCTGGAGGCGCTCAGTCAGAACGAGTAGTGACATGTGGCAAGACGCTCCTCGGGGCGCATCTTGCTTGGGCTTCTCTCCTGGAGGCCCTCAGTCCGACCCAGTGTTGACATGTGGCAAGACGCTCCTCGGGGCGCGTCTTGCTTGGGCCTCTCTCCTGGAGGCGCTCAGTCAGACCGAGTAGTGACATGTGGCAAGACGCTCCTCGAGGCGCGTCTTGCTTGGACCTCCCTCCTGGAGGCGCTCAGTCAGACCGAATAGTGACATGTGGCAAGACGCTCCTCGGGGCGTGTCTTGCTTGGACCTCTCTCCTGGAGGCGCTCAGTTAGACCGAGTAGTGACATTTGGCAAGACGCTCCTCGTTGCGGGTCTTGCTTGGGCCTCTCTCCTGGAGGCGCTCAGTCAGACCGAGTGCTGACATAAGGCAAGATGCTCCTCGGGGCGCGTCTTGCTGGGGCCTCTCTCCTGGAGGTGCTCAGTCAGACCCAGTGTTGACATGTGGCAAGACGCTCCTCGGGGCGCGTCTTGCTTGGGCCTCTCTCCTGGAGGCGCTCAGTCAGACCGAGTGCTGACATAAGGCAAGATGCTCCTCGGGGCGCGTCTTGCTGGGGCCTCTCTCCTGGAGGTGCTCAATCAGACCCAGTGGTGACACGTGGCAAGATGCTCCTCGGGGCACGTCTTGCTTGGGCCTCTCTCCTGGAGGCGCTCAGTCAGACCCAGAGGAGATATGTGTCAAGACGCTCCTCGGGTCGCGTCTTGCTTGGGCCTCTCTCCTGGAGGCGCTCAGTCAGACCGAGTGCTGACATGTGGCAAGACGCTCCTCCGGGCGCGTCTTGCTTGGGCCTCTCTCCTGGAGGCGCTCAGTCAGACCCAGTGTTCACATGTGGCAAGACGCTCCTCGGGGCGCGTCTTATTTTGGCCTCTCTCCTGGGGGCCCTCAGTCAGACCCAGTGTTGACATGTGGCAAGACGCTCCTCGGGGCGCGTCTTGCTTGGGCCTCTCTCCTGGAGGCGCTCAGTCAGAACGAGTAGTGACATGTGGCAAGACGCTCCTCGGGGCGCATCTTGCTTGGGCTTCTCTCCTGGAGGCCCTCAGTCCGACCCAGTGTTGACATGTGGCAAGACGCTCCTCGGGGCGCGTCTTGCTTGGGCCTCTCTCCTGGAGGCGCTCAGTCAGACCGAGTAGTGACATGTGGCAAGACGCTCCTCGAGGCGCGTCTTGCTTGGACCTCCCTCCTGGAGGCGCTCAGTCAGACCGAATAGTGACATGTGGCAAGACGCTCCTCGGGGCGTGTCTTGCTTGGACCTCTCTCCTGGAGGCGCTCAGTTAGACCGAGTAGTGACATTTGGCAAGACGCTCCTCGTTGCGGGTCTTGCTTGGGCCTCTCTCCTGGAGGCGCTCAGTCAGACCGAGTGCTGACATAAGGCAAGATGCTCCTCGGGGCGCGTCTTGCTGGGGCCTCTCTCCTGGAGGTGCTCAGTCAGACCCAGTGTTGACATGTGGCAAGACGCTCCTCGGGGCGCGTCTTGCTTGGGCCTCTCTCCTGGAGGCGCTCAGTCAGACCGAGTGCTGACATAAGGCAAGATGCTCCTCGGGGCGCGTCTTGCTGGGGCCTCTCTCCTGGAGGTGCTCAATCAGACCCAGTGGTGACACGTGGCAAGATGCTCCTCGGGGCACGTCTTGCTTGGGCCTCTCTCCTGGAGGCGCTCAGTCAGACCCAGAGGAGATATGTGTCAAGACGCTCCTCGGGTCGCGTCTTGCTTGGGCCTCTCTCCTGGAGGCGCTCAGTCAGACCGAGTGCTGACATGTGGCAAGACGCTCCTCCGGGCGCGTCTTGCTTGGGCCTCTCTCCTGGAGGCGCTCAGTCAGACCCAGTGTTCACATGTGGCAAGACGCTCCTCGGGGCGCGTCTTGCTTGGGCCTCTCTCCTGGAGGAGCTCAGTCAGACCCAGTGGTGACACGTGGCAAGACGCTCCTCGGGGCGCATCTTGCTTTGGCCTGTCTCCTGGAGGTGCTAAGTCAGACCCAGTGTTGACACGTGGCAAGACGCTCCTCGGGGCACGTCTTGCTTGGGCCTCTCTCCTGGAGGCGCTCAGTCAGACCGAGTGCTGACATGTGGCAAGACGCTCCTCCGGGCGCGTCTTGCTTGGGCCTCTCTCCTAGAGGCGCTCAGTCAGAACCAGTGTTCACATGTGGCAAGACGCTCCTCGGGGCGCGTCTTGCTTGGGCCTCTCTCCTGGAGGCGCTCAGTCAGACCCAGTGTTGACATGTGGCAAGATGCTCCTCGGGGCATATCTTGCTTGGGCTTCTCTCCTGGAGGCCCTCAGTCAGACCCAGTGTTGACATGTGGCAAGACGCTCCTCGGGGCGCGTCTTGCTTGGGCCTCTCTCCTGGAGGTGCTCAGTCAGACCCAGTGTTGACATGTGGCAAGACGCTCCTCGGGGCGCGTCTTGCTGGGGCTTCTCTCATGGAGGCACTCAGTCAGACCCAGTGTTGACATGTGGCAAGATGCTCCTCGGGGCACGTCTTGTTTGGGCCCCTCTCCTGGAGGCGCTCAGTCAGACCCAGAGGAGACATGTGTCAAGACGCTCCTCGGGGCGCGTCTTGCTTGGGCCTCTCTCCTGGAGGCGCTCAGTCAGACCGAGTGCTGACATGTGGCAAGACGCTCCTCCGGGCGCGTCTTGCTTGGGCCTCTCTCCTGGAGGCCCTCAGTCAGACCCAGTGTTCACATGTGGCAAGACGCTCCTCGGGGCGCGTCTTGCTTGGGCCTCTCTCCTGGAGGCGCTCAGTCAGACCCAGTGTTGACATGTGGCAAGACGCTCCTCGGGGCGCATCTTGCTTGGGCTTCTCTCCTGGAGGCCCTCAGTCAGACCCAGTGTTGACATGTGGCAAGACGCTCCTCGGGGCGCGTCTTATTTGGGCCTCTCTCCTGGGGGCCCTCAGTCAGACCCAGTGTTGACATGTGGCAAGACGCTCCTCGGGGCGCGTCTTGCTTGGGCCTCTCTCCTGGAGGCGCTCAGTCAGACCGAGTAGTGACATGTGGCAAGACGCTCCTCGGGGCGCATCTTGCTTGGGCTTCTCTCCTGGAGGCCCTCAGTCAGACCCAGTGTTGACATGTGGCAAGACGCTCCTCGGGGCGCGTCTTGCTTGGGCCTCTCTCCTGGAGGCGCTCAGTCAGACCGAGTGCTGACATAAGGCAAGATGCTCCTCGGGGCGCGTCTTGCTGGGGCCTCTCTCCTGGAGGTGCTCAATCAGACCCAGTGGTGACACGTGGCAAGATGCTCCTCGGGGCACGTCTTGCTTGGGCCTCTCTCCTGGAGGCGCTCAGTCAGACCCAGAGGAGATATGTGTCAAGACGCTCCTCGGGTCGCGTCTTGCTTGGGCCTCTCTCCTGGAGGCGCTCAGTCAGACCGAGTGCTGACATGTGGCAAGACGCTCCTCCGGGCGCGTCTTGCTTGGGCCTCTCTCCTGGAGGCGCTCAGTCAGACCCAGTGTTCACATGTGGCAAGACGCTCCTCGGGGCGCGTCTTGCTTGGGCCTCTCTCCTGGAGGCGCTCAGTCAGACCCAGTGTTGACATGTGGCAAGACGCTCCTCGGGGCATATCTTGCTTGGGCTTCTCTCCTGGAGGCCCTCAGTCAGACCCAGTGTTGACATGTGGCAAGACGCTCCTCGGGGCGCGTCTTGCTTGGGCCTCCCTCCTGGAGGTGCTCAGTCAGACCCAGTGTTGACATGTGGCAAGACGCTCCTCGGGGCGCGTCTTGCTGGGGCTTCTCTCATGGAGGCACTCAGTCAGACCCAGTGTTGACATGTTGCAAGGTGCTCCTCGGGGCACGTCTTGCTTGGGCCCCTCTCCTGGAGGCGCTCAGTCAGACCCAGAGGAGACATGTGTCAAGACGCTCCTCGGGGCGCGTCTTGCTTGGGCCTCTCTCCTGGAGGCGCTCAGTCAGACCGAGTGCTGACATGTGGCAAGACGCTCCTCCGGGCGCGTCTTGCTTGGGCCTCTCTCCTGGAGGCGCTCAGTCAGACCCAGTGTTCACATGTGGCAAGACGCTCCTCGGGGCGCGTCTTGCTTGGGCCTCTCTCCTGGAGGCGCTCAGTCAGACCCAGTGTTGACATGTGGCAAGACGCTCCTCGGGGCGCATCTTGCTTGGGCTTCTCTCCTGGAGGCCCTCAGTCAGACCCAGTGTTGACATGTGGCAAGACGCTCCTCGGGGCGCGTCTTATTTTGGCCTCTCTCCTGGGGGCCCTCAGTCAGACCCAGTGTTGACATGTGGCAAGACGCTCCTCGGGGCGCGTCTTGCTTGGGCCTCTCTCCTGGAGGCGCTCAGTCAGACCGAGTAGTGACATGTGGCAAGACGCTCCTCGGGGCGCATCTTGCTTGGGCTTCTCTCCTGGAGGCCCTCAGTCAGACCCAGTGTTGACATGTGGCAAGACGCTCCTCGGGGCGCGTCTTGCTTGGGCCTCTCTCCTGGAGGCGCTCAGTCAGACCGAGTAGTGACATGTGGCAAGACGCTCCTCGAGGCGCGTCTTGCTTGGACCTCCCTCCTGGAGGCGCTCAGTCAGACCGAGTAGTGACATGTGGCAAGACGCTCCTCGGGGCGTGTCTTGCTTGGACCTCTCTCCTGGAGGCGCTCAGTTAGACCGACTAGTGACATGTGGCAAGACGCTCCTCGTTGCGGGTCTTGCTTGGGCCTCTCTCCTGGAGGCGCTCAGTCAGACCGAGTGCTGACATAAGGCAAGATGCTCCTCGGGGCGCGTCTTGCTGGGGCCTCTCTCCTGGAGGTGCTCAATCAGACCCAGTGGTGACACGTGGCAAGACGCTCCTCGGGGCGCGTCTTGCTTGGGCCTCTCTCCTGGAGGAGCTCAGTCAGACCCAGTGGTGACACGTGGCAAGACGTTCCTCAGGGCGCATCTTGCTTTGGCCTGTCTCCTGGAGGCGCTAAGTCAGACCCAGTGTTGACACGTGGCAAGACGCTCCTCGGGGCACGTCTTGCTTGGGCCTCTCTCCTGGAGGCGCTCAGTCAGACCGAGTGCTGACATGTGGCAAGACGCTCCTCCGGGCGCGTCTTGCTTGGGCCTCTCTCCTGGAGGCGCTCAGTCAGACCCAGTGTTCACATGTGGCAAGACGCTCCTCGGGGCGCGTCTTGCTTGTGCCTCTCTCCTGGAGGCGCTCAGTCAGACCCAGTGTTGACATGTGGCAAGACGCTCCTCGGGGCATATCTTGCTTGGGCTTCTCTCCTGGAGGCCCTCAGTCAGACCCAGTGTTGACATGTGGCAAGACGCTCCTCGGGGCGCGTCTTGCTTGGGCCTCTCTCCTGGAGGTGCTCAGTCAGACCCAGTGTTGACATGTGGCAAGACGCTCCTCGGGGCGCGTCTTGCTGGGGCTTCTCTCATGGAGGCACTCAGTCAGACCCAGTGTTGACATGTGGCAAGATGCTCCTCGGGGCACGTCTTGCTTGGGCCCCTCTCCTGGAGGCACTCAGTCAGACCCAGAGGAGACATGTGTCAAGACGCTCCTCGGGGCGCGTCTTGCTTGGGCCTCTCTCCTGGAGGCGCTCAGTCAGACCGAGTGCTGACATGTGGCAAGACGCTCCTCCGGGCGCGTCTTGCTTGGGCCTCTCTCCTGGAGGCGCTCAGTCAGACCCAGTGTTCACATGTGGCAAGACGCTCCTCGGGGCGCGTCTTGCTTGGGCCTCTCTCCTGGAGGCGATCAGTCAGACCCAGTGTTGACATGTGGCAAGACGCTCCTCGGGGCGCATCTTGCTTGGGCTTCTCTCCTGGAGGCCCTCAGTCAGACCCAGTGTTGACATGTGGCAAGACGCTCCTCGGGGCGCGTCTTATTTGGGCCTCTCTCCTGGGGGCCCTCAGTCAGACCCAGTGTTGACATGTGGCAAGACGCTCCTCGGGGCGCGTCTTGCTTGGGCCTCTCTCCTGGAGGCGCTCAGTCAGACCGAGTAGTGACATGTGGCAAGACGCTCCTCGGGGCGCATCTTGCTTGGGCTTCTCTCCTGGAGGCCCTCAGTCAGACCCAGTGTTGACATGTGGCAAGACGCTCCTCGGGGCGCGTCTTAATTGGGCCTCTCTCCTGGAGGCGCTCAGTCAGACCGAGTAGTGACATGTGGCAAGACGCTCCTCGGGGCGCGTCTTGCTTGGACCTCCCTCCTGGAGGCGCTCAGTCAGACCGAGTAGTGACATGTGGCAAGACGCTCCTCGGGGCGTGTCTTGCTTGGACCTCTCTCCTGGAGGCGCTCAGTTAGACCGAGTAGTGACATGTGGCAAGACGCCTCTCGTTGCGGGTCTTGCTTGGGCCTCTCTCCTGGAGGCGCTCAGTCAGACCGAGTGCTGACATAAGGCAAGATGCTCCTCGGGGCGCGTCTTGCTGGGGCCTCTCTCCTGGAGGTGCTCAATCAGACCCAGTGGTGACACGTGGCAAGACGCTCCTCGGGGCGCGTCTTGCTTGGGCCTCTCTCCTGGAGGAGCTCTCTCCTGGAGGCGCTCAGTTAGACCGAGTAGTGACATGTGGCAAGACGCCTCTCGTTGCGGGTCTTGCTTGGGCCTCTCTCCTGGAGGCGCTCAGTCAGACCGAGTGCTGACCTAAGGCAAGATGCTCCTCGGGGCGCGTCTTGCTGGGGCCTCTCTCCTGGAGGTGCTCAATCAGACCCAGTGGTGACACGTGGCAAGACGCTCCTCGGGGCGCGTCTTGCTTGGGCCTCTCTCCTGGAGGAGCTCAGTCAGACCCAGTGGTGACACGTGGCAAGACTCTCCTCGGGGCGCATCTTGCTTTGGCCTGTCTCCTGGAGGCGCTAAGTCAGACCCAGTGTTGACACGTGGCAAGACGCTCCTCGGGGCACGTCTTGCTTGGGCCTCTCTCCTGGAGGCGCTCAGTCAGACCGAGTGCTGACATGTGGCAAGACGCTCCTCCGGGCGCGTCTTGCTTGGGCCTCTCTCCTGGAGGCGCTCAGTCAGACCCAGTGTTCACATGTGGCAAGACGCTCCTCGGGGCGCGTCTTGCTTGGGCCTCTCTCCTGGAGGCGCTCAGTCAGACCCAGTGTTGACATGTGGCAAGACGCTCCTCGGGGCATATCTTGCTTGGGCTTCTCTCCTGGAGGCCCTCAGTCAGACCCAGTGTTGACATGTGGCAAGACGCTCCTCGGGGCGCGTCTTGCTTGGGCCTCTCTCCTGGAGGTGCTCAGTCAGACCCAGTGTTGACATGTGGCAAGACGCTCCTCGGGGCGCGTCTTGCTGGGGCTTCTCTCATGGAGGCACTCAGTCAGACCCAGTGTTGACATGTGGCAAGATGCTCCTCGGGGCACGTCTTGCTTGGGCCCCTCTCCTGGAGGCGCTCAGTCAGACCCAGAGGAGACATGTGGCAAGACGCTCCTCCGGGCGCGTCTTGCTTGGGCCTCTCTCCTGGAGGCGCTCAGTCAGACCCAGTGTTCACATGTGGCAAGACGCTCCTCGGGGCGCGTCTTGCTTGGGCCTCTCTCCTGGAGGCGCTCAGTCAGACCCAGTGTTGACATGTGGCAAGACGCTCCTCGGGGCGCATCTTGCTTGGGCTTCTTTCCTGGAGGCCCTCAGTCAGACCCAGTGTTGACATGTGGCAAGACGCTCCTCGGGGCGCGTCTTATTTGGGCCTCTCTCCTGGGGGCCCTCAGTCAGACCCAGTGTTGACATGTGGCAAGACGCTCCTCGGGGCGCGTCTTGCTTGGGCCTCTCTCCTGGAGGCGCTCAGTCAGACCGAGTAGTGACATGTGGCAAGACGCTCCTCGGGGCGCATCTTGCTTGGGCTTCTCTCCTGGAGGCCCTCAGTCAGACCCAGTGTTGACATGTGGCAAGACGCTCCTCGGGGCGCGTCTTGCTTGGGCCTCTCTCCTGGAGGCGCTCAGTCAGACCGAGTAGTGACATGTGGCAAGACGCTCCTCGGGGCACGTCTTGCTTGGACCTCCCTCCTGGAGGCGCTCAGTCAGACCGAGTAGTGACATGTGGCAAGACGCTCCTCGGGGCGCGTCTTGCTTGGACCTCTCTCCTGGAGGCGCTCAGTTAGACCGAGTAGTGACATGTGGCAAGACGCCTCTCGTTGCGGGTCTTGCTTGGGCCTCTCTCCTGGAGGCGCTCAGTCAGACCGAGTGCTGACAGAAGGCAAGATGCTCCTCGGGGCGCGTCTTGCTGGGGCCTCTCTCCTGGAGGTGCTCAATCAGACCCAGTGGTGACACGTGGCAAGACGCTCCTCGGGGCGCGTCTTGCTTGGGCCTCTCTCCTGGAGGAGCTCAGTCAGACCCAGTGGTGACACGTGGCAAGACGCTCCTCGGGGCGCATCTTGCTTTGGCCTGTCTCCTGGAGGCGCTAAGTCAGACCCAGTGTTGACACGTGGCAAGACGCTCCTCGGGGCGCGTCTTGCTTGGGCCTCTCTCCTGGAGGCGCTCAGTCAGACCCAGTGTTGACACGTGGCAAGACACTCCTCGGGGCGCGTCTTGCTTGGGCCTCTCTCATGGAGGCCCTCTGTCAGACCCAGTGTTGACATGTGGCAAGACGCTCCTCGGGGCGCTTCTTGCTTGGGCTTCTCTCCTGGAGGCCCTCAGTCAGACACATTGTTGACATGTGGCAAGACGCTCCTCGGGGCACGTCTTGCTTGGGCCTCTCTCCTGGAGGCGCTCAGTCAGACCGAGTAGTGACATGTGACAAGATGCTCCTCGGGGCGCGTCTTGCTGGGGCTTCTCTCATGGAGGCACTCAGTCAGACCCAGTGTTGACATGTGGCAAGATGCTCCTCGGGCGTTTCTTGCTTGGGCCTCGTTCCTGGAGGCGCTCAGTCAGACCCAGTGTTGACATGTGACAAGACGCTCCTCGGGGCGCATCTTGCTTGGGCCTCTCTCCTGGAGGCGCTCAGTCAGACCCAGAGGTGACATGTGTCAAGACGCTCCTCGGTTCTCTCTCCTGGAGGCGCTCAGTCAGACCCCGTGTTGACATGTGGCAAGACGCTCCTCGGGGCGCGTCTTGCTGGGGCTTCTCTCCTGGAGGCACTCAGTCAGACCCAGTGTTGACAAGTGGAAAGACGCTCTTCGGGGCACGTCTTGCTTGGGCCTCTCTCCTGGAGGCGCTCAGTCAGACCAAGAGGAGAAATGTGTCAAGATGCTCCTCGGGGCGCGTCTTGCTTGGGCGTCTCTCCTGGAGGCGCTCAGTCAGACCGAGTGCTGACATGTGGCAAGACTCTCCTCGGGGCGCTTCTTGCTTGGGCCTCTCTCCTGGAGACGGGGCGCGTCTTGCTTGGGCCTCTCTCCTGGAGGCGCTCAGTCAGACCGAGTGCTGACATTTGGCAAGACGCTCCCCGGGGCGCGTCTTGCTTGGGCTTCTCTCCTGGAGGCCCTCAGTAAGACCCATTGTTGACATGTGGCAAGACGCTCCTCGGGGCGCGTCTTATTTGGGCCTCTCTCCTGGAGGCCCTCAGTCAGACCCAGTGTTGACATGTGGCAAGACGCTCCTCGGGGCGCGTCTTGCTTGGGCTTCGCTCCTGGAGGCCCTCAGTCAGACCCATTGTTGACATATGGCAAGACGCTCCTCGGGGCACGTCTTGCTTGGGCCTCTCTCCTGGAGGCGCTCTGTCAGACCGAGTAGTGACATGTGGCAAGACGCTCCTCGGGGCGCGTCTTGATTGGGCCTCTCTCCTGGAGGCGCTCAGTCAGAGCCAGTGGTGACACGTGGCAAGACGCTCCTCGGGGCGCGTCTTGCTGGGGCCTCTCTCCTGGAGGTGCTCAATCAGACCTAGTGGTGACACGTGGCAAGACGCTCCTCGGGGCGCATCTTGCTTGGGCCTCTCTCCTGGAGGCGCTAAGTCAGACCCAGTGTTGACACGTGGCAAGACGCTCCTCGGGGCGCGTATTGCTTGGGCCTCTCTCCTGGATGCCCTCTGTGAACCCAGTGTTGACATGTGGCAAGACTCTCCTCGGGGCGCGTCTTGCTTGGGCTTCTCTCATGGAGGCCCTCAGTCAGACCCAGTGTTGACATGTGGCAAGACGCTCCTCGGGGCGCGTCTTGCTTGGGCCTCTCTCCTGGAGGCGCTCAGTCAGACCCAGTGTTGACACGTGGCAAGACGCTCCTCAGGGCGCGTCTTGCTTGGGCCTCTCTCCTGGAGGAGCTCAGTCAGACCCAGTGGTGACACGTGGCAAGACGCTCCTCGGGGCGCATCTTGCTTGGGCCTCTCTCCTGGAGGCGCGAAGTCAGACCCAGTGTTGACACGTGGCAAGACGCTCCTCGGGGCGCGTCTTAATTGGGCCTCTCTCCTGGAGGCGCTCAGTCAGACCCAGTGTTGACATGTGGCAAGACACTCCTCGGGGCGCGTCTTGCTTGGGCCTCTCTCATGGAGGCCCTCTGTCAGACCCAGTGTTGACATGTGTCAAGATGCTCCTCGGGGCGCGTCTTGCTTTGGCCTCTCTCCTGGAGGCGCTCAGTCAGACCGAGTGCTGACATGTGGCAAGAAGCTCCTCGGGGCGCGTCTTGCTTGGATTTCTCTCCTGGAGGCCCTCAGTCAGACCCATTGTTGACATGTGGCAAGACGCTCCTCGGGGCGCGTCTTGCTTGGGCCTCTCTCCAGAAGGCCCTCAATCAGACCCAGTGTTGACACGTGGCAAGACGCTCCTCGGGGCACTTCTTGCTTGGGCCTCTCTCCTGGAGGCGCTCAGTCAGACCCAGTGGTGACATGTGGCAAGACGCTCCTCGGGGCGCGTATTGCTTGGGCCTCTCTCCTGGAGGCGCTCAGTCAGACCCAGTGTTGACATGTGGCAAGACGCTCCTCGGGGCAAATCTTGCTTGGGCTTCTCTCCTGGAGGCCCTCAGTCAGACCCAGTGTTGACATGTGGCAAGACGCTCCTCGGGGCGCGTCTTGCTTGGGCCTCTCTCCTGGAGGTGCTCAGTCAGACCCAGTGTTGACATGTGGCAAGACGCTCCTCGGGGCGCGTCTTGCTGGGGCTTCTCTCATGGAGGCACTCAGTCAGACCCAGTGTTGACATGTGGCAAGATGCTCCTCGGGGCGCGTCTTGCTTTGGCCTCTCTCCTGGAGGCGCTCAGTCAGACCGAGTGCTGACATGTGGCAAGAAGCTCCTCGGGGCGCGTCTTGCTTGGGCTTCTCTCCTGGAGGCCCTCAGTCAGACCCATTGTTGACATGTGGCAAGACGCTCCTCGGGGCGCGTCTTGCTTGGGCCTCTCTCCAGAAGGCCCTCAATCAGACCCAGTGTTGACACGTGGCAAGACGCTCCTCGGGGCACTTCTTGCTTGGGCCTCTCTCCTGGAGGCGCTCAGTCAGACCCAGTGGTGACATGTGGCAAGACGCTCCTCGGGGCGCGTATTGCTTGGGCCTCTCTCCTGGAGGCGCTCAGTCAGACCCAGTGTTGACATGTGGCAAGACGCTCCTCGGGGCAAATCTTGCTTGGGCTTCTCTCCTGGAGGCCCTCAGTCAGACCCAGTGTTGACATGTGGCAAGACGCTCCTCGGGGCGCGTCTTGCTTGGGCCTCTCTCCTGGAGGTGCTCAGTCAGACCCAGTGTTGACATGTGGCAAGACGCTCCTCGGGGCGCGTCTTGCTGGGGCTTCTCTCATGGAGGCACTCAGTCAGACCCAGTGTTGACATGTGGCAAGATGCTCCTCGGGGCACGTCTTGCTTGGGCCCCTCTCCTGGAGGCGCTCAGTCAGACCCAGAGGAGACATGTGTCAAGACGCTCCTCGGGGCGCGTCTTGCTTGGGCCTCTCTCCTGGAGGCGCTCAGTCAGACCGAGTGCTGACATGTGGCAAGACGCTCCTCCGGGCGCGTCTTGCTTGGGCCTCTCTCCTGGAGGCGCTCAGTCAGACCCAGTGTTCACATGTGGCAAGACGCTCCTCGGGGCGCGTCTTGCTTGGGCCTCTCTCCTGGAGGCGCTCAGTCAGACCCAGTGTTGTCATGTGGCAAGACGCTCCTCGGGGCGCATCTTGCTTGGGCTTCTCTCCTGGAGGCCCTCAGTCAGACCCAGTGTTGACATGTGGCAAGACGCTCCTCGGGGCGCGTCTTATTTGGGCCTCTCTCCTGGGGGCCCTCAGTCAGACCCAGTGTTGACATGTGGCAAGACGCTCCTCGGGGCGCGTCTTGCTTGGGCCTCTCTCCTGGAGGCGCTCAGTCAGACCGAGTAGTGACATGTGGCAAGACGCTCCTCGGGGCGCATCTTGCTTGGGCTTCTCTCCTGGAGGCCCTCAGTCAGACCCAGTGTTGACATGTGGCAAGACGCTCCTCGGGGCGCGTCTTGCTTGGGCCTCTCTCCTGGAGGCGCTCAGTCAGACCGAGTAGTGACATGTGGCAAGACGCTCCTCGGGGCGCGTCTTGCTTGGACCTCCCTCCTGGAGGCGCTCAGTCAGACCGAGTAGTGACATGTGGCAAGACGCTCCTCGGGGCGTGTCTTGCTTGGACCTCTCTCCTGGAGGCGCTCAGTTAGACCGAGTAGTGACATGTGGCAAGACGCCTCTCGTTGCGGGTCTTGCTTGGGCCTCTCTCCTGGAGGCGCTCAGTCAGACCGAGTGCTGACAGAAGGCAAGATGCTCCTCGGGGCGCGTCTTGCTGGGGCCTCTCTCCTGGAGGTGCTCAATCAGACCCAGTGGTGACACGTGGCAAGACGCTCCTCGGGGCGCGTCTTGCTTGGGCCTCTCTCCTGGAGGAGCTCAGTCAGACCCAGTGGTGACACGTGGCAAGACGCTCCTCGGGGCGCATCTTGCTTTGGCCTGTCTCCTGGAGGCGCTAAGTCAGACCCAGTGTTGACACGTGGCAAGACGCTCCTCGGGGCGCGTCTTGCTTGGGCCTCTCTCCTGGAGGCGCTCAGTCAGACCCAGTGTTGACACGTGGCAAGACACTCCTCGGGGCGCGTCTTGCTTGGGCCTCTCTCATGGAGGCCCTCTGTCAGACCCAGTGTTGACATGTGGCAAGACGCTCCTCGGGGCGCTTCTTGCTTGGGCTTCTCTCCTGGAGGCCCTCAGTCAGACACATTGTTGACATGTGGCAAGACGCTCCTCGGGGCACGTCTTGCTTGGGCCTCTCTCCTGGAGGCGCTCAGTCAGACCGAGTAGTGACATGTGACAAGATGCTCCTCGGGGCGCGTCTTGCTGGGGCTTCTCTCATGGAGGCACTCAGTCAGACCCAGTGTTGACATGTGGCAAGATGCTCCTCGGGCGTTTCTTGCTTGGGCCTCGTTCCTGGAGGCGCTCAGTCAGACCCAGTGTTGACATGTGACAAGACGCTCCTCGGGGCGCATCTTGCTTGGGCCTCTCTCCTGGAGGCGCTCAGTCAGACCCAGAGGTGACATGTGTCAAGACGCTCCTCGGTTCTCTCTCCTGGAGGCGCTCAGTCAGACCCCGTGTTGACATGTGGCAAGACGCTCCTCGGGGCGCGTCTTGCTGGGGCTTCTCTCATGGAGGCACTCAGTCAGACCCAGTGTTGACAAGTGGAAAGACGCTCTTCGGGGCACGTCTTGCTTGGGCCTCTCTCCTGGAGGCGCTCAGTCAGACCAAGAGGAGAAATGTGTCAAGATGCTCCTCGGGGCGCGTCTTGCTTGGGCGTCTCTCCTGGAGGCGCTCAGTCAGACCGAGTGCTGACATGTGGCAAGACTCTCCTCGGGGCGCTTCTTGCTTGGGCCTCTCTCCTGGAGACGGGGCGCGTCTTGCTTGGGCCTCTCTCCTGGAGGCGCTCAGTCAGACCGAGTGCTGACATTTGGCAAGACGCTCCTCGGGGCGCGTCTTGCTTGGGCTTCTCTCCTGGAGGCCCTCAGTAAGACCCATTGTTGACATGTGGCAAGACGCTCCTCGGGGCGCGTCTTATTTGGGCCTCTCTCCTGGAGGCCCTCAGTCAGACCCAGTGTTGACATGTGGCAAGACGCTCCTCGGGGCGCGTCTTGCTTGGGCTTCGCTCCTGGAGGCCCTCAGTCAGACCCATTGTTGACATATGGCAAGACGCTCCTCGGGGCACGTCTTGCTTGGGCCTCTCTCCTGGAGGCGCTCAGTCAGACCGAGTAGTGACATGTGGCAAGACGCTCCTCGGGGCGCGTCTTGATTGGGCCTCTCTCCTGGAGGCGCTCAGTCAGAGCCAGTGGTGACACGTGGCAAGACGCTCCTCGGGGCGCGTCTTGCTGGGGCCTCTCTCCTGGAGGTGCTCAATCAGACCTAGTGGTGACACGTGGCAAGACGCTCCTCGGGGCGCATCTTGCTTGGGCCTCTCTCCTGGAGGCGCTAAGTCAGACCCAGTGTTGACACGTGGCAAGACGCTCCTCGGGGCGCGTATTGCTTGGGCCTCTCTCCTGGATGCCCTCTGTCAAACCCAGTGTTGACATGTGGCAAGACTCTCCTCGGGGCGCGTCTTGCTTGGGCTTCTCTCATGGAGGCCCTCAGTCAGACCCAATGTTGACATGTGGCAAGACGCTCCTCGGGGCGCGTCTTGCTTGGGCCTCTCTCCTGGAGGCGCTCAGTCAGACCCAGTGTTGACACGTGGCAAGACGCTCCTCGGGGCGCATCTTGCTTGGGCTTCTCTCCTGGAGGCCCTCAGTCAGACCCAGTGTTGACATGTGGCAAGACGCTCCTCGGGGCGCGTCTTGCTTGGGCCTCTCTCCTGGAGGCGCTCAGTCAGACCGAGTAGTGACATGTGGCAAGACGCTCCTCGGGGCGTGTCTTGCTTGGACCTCCCTCCTGGAGGCGCTCAGTCAGACCGAGTAGTGACATGTGGCAAGACGCTCCTCGGGGCGTGTCTTGCTTGGACCTCTCTCCTGGAGGCGCTCAGTTAGACCGAGTAGTGACATGTGGCAAGACGCCTCTCGTTGCGGGTCTTGCTTGGGCCTCTCTCCTGGAGGCGCTCAGTCAGACCGAGTGCTGACAGAAGGCAAGATGCTCCTCGGGGCGCGTCTTGCTGGGGCCTCTCTCCTGGAGGTGCTCAATCAGACCCAGTGGTGACACGTGGCAAGACGCTCCTCGGGGCGCGTCTTGCTTGGGCCTCTCTCCTGGAGGAGCTCAGTCAGACCCAGTGGTGACACGTGGCAAGACGCTCCTCGGGGCGCATCTTGCTTTGGCCTGTCTCCTGGAGGCGCTAAGTCAGACCCAGTGTTGACACGTGGCAAGACGCTCCTCGGGGCGCGTCTTGCTTGGGCCTCTCTCCTGGAGGCGCTCAGTCAGACCCAGTGTTGACACGTGGCAAGACACTCCTCGGGGCGCGTCTTGCTTGGGCCTCTCTCATGGAGGCCCTCTGTCAGACCCAGTGTTGACATGTGGCAAGACGCTCCTCGGGGCGCTTCTTGCTTGGGCTTCTCTCCTGGAGGCCCTCAGTCAGACACATTGTTGACATGTGGCAAGACGCTCCTCGGGGCACGTCTTGCTTGGGCCTCTCTCCTGGAGGCGCTCAGTCAGACCGAGTAGTGACATGTGACAAGATGCTCCTCGGGGCGCGTCTTGCTGGGGCTTCTCTCATGGAGGCACTCAGTCAGACCCAGTGTTGACATGTGGCAAGATGCTCCTCGGGCGTTTCTTGCTTAGGCCTCGTTCCTGGAGGCGCTCAGTCAGACCCAGTGTTGACATGTGACAAGATGCTCCTCGGGGCGCATCTTGCTTGGGCCTCTCTCCTGGAGGCGCTCAGTCAGACCCAGAGGTGACATGTGTCAAGACGCTCCTCGGTTCTCTCTCCTGGAGGCGCTCAGTCAGACCCCGTGTTGACATGTGGCAAGACGCTCCTCGGGGCGCGTCTTGCTGGGGCTTCTCTCATGGAGGCACTCAGTCAGACCCAGTGTTGACAAGTGGAAAGACGCTCTTCGGGGCACGTCTTGCTTGGGCCTCTCTCCTGGAGGCGCTCAGTCAGACCAAGAGGAGAAATGTGTCAAGATGCTCCTCGGGGCGCGTCTTGCTTGGGCGTCTCTCCTGGAGGCGCTCAGTCAGACCGAGTGCTGACATGTGGCAAGACTCTCCTCGGGGCGCTTCTTGCTTGGGCCTCTCTCCTGGAGACGGGGCGCGTCTTGCTTGGGCCTCTCTCCTGGAGGCGCTCAGTCAGACCGAGTGCTGACATTTGGCAAGACGCTCCTCGGGGCGCGTCTTGCTTGGGCTTCTCTCCTGGAGGCCCTCAGTAAGACCCATTGTTGACATGTGGCAAGACGCTCCTCGGGGCGCGTCTTATTTGGGCCTCTCTCCTGGAGGCCCTCAGTCAGACCCAGTGTTGACATGTGGCAAGACGCTCCTCGGGGCGCGTCTTGCTTGGGCTTCGCTCCTGGAGGCCCTCAGTCAGACCCATTGTTGACATATGGCAAGACGCTCCTCGGGGCACGTCTTGCTCGGGCCTCTCTCCTGGAGGCGCTCAGTCAGACCGAGTAGTGACATGTGGCAAGACGCTCCTCGGGGCGCGTCTTGATTGGGCCTCTCTCCTGGAGGCGCTCAGTCAGAGCCAGTGGTGACACGTGGCAAGACGCTCCTCGGGGCGCGTCTTGCTGGGGCCTCTCTCCTGGAGGTGCTCAATCAGACCTAGTGGTGACACGTGGCAAGACGCTCCTCGGGGCGCATCTTGCTTGGGCCTCTCTCCTGGAGGCGCTAAGTCAGACCCAGTGTTGACACGTGGCAAGACGCTCCTCGGGGCGCGTATTGCTTGGGCCTCTCTCCTGGATGCCCTCTGTCAAACCCAGTGTTGACATGTGGCAAGACTCTCCTCGGGGCGCGTCTTGCTTGGGCTTCTCTCATGGAGGCCCTCAGTCAGACCCAATGTTGACATGTGGCAAGACGCTCCTCGGGGCGCGTCTTGCTTGGGCCTCTCTCCTGGAGGCGCTCAGTCAGACCCAGTGTTGACACGTGGCAAGACGCTCCTCGGGGCGCGTCTTGCTTGGGCCTCTCTCCTGGAGGAGCTCAGTCAGACCCAGTGGTGACACGTGGCAAGACGCTCCTCGGGGCGCGTCTTAATTGGGCCTCTCTCCTGGAGGCGCTCAGTCAGACCCAGTGTTGACATGTGGCAAGACACTCCTCGGGGCTCGTCTTGCTTGGGCCTCTCTCATGGAGGCCCTCTGTCAGACCCAGTGTTGACATGTGTCAAGATGCTCCTCGGGGCGCGTCTTGCTTTGGCCTCTCTCCTGGAGGCGCTCAGTCAGACCGAGTGCTGACATGTGGCAAGAAGCTCCTCGGGGCGCGTCTTGCTTGGGCTTCTCTCCTGGAGGCCCTCAGTCAGACCCATTGTTGACATGTGGCAAGACGCTCCTCGGGGCGCGTCTTGCTTGGGCCTCTCTCCAGAAGGCCCTCAATCAGACCCAGTGTTGACACGTGGCAAGACGCTCCTCGGGGCACTTCTTGCTTGGGCCTCTCTCCTGGAGGCGCTCAGTCAGACCCAGTGGTGACATGTGGCAAGACGCTCCTCGGGGCGCGTATTGCTTGGGCCTCTCTCCTGGATGCCCTCTGTCAGACCCAGTGTTGACATGTGGCAAGACTCTCCTCGGGGCGCGTCTTGCTTGGGCTTCTCTCATAGAGGCCCTCAGTCAGACCCAGTGTTGACATGTGACAAGACGCTCCTCGGGGCCTGTCTTGCTTGGGCCTCTCTCCTGGTGGCGCTCAGTCAGACACAGTGTTCACATGTGGCAAGACGCTCCTCGGGGCGCTTCTTGCTTGGGCTTCTCTCCTGGAGGCCCTCAGTCAGACCCATTGTTGACATGTGGCAAGACGCTCCTCGGGGCGCGTCTTATTTGGGCCTCTCTCCAGGAGGCCCTCAGTCAGACCCAGTGTTGACATGTGGCAAGACGCTCCTCGGGGCACGTCTTGCTTGGGCCTCTCTCCTGGAGGCGCTCAGTCAGACCGAGTAGTGACATGTGGCAAGACGCTCCTCGGGGCGCGTCTTGCTTGGGCCTCTCTCCTGGAGGCGCTCAGTCAGAGCCAGTGGTGACACGTGGCAAGACGCTCCTCGGGGCGCGTCTTGCTGGGGCCTCTCTCCTGGAGGTGCTCAATCAGACCTAGTGGTGACACGTGGCAAGACGCTCCTCAGGGCGCATCTTGCTTGGGCCTCTCTCCTGGAGGCGCTAAGTCAGACCCAGTGTTGACACGTGGCAAGACGCTCCTCGGGGCGCGTATTGCTTGGGCCTCTCTCCTGGATGCCCTCTGTCAAACCCAGTGTTGACATGTGGCAAGACTCTCCTCGGGGCGCGTCTTGCTTGGGCTTCTCTCATGGAGGCCCTCAGTCAGACCCAGTGTTGACATGTGGCAAGACGCTCCTCGGGGCGCGTCTTGCTTGGGCCTCTCTCCTGGAGGCGCTCAGTCAGACCCAGTGTTGACACGTGGCAAGACGCTCCTCGGGGCGCGTCTTGCTTGGGCCTCTCTCCTGGAGGAGCTCAGTCAGACCCAGTGGTGACACGTGGCAAGACGCTCCTCGGGGCGCATCTTGCTTGGGCCTCTCTCCTGGAGGCGCAAAGTCAGACCCAGTGTTGACACGTGGCAAGACGCTCCTCGGGGCGCGTCTTAATTGGGCCTCTCTCCTGGAGGCGCTCAGTCAGACCCAGTGTTGACATGTGGCAAGACACTCCTCGGGGCGCGTCTTGCTTGGGCCTCTCTCATGGAGGCCCTCTGTCAGACCCAGTGTTGACATGTGTCAAGACGCTCCTCGGGGCGCGTCTTGCTTTGGCCTCTCTCCTGGAGGCGCTCAGTCAGACCGAGTGCTGACATGTGGCAAGACGCTCCTCGGGGCGCGTCTTGCTTGGGCCTCTCTCCAGAAGGCCCTCAATCAGACCCAGTGTTGACACGTGGCAAGACGCTCCTCGGGGCACTTCTTCCTTGGGCCTCTCTCCTGGAGGCGCTCAGTCAGACCCAGTGTTGACATGTGGCAAGACGCTCCTCGGGGTGCGTCTTGCTTGGGCCTCTCTCCTGGAGGTTCTCAGTCAGACCCAGTGTTGACATGTGGCAAGATGCTCCTCGGGGCACGTCCTGCTTAGGCTTCTCTCATGGAGGCCCTCAGTCAGACCCAGTGTTGACATGTGTCAAGACGCTCCTCGGGGCGTGTCTTGCTTGGGCCTCTCTCCTGGAGGCGCTCAGTCAGACCCAGTGTTGACATGTGGCAAGACGCTCCTCGGGGTGCTTCTTGCTTGGGCTTCTCTCCTGGAGGCCCTCAGTCAGACCCATTGTTGACATGTGGCAAGACGCTCCTCGGGGCACGTCTTGCTTCGGCCTCTCTCCTGGAGGCGCTCAGTCAAACCCAGTGTTGACATGTGGCAAGACGCTCCTCGGGGCGCGTCTTGCTTGGGCCTCTCTCCTGGAGGTTCTCAGTCAGACCCAGTGTTGACATGTGGCAAGATGCTCCTCGGGGCGCGTCCTACTGGGGCTTCTCTCATGGAGGCACTCAGTCAGACCCAGTGTTGACATGTGGCAAGACGCTCCTCGGGGCACGTCTTGCTTGGGCCTCTCTCCTGGAGGCGCTCAGTCAGACCCAGAGGAGACATGTGTCAAGATGCTCCTCGGGGCGCGTCTTGCTTGGTCCTCTCTCCTGGAGGCGCTCAGTCAGACCCAGTGTTGACATGTGGCAAGACGCTCCTCGGGGCACGTCTTGCTTGGGCCTCTCTCCTGGAGGCGCTCAGTCAGACCGAGTGCTGACATGTGGCAAGACGCTCCTCGGGGCGCGTCTTGCTTGGGCCTGTCTCCTGGAGGCGCTCAGTCAGACCCAGAGTTGACATGTGGCAAGACGCTCCCCGGGGTGCGTCTTGCTTGGGCCTCTCTCCTGGAGGTTCTCAGTCAGACCCAGTGTTGACATGTGGCAAGATGCTCCTCGGGGCACGTCCTGCTTAGGCTTCTCTCATGGAGGCCCTCAGTCAGACCCAGTGTTGACATGTGTCAAGACGCTCCTCGGGGCGTGTCTTGCTTGGGCCTCTCTCCTGGAGGCGCTCAGTCAGACCCAGTGTTGACATGTGGCAAGACGCTCCTCGGGGTGCTTCTTGCTTGGGCTTCTCTCCTGGAGGCCCTCAGTCAGACCCATTGTTGACATGTGGCAAGACGCTCCTCGGGGCACGTCTTGCTTCGGCCTCTCTCCTGGAGGCGCTCAGTCAAACCCAGTGTTGACATGTGGCAAGACGCTCCTCGGGGCGCGTCTTGCTTGGGCCTCTCTCCTGGAGGTTCTCAGTCAGACCCAGTGTTGACATGTGGCAAGATGCTCCTCGGGGCGCGTCCTACTGGGGCTTCTCTCATGGAGGCACTCAGTCAGACCCAGTGTTGACATGTGGCAAGACGCTCCTCGGGGCACGTCTTGCTTGGGCCTCTCTCCTGGAGGCGCTCAGTCGGACCCAGAGGAGACATGTGTCAAGATGCTCCTCGGGGCGCGTCTTGCTTGGTCCTCTCTCCTGGAGGCGCTCAGTCAGACCGAGTGCTGACATGTGGCAAGACGCTCCTCCGGGCGCGTCTTGCTTGGGCCTCTCTCCTGGAGGCGCTCAGTCAGACCCAGTGTTGACATGTGGCAAGACGCTCCTCGGGGCACGTCTTGCTTGGGCCTCTCTCCTGGAGGCGCTCAGTCAGACCGAGTGCTGACATGTGGCAAGACGCTCCTCGGGGCGCGTCTTGCTTGGGCTTCTCTCCTGGAGGCCCTAAGTCAGACCCATTGTTGACATGTGGCAAGACGCTCCTCGGAGCGCGTCTTGCTTGGGCCTCTCTCCAGAAGGCCCTCAATCAGACCCAGTGTTGACATGTGGCAAAACGCTCCTCCAGGCGCGTCTTGCTTGGGCCTCTCTCCTGGGGAGGCGCTCCGTCAGACCGAGTGCTGACATGTGGCAAGACGCTCCTCGGGGCACGTCTTGCTGGGGCTTCTCTCCTGGAGGCGCTCAGTCAGACCCAGTGTTGACATGTGACAAGACGCTCCTCGGGGCGCGTCTTGCTTGGGCCTCTCTCATGGAGGCACTCAGTCAGACCCAGAGGTGACATGTGGCAAGACGCTCCTCGGGGCGCGTCTTGCTTGGGGCTCTCTCCTGGAGGCGCTCAGTCAGACCCAGTGTTGACATGTGGCAAGACGCTCCTCGGGGCACGTCTTGCTTGGGCCTTGCTCCTGGAGGCGCTCAGTCAGACCCTGAGGAGACATGTGTCAAGATGCTCCTCGGGGCGCGTCTTGCTTGGGCCTCTCTCCTGGAGGCGCTCAGTCAGACCGAGTGCTGACATGTGGCAAGACGCTCCTCCGGGCGCGTCTTGCTTGGGCCTCTCTCCTGGAGGCGCTCAGTTAGACCCAGTGTTGACATGTGTCAAGACGCTCCTCGGGGCGTGTCTTGCTTGGGCCTCTCTCCTGGAGGCGCTCAGTCAGACCCAGTGTTGACATGTGGCAAGACGCTCCTCGGGGTGCTTCTTGCTTGGGCTTCTCTCCTGGAGGCCCTCAGTCAGACCCATTGTTGACATGTGGCAAGACGCTCCTCGGGGCACGTCTTGCTTCGGCCTCTCTCCTGGAGGCGCTCAGTCAAACCCAGTGTTGACATGTGGCAAGACGCTCCTCGGGGCGCGTCTTGCTTGGGCCTCTCTCCTGGAGGTTCTCAGTCAGACCCAGTGTTGACATGTGGCAAGATGCTCCTCGGGGCGCGTCCTACTGGGGCTTCTCTCATGGAGGCACTCAGTCAGACCCAGTGTTGACATGTGGCAAGACGCTCCTCGGGGCACGTCTTGCTTGGGCCTCTCTCCTGGAGGCGCTCAGTCAGACCCAGAGGAGACATGTGTCAAGATGCTCCTCGGGGCGCGTCTTGCTTGGTCCTCTCTCCTGGAGGCGCTCAGTCAGACCGAGTGCTGACATGTGGCAAGACGCTCCTCCGGGCGCGTCTTGCTTGGGCCTCTCTCCTGGAGGCGCTCAGTCAGACCCAGTGTTGAAATGTGGCAAGACGCTCCTCGGGGCACGTCTTGCTTGGGCCTCTCTCCTGGAGGCGCTCAGTCAGACCGAGTGCTGACATGTGGCAAGACGCTCCTCGGGGCGCGTCTTGCTTGGGCTTCTCTCCTGGAGGCCCTCAGTCAGACCCATTGTTGACATGTGGCAAGACGCTCCTCGGAGCGCGTCTTGCTTGGGCCTCTCTCCAGAAGGCCCTCAATCAGACCCAGTGTTGACATGTGGCGAAACGCTCCTCCAGGCGCGTCTTGCTTGGGCCTCTCTCCTGGGGAGGCGCTCCGTCAGACCGAGTGCTGACATGTGGCAAGACGCTCCTCGGGGCACGTCTTGCTGGGGCTTCTCTCCTGGAGGCGCTCAGTCAGACCCAGTGTTGACATGTGACAAGACGCTCCTCGGGGCGCGTCTTGCTTGGGCCTCTCTCATGGAGGCACTCAGTCAGACCCAGAGGTGACATGTGGCAAGACGCTCCTCGGGGCGCGTCTTGCTTGGGGCTCTCTCCTGGAGGCGCTCAGTCAGACCCAGTGTTGACATGTGGCAAGACGCTCCTCGGGGCACGTCTTGCTTGGGCCTTGCTCCTGGAGGCGCTCAGTCAGACCCTGAGGAGACATGTGTCAAGATGCTCCTCGGGGCGCGTCTTGCTTGGGCCTCTCTCCTGGAGGCGCTCAGTCAGACCGAGTGCTGACATGTGGCAAGACGCTCCTCCGGGCGCGTCTTGCTTGGGCCTCTCTCCTGGAGGCGCTCAGTTAGACCCAGTGTTCACATGTGTCAAGACGCTCCTCGTGGCGCGTCTTGCTTGGGCCTCTCTCCTGGAGGCGCTCAGTCAGACCCAGTGTTGACATGTGGCAAGACGCTCCTCGGGGCGCGTCTTGCTTGGGCTTCTCTCCTGGAGGCCCTCAGTCAGACCCAATGTTGACATGTGGCAAGACGCACCTCGGGGTGCATCTTGCTTGGGCCTCTCTCGAGAAGGCCCTCAATCAGACCCAGTGTTGACATGTGGCAAAACGCTCCTCCAGGCGCGTCTTGCTTGGGCCTCTCTCCTGGAGGCGCTCAGTCAGACCCAGTGGTTACATGTGGCAAGACGCTCCTTGGGGCGCGTCTTGCTGGGGCTTCTCTCATGGAGGTACTCAGTCAGACCCAGTGTTGACCTGTGGCAAGACGCTCCTCAGGGCGCGTCTTGCTTGGGCCTCTCTCCTGGGGAGGCGCTCAGTCAGACCGAGTTCTGACATGTGGCAAGACGCTCCTCGGGGCACGTCTTGCTGGGGCTTCTCTCCTGGAGGCGCTCAGTCAGACCCAGTGTTGACATGTGACAAGACGCTCCTCGGGGCGCGTCTTGCTTGGGCCTCTCTCCTGGAGGCGCTCAGTCAGACCCAGAGGTGACATGTGGCAAGACGCTCCTCGGGGCGCGTCTTGCTTCGGCCTCTCTCCTGGAGGCGCTCAGTCAGACCCAGTGTTGACATGTGGCAAGACGCTCCTCGGGGCGCGTCTTGATTGGGCCTCTCTCCTGGAGGCGCTCAGTCAGTCCTAGTGCTGACATAGCAAGACGCTCCTCGGAGCGCGTCTTGCATGGGCTTCTCTCCTGGAGGCCCTCAGTCAGACCCTTCATTGACATGTGGCAAGACGCTCCTCGGGGCGCGTCTTGCTTGGCCCTCTCTACTGGAGGCGCTCAGTCAGACCGAGTGCTGACATGTGGCAAGACGCTCCTCGGGGCGCATCTTGCTTGGGCTTCTCTCCTGGAGGCCCTCAGTCAGACCCATTGTTGACATGTGGCAAGTTGCTCCTCAGGGCGCATCTTGCTTGGGCCTCTCTCCTGGAGGCGCTCAGTCAGACCGAGTGCTGACATGTGGCGAGACGCTCCTCGGGTCACGTAATGCTGGGGCTTCTCTCCTGGAGGCGCTCAGTCAGACCCAGTGTTGACATGTGACAAGACGCTCCTCGGGGCGCGTCTTGCTTGGGCCTCTCTCCTGGAGGCGCTCAGTCAGACCCAGAGGTGACATGTGGCAAGACGCTCCTCGGGGCGCGTCTTGCTTGGGCCTCTCTCCTGGAGGCCCTCTGTCAGACCCAGTGTTGACATGTGGTAAGGACACGATCACGCCGACCCTATTGTTGGAGAACCTGCTGAGTTCGTCGAACAAGTAGATGCCGGATTGGGCGCGGGCACGCGCTTGTTTTAGAGGCGTTTTCGCGCAGCCTCTACCCTGCACGACCGCTCGTGGCCGCACTAGCTATATTTATCTTTATTTGTTTCACACACACACACACACACACACACACACACACACACACACACACACACACACACACACACACACACACACACACACACACACACACACACACACACACACACACAGGCCCTTGCGTGCAAACCCCGGTCAGGCCTGCAAGGTACACATCAGAGACATGATGTTCTTTCACAGAACTGAGGTTGTTCATTACTAAATGACTTTTACAGGAATATTGTTATTATACTATTCAACAGGTTGATCATAATAATGTGTATTAAACCCACAACCTAGCACTGAGGACAGAGGGACCTTATTTAAATTAGTACTTATTGGAAACGATACATAATGATACATAAGAGCCATGTCATACATTCAGCCTAGGAATAGTAGCATTGTGCAATATTAAAAATATACACATCAATTGCTCGAATCCCATTGTTGCAAGGTAAAACTCTAATAAAACTCTAGTCTGACATCAACAGAGAAGACTTAGTGTATGTACTACAAATACAGCATTAGGATTTCGAGTGGACCGTGCACCTTGTGAACCATCAGAGGCTTATGACGCAATATATCTTCCAGTTGCTATTAGACAAGTTATCACAATTACGTTGATTAATAAATCCAGTGTTTTAGCGACTGCAGCCAGCGCCGTCGCGCAACTCGTGTCGGTGTTATCTCTCGATACTTTCATTCGTATCCGAGCGTATGCAGAATCTACGGATCTGGTGAAGTTGCTTGTCACTAGCTTGCGCACATTTGATATGGCACTTTGCTCGTGAGTCACACAACCTGCAGTGGCGACCGTCGCGTCAGTGCAAAGTTTTTCCGATATATCGCTCGCAACATCGTTTGTCATTTGCTGTACACTGCGCACAATGGCCGCGAGGTCGCGGAGAGGGTCTTCGTTACGAGTTGTGTAATATCCGCTGACTTGCCGATTCAATTCTGGTGGCGCTGACCCAAACGAGAACGCTTTTAAGGTGCATGTCGTGGTAACTCTAGTAGCACCGTGGTTGACGAGGACGATTATCTTTAGCAATAGTTCATCTCGAAGCGCAACGATGGTGAGGGCGACGGGTTGGCCGGTTCCGCCTTCAGGCCACTCGGTTGCCGCTAGATTGCCCAATGCCACACACGCAGACGAACCCTGTACACACTCAATGACCCGTGTGCAATCGTTGATTACTGCTAGAACGTTTGCTAGTTCTATGTGCTTCCACGGATCGGGCGTGGGCACGCGCTTGTTTTAGAGGCGTTTTCGCGCAGCCTCTACCCTGCACGACCGCTCGTGGCCGCACTAGCTATATTTATCTTTATTTGTTTCACACACACACACACACACACACACACACACACACACACACACACACACACACACACACACACACACACACACACCCGCCCGATCCGCGGAAGCACGTAGAACTAGCAAACGTACTAGCAGAAATCAACGATCGCACACGGGTCATTGAGTGTGTACAAGGTTCGTCTGCGTGTGTGGCATTGGGCAATCTAGTGGCAACCGAGTGGCCTGAAGGCGGAACCGGCCAACCCGTCGCCCTCACCATCGTTGTGCTTCGAGATGAACTATTGCTAAAGATGATCGTCCTCGTCAACCACGGCGCTACCAGAGTTACCATGATATGCGCCTTAAAAGCGTTCTCGTTTGGGTCAGCGCCACCAGAATTGAATCGGCAAGTCAGCGGATATTACACAACTTGTAATGAAGACCCTCTCTGCGACCTCGCGGCCAGTGTGCACAGTGTACAGCAAATGACAAACGATGTTGCGAGCGATATATCGGAAAAACTTTGCACTGACGCGACGGTCGCCACTGCAGGTTGTGTGAGTCTCGCGCAAAGTGCCATATCAAACGTGCGCAAGCTAGTGACAAGCAACTTCACCAGATCCTCAGATTCTGCATACGCTTGGATACGAATGAAAGTATCGAGAGATAACACCGACACGAGTTGCGCGACGGCGCTGGCTGCAGTTGCTACAACACTGGATTTATTAATCAACGTAATTGTGATCGTAATGGTGTATCGAGTGTGCACCAGAAACTACAACCAGTACTACAGAAAACTGGCATGAGGGTCGCGGTCTAACGTTATGTTGGTGTCTCGCATCGACCGTCGACGACCGTTTGCCAGCGGCTGAAAATGGCACAGTTGACGAAATGGAAACGCCGACCGTCGATAGTGCACTCTCGCAAGTTCCAACCGCACCATCTCAGGAGACAGACCACAGAGTCATATTAGCGGAGGGTAGATAGAAAATGCACAAACCGCCGCAACCGCCCATATACATACTATACGAGTTCAACATAGAGTGGAGTAAGAAGTTACTACCGATTGTATTTCCAACGTGCAAGCAGCTGGTGTGTGACGCTTTACTTGAGTATCACAGAGGTTGCGATGTCCTGTGTTCCACGAGCGCATGGAAACAAGTGAACAAACCTCTACGGACCGTACTGTCGGGGTGTGAGCGAGCTGTAAAATCAATACACGCTAGACACGCGGACTTTGCCGCGTTACTGGACACGCATATCGCCACAACAAAACCGGGTCAAGTGTTCGGGGCGTCACCGCGCTCGACTATACACGTCTTGGCCTACCACGAGTACATGAGCCCACAAGATCCTAAGCGAGGTCGAAGCCGTTGTGTCTACCCAACGCAAATTCAGCACAGCCGTGCGCGCTAAGACAAGTCCCTCTAGACTGCTGGAAACTTTGGAAACGTGGAAGGCTGGCGTGTACGTGCTTTCTACACATCTCAACGGTATGATCACGATACTCTCGGCCGCACAACGACTAATGGTCATGTGTTCGGAAGGTCTGATCAGGTCTGACATGACCGGTTGTCAATCGATGTCGAGCGTGCACTCACACGCGGATATCCTGGCATACAGTAAAGCGACAGCGACCTCTACGCTCACGTTGATCGCCGATGTTTCGAAGGGCAATCGAGTGTGTTGGCTGATGAAAGCTATGGTGACCGACGGTCGCGTCGACTACAATGTGCCTCATTGCGACTGGAGAGGCGTATGTGATCCTTTGCAAATCGACAACACCACCGCGGTCGAGTGCGAAGTCACGGTCGGCGGCGTGTTGTCCTTACTGTGCCCCATACAATGTGACGGTCCGTGTCACGGACCGGTGTGTTACGACCCGACTAACGAAACGTACCAGGTGATAACATTGCATCTGCCCATTACAGTGGAGCGAGCGTTTCGCCACACTCCCAAACCAATGTTAATAGTTGTAGCGCAGCCCTTTCGGACTTCGGTGTACGCGAAACACTGGCGTAGCCTCACAACATCACGCAGCATGCAGGAGACAACGCTACCACATACATATGATCAAGCGTTACGCGAAACAAAGGACGTGTTCAAATCCATAGAGAATATACGTTCTTTAGCGTATGCGTATATAAAGAAAGTCGATGACATTTACAGACCCGGCGGCGTGGGCACCACAGTAGAACAACAAGGTGCTCTCAAGCGCACACAGACACTGGCCGCATTATCACTCGTGATGTCTATCCTGACATGCCCGTTTCTGATTTCTATGTATATTAAATTATGACAAGAGCTACGGTGGTTACGATTACACTCTGACCACGTGCCTTAGTTTCTGCTAGTGACCTATAAATACATTTGACCACTTGCTCTCACTGCCATTAAAGCGGCTGTACCCACACGTACAACACCCAAGAAAAAAAATGATCTTGCTGTCTGTACTGGGTGTACTCTCAGTAGTCGCAGTTGCTCAGGCCATGATGGTACGCTCACATAACGCCTCTGAGATACGTCCCATCACACCACCTCCTAGACTACTCGCGAAGGAGTATTCAACACCCCCTTTGTACGAAGACAACCATTATAACGAGCACAGCACAACGCTTGCCGCACGCGAAGACAACATGCAGGAGACAACGCTACCACCTGTCGTGAGAACAACGGATTCGAGTGACAACGATCGCGACTATGACGAGCACATTACAACACCCTCTGTGCACGAAGACCAGGTGCAGGAGACAACGCTACCACCTGTCGTGAGAAACAAGAGTTTGGTTAACAATGATCATCGTCGTGTCCCATTGTAAACGGGCGCGCCATTGCACACATCGTACATGTGTGTTAACCCACCTGTATGTGACAGACTTTGTGTGTTGCATGACATTGAGATGTATTGACGTCTGTGTCAATACAGGACTCTCTATTAGCCAGGAGCTGGACGCTAACGACCCGTGCATGCGCCACACAAAAGGTATCGTACATGTGTTAAACCACCTGTATGCGACAGACTTTGTGTGTTGCATGACATCGAGATGTATTGACATCGGTGTCAATACAGGACTCTCTACGCTGGGAGCTGGACGCTAATGACCCGTGCATGCGCCACACAAAATGTAACTCGACTAACTACAAAACGAATATTGTGATGTAGAAAGTTGGCTCGACTGTTTGAATCAGCTGCAGCTGCGGTTTACTCACGAAGTTAATCGCACGCTTGTTAGAAGTACATTCGGAGCACTTAAAAAATACATCGCTCTCATCGAGTTCCGTCTCAGCGTTCACCGGCTGATGGGCAAGAGCGTGACATGGGATCGCCAGGAACTTACTTAAGGACTATCATCTCATTTGGCATTTACTCACGGACCCAAGAAACCAGTTCCGAAAAATGGTCGAGAATTATAACTTGTCTAATAGCAACTGGAAGATATGTTGCGTCATAAGCCTCTGATGGTTCACAAGGTGCACGGTCCACTCGAAATCCTAATGCTGTATTTGTAGTACATACACTAAGTCTTCTCTGTTGATGTCAGACTAGAGTTTTATTAGAGTTTTACTTTGAAACAATGGGATTCGAGCAATTGATGTGTATATTTTTAATAGTGCACGATGCTACTATTCCTAGGCTGAATGTATGACATGGCTCTTATGTATCATTATGTATCGTTTCCATTAAGTACTAATTTCAATAAGGTCCCTCTGTCCTCAGTGCTAGGTTGTGGGTTTAATACACATTATTATGATCAACCTGTTGAATAGTATAATAACAATATTCCTGTAAAAGTCATTTAGTAATGAACAACCTCAGTTCTGTGAAAGAACATCATGTCTCTGATGTGTTCACTGCAGGCCTTACTGGGGTTTGCACGCAAGGGCCTGTGTGTGTGTGTGTGTGTGTGTGTGTGTGTGTGTGTGTGTGTGTGTGTGTGTGTGTGTGTGTGTGTGTGTGTGTGTGTGTGTGTGTGTGTGAAACAAATAAAGATAAATATAGCTAGTGCGGCCACTAGCGGTCGTGCAGGGTAGAGGCTGCGCGAAAATGCCTCTAAAACAAGCACGTGCCCACGCCCGATCCGTGGAAGCACGTAGAACTAGCAAACGTACTAGCAGAAATCAACGATCGCACACGGGTCATTGAGTGTGTACAGGGTTCGTCTGCGTGTGTGATATTGGGCAATCTAGCGGCAACAAGGTGGCCTGAAGGCGGAACTGGACAACCCGTCGCCCTCACCATCGTTGCGCTTCGAGATGAACTATTGCTAAAGATGATTGTCCTCGTCAACCACGGCGCTACCAGAGTTACCACGACATGCGCCTTAAAAGCGTTCTCGTTTGGGTCAGCGCCACCAGAATTGAATCGGCAAGTCAGCGGATATTACACAACTCGTAACGAAGACGCTCTCCGCGACCTCGCGGCCAGTGCGCGCAGTGTACAGCAAATGACAAACGATGTTGCGAGCGATATATCGGAAAAACTTTGCACTGACGCGACGGTCGCCACTGCAGGTTGTGTGAGTCTCGCGCAAAGTGCCATATCAAACGTGCGCAAGCTAGTGACAAGCAACTTCACCAGATCCGTAGATTCTGCATACGCTCGGATACCAATGAAAGTATCGAGAGATAACACCGACACGAGTTGCGCGACGGCGCTGGCTGCAGTCGCTACAACACTGGATTTATTAATCAACGTAATTGTGATCGTAATGGCGTTTCGAGTGTGCACCAGAAACTACAACCAGTACTACAGAAAACTGGCATGAGGGTCACGGTCTAACTTTATGTTGGTGTCTCGCATCGACCGTCGACGGCCGTTTGCCAGCGGCTGAAAATGGCACAGTTGACGAAATGGAAACGCCGACCGTCGATAGCGCACTTTCGCAAGTTCCAACCACACCATCTCAGGAGACAGACCACAGAGTCATATTAGCGGAGGGTAGATAGAAAATGCGCAAACCGCCGCAACCGCCCATATACATACTATACGAGTTCAACATAGAGTGGAGTAAGAAGTTACTACCGATTGTATTTCCAACGTGCAAGCAGCTGGTGTGTGACGCTTTACTTGAGTATCACAGAGGTTGCGATGTCATGTGTTCCACGAGTGCATGGAAACAAGTGATTGAAATTCTACGGACCGTACTGTTGGGGTATGAGCGAGCTGTAAAATCAATACACGCTAGACACGCGGACTTTGCCGCGTTACTGGACACGCATATCGCCACAACAAAACCGGGTCACGTGTTCGGGGCGTCACCGCGCTCGACTATACACGTCTTGGCCTACCACGAGTACATGAGCCCACAAGATCCTAAGCGAGGTCGAAGCCTTTGTGTCTACCCAACGCAAATTCAGCACAGCCGTGCGCGCTAAGACAAGTCCCTCTAGACTGCTGGAAACTTTGGAAACGTGGAAGGCTGGCGTGTACGCGCTTTCTACACATCTCAACGGTATGATCGCGATACTCTCGGCCGCACAACAACTAATGGTCATGTGTTCGGAAGGTCTGATCAGGTCTGACATGACCGGTTGTCAATCGACGTCGAGCGTGCACTCACACACGGATATCCTGGTGTACAGTAAAGCGACGGCGACCTCTACGCTCACGTTGATCGCCAATGTTTCGAAGGGCAATCGAGTGTGTTGGCTGACGGAAGCTATGGTGACCGACGGTCGCGTCGACTACAATGTGCCTCATTGCGACTGGAGAGGCGTATGTGATCCTTTGCAAATCGACAACACCACCGCGGTCGAGTGCGAAGTCACGGTCGGCGGCGTGTTGTCCTTACTGTGCCCCATACAATGTGAGGGTCCGTGTCACGGACCGGTGTGTTACGACCCGACTAATGAAACGTACCAGGTGATAACATTGCATCTGCCCATTACAGCGGAGCGAGCGTTTCACCACACTCCCAAACCAAGGTTAATAGTTGTAGCGCACGCCCTTTCAGACCTCGGTGGATGCGAAACACTGGCGTACACTCACAACATCACGCTCGAGACAGCTCAAGCGTTCCGCGACACAAAGGACGTGTTCAAATCCATAGAGAATATACGGTCTTTAGCGTATGCGTATATAAAGAAGGTTGATTGCATTTACAGACCCGGCGGCGTGGGCACCACAGTAGAACAACAAGGTGCTCTCAAGTGCACACAGATACTGGCCGCATTATCACTCACGATGTCTATCCTGACACGCCCGTTTCTGATTTCTATGTATATTAAATTATGACAAGAGCTACTTTAGGTGGTTACGATTGCACTCTGACCACGTGCCTTAGTTTCTGCTAGTGACCTATAAATACATTTGCCCACTTGCTCTCACTGCCATTAAAGCGGCTGTACCCACACGTACAACACCCAAGAAAAAAAATGATCTCGCTGTCTGTACTGGGTGTACTCTCAGTAGTCGCAGTTGCTCAGGCCATGGTGGTACGCTCACATAACGCCTCTGAGATACGTCCCATCACACCACCTCCTAGACTACTCGCGAAGGAGTATTCAACACCCCCTTTGTACGAAGACAACCATTATAACGAGCACAGCACAACGCTTGCCGCACGCGAAGACAACATGCAGGAGACAACGCTACCACCTGTCGTGAGAACAACGGATTTGAGTGACAACGATTGCAACTATGACGAGCACATTACAACACCCTCTGTGCACGAAGACCAGGTGCAGGAGACAACGCTACCACCTGTCGTGAGAAACAAGAGTTTGGTTAACAATGATCATCGTCGTGTCCCATTGTAAACGGGCGCGCATCGTACATGTGTGTTAACCCACCTGTATGGGACAGACTTTGTGTGTTGCATGACATCGAGATGTATTGACGTCTGTGTCAATACAGGACTCTCTATAAGCCGGGAGCTGGACGCTAACGACACGTGCATGCGTCACACAAAAGGTATCGTACATGTGTTAACCCACCTGTATGCGACAGACTTTGTGTGTTGCATGACATCGAGATGTATTGACGTCTGTGTCAATACAGGACTCTCTATAAGCCGGGAGCTGGACGCTAACGACCCGTGCATGCGCCACACAAAAGGCATCGTACATGTGTTAACCCACCTGTATGCGACAGACTTTGTGTGTTGCATGACATCGAGATGGATTGACGTCTGTGTCAATACAGGACTCTCTAAGCTGGGAGCTGGACGCTAACGACCCGTGCATGCGCCACACAAAAGGTAACTCGACTAACTACAAAACGCATATTGTGATGTAGAAAGTTGGCTCGACTGTTTGAATCAGCTGCAGCTGCGGTTTACTCACGAAGTGAATCGCACGCTTGTTAGAAGTACATTCGGAGCACTTAAAAAATACATCGCTCTCATCGAGTTCCGTCTCAGCGTTCACCGGCTGATGGGCAAGAGCGTGACATGGGATCGCCAGGAACTTACTTAAGGACTATCATCTCATTTGGCATTTACTCACGGACCCAAGAAACCAGTTCCGAAAAATGGTCGAGAATTATAACTTGTCTAATAGCAACTGGAAGATATGTTGCGTCATAAGCCTCTGATGGTTCACAAGGTGCACGGTCCACTCGAAATCCTAATGCTGTATTTGTAGTACATACACTAAGTCTTCTCTGTTGATGTCAGACTAGAGTTTTATTAGAGTTTTACTTTGCAACAATGGGATTCGAGCAATTGATGTGTATATTTTTAATAGTGCACAATGCTACTATTCCTAGGCTGAATGTATGACATGGCTCTTATGTATCATTATGTATCGTTTCCATTAAGTACTAATTTAAATAAAGTCCCTCTGTCCTCAGTGCTAGGTTGTGGGTTTAATACACATTATTATGATCAACCTGTTGAATAGTATAATAACAATATTCCTGTAAAAGTCATTTAGTAATGAACAACCTCGGTTCTGTGAAAGAACATCATGTCTCTGATGTGTACACTGCAGGCCTGACCGGGGTTTGCACGCAAGGGCCTGTGTGTGTGTGTGTGTGTGTGTGTGTGTGTGTGTGTGTGTGTGTGTGTGTGTGTGTGTGTGTGTGTGTGTGTGTGTGTGTGAAACAAATAAAGATAAATATAGCTAGTGCGGCCACGAGCGGTCGTGCAGGGTAGAGGCTGCGCGAAAACGCCTCTAAAACAAGCGCGTGCCCACGCCCGATCCGTGGAAGCACGTAGAACTAGCAAACGTACTAGCAGAAATCAACGATCGCACACGGGTCATTGAGTGTGTACAAGGTTCGTCTGCGTGTGTGGCATTGGGCAATCTAGCGGCAACCGAGTGGCCTGAAGGCGGAACCGGCCAACCCGTCGCCCTCACCATCGTTGTGCTTCGAGATGAACTATTGCTAAAAATGATCGTCCTCGTCAACCACGGCGCTACCAGAGTTACCACGACATGCGCCTTAAAAGCGTTCTCGTTTGAGTCAGCGCCACCAGAATTGAATCGGCAAGTCAGCGGATATTACACAACTCGTAACGAAGACCCTCTCCGCGACCTCGCGGCCAGTGTGCGCAGTGTACAGCAAATGACAAATGATGTTGCGAGCGATATATCGGAAAAACTTTGCACTGACGCGACGGTCGCCACTGCAGGTTGTGTGAGTCTCGCGCAAAGTGCCATATCAAACGTGCGCAAGCTAGTGACAAGCAACTTCACCAGATCCGTAGATTCTGCATACGCTTGGATACGAATGAAAGTATCGAGAGATAACACCGACACGAGTTGCGCGACGGCGCTGGCTGCAGTCGCTACAACACTGGATTTATTAATCAACGTAATTGTGATCGTAATGGCGTATCGAGTGTGCACCAGAAACTACAACCAGTACTACAGAAAACTTGCATGAGGGTCGCGGTCTAACGTTATGTTGGTGTCTCGCATCGACCGTCGACGGCCGTTTGCCAGCGGCTGGAAATGGCACAGTTGACGAAATGGAAACGCCGACCGTCGATAGCGCACTCTCGCAAGTTCCAACCGCACCATCTCAGGAGACAGACCACAGAGTCATATTAGCGGAGGGTAGATAGAAAATGCGCAAACCGCCGCAACCGCCCATATACATACTATACGAGTTCAACATAGAGTGGAGTAAGAAGTTACTACCGATTGATTGTATTTCCAACGTGCAAGCAGCTGGTGTGTGACGCTTTACTTGAGTATCACAGAGGTTGCGATGTCCTGTGTTCCACGAGCGCATGGAAACAAGTGAACGAACTTCTACGGACCGTACTGTTGGGGTATGAGCGAGCTGTAAAATCAATACACGCTAGACACGCGGACTTTGCCGCGTTACTGGACACGCATATCGCCACAACAAAACCGGGTCAAGTGTTCGGGGCGTCACCGCGCTCGACTATACACGTCTTGGCCTACCACGAGTACATGAGCCCACAAGATCCTAAGCGAGGTCGAAGCCGTAGTGTCTACCCAACGCAAATTCAGCACAGCCGTGCGCGCTAAGACAAGTCCCTCTAGACTGCGGGAAACTTTGGAAACGTGGAAGGCTTGCGTGTTCGTGCTTTCTACACATCTCAACGGTATGATCGCGATACTCTCTGCCGGACAACAACTAATGGTCATGTGTTCGGAAAGGTCTGATCAGGTCTGACATGACCGGTTGTCAATCGACGTCGAGCGTGCACTCACACACGGATATCCTGGCGTACAGTGAAGGGACAGCGACCTCTACGCTCACGTTGATCGCCGATGTTTCGAAGGGCAATCGAGTGTGTTGGCTGACGACAGCTATGGTGACCGACAGTCGCGTCGACTACAATGTGCCTCATTGCGACTGGAGAGGCGTATGTGATCCTTTGCAAATCGACAACACCACCGCGGTCGAGTGCGAAGTCACGGTCGGCGGCGTGTTGTCCTTACTGTGCCCCATACAATGTGACGGTCCGTGTCACGGACCAGTGTGTTACGACCCGACTAACGAAACGTACCAGGTGATAACATTGCATCTGCCCATTACAGCGGAGCGAGCGTTTCGCCACACTCCCAAACCAAGGTTAATAGTTGTAGCGCACGCCCTTTCGGACCTTGGTGCACGCGAAACACTGGCGTACACTCACAACATCACGCTCGAGACAGCTCAAGCGTTACGCAAAACAAAGGACGTGTTCAAATCCATAGAGAATATACGGTCTTTAGCGTATGCGTATATAAAGAAGGTCGATGACATTTACAGACGCGGCGGCGTGGGCACCACAGTAGAACAACAAGGTGCTCTCAAGCGTACACAGATACTGGCCGCATTATCACTCGCGATGTCTATCCTGACATGCCCGTTTCTGATTTCTATGTATATTAAATTATGACAAGAGCTACGGTGGTTACGATTACACTCTGACCACGTGCCTTAGTTTCTGCTAGTGACCTATAAATACATTTGACCACTTGCTCTCACTGCCATTAAAGCGGATGTACCCACACGTTCAACACCCAAGAAAAAAAATGATCTCGCTGTCTGTACTGGGTGTACTCTCAGTAGTCGCAGTTGCTCAGGCCATGGTGGTACGCTCACATAACGCCTCTGAGATACGTCCCATCACACCACCTCCTAGACTACTCGCGAAGGAGTATTCAACACCCCCTTTGTATGAAGACAACCATTATAACGAGCACAGCACGACGCTTGCCGCATGCAAAGACAACATGCAGGAGACAACGCTACCACCTGTCGTGAGAACAACGGATTCGAGTGACAACGATCGCGACTATGACGAGCACATTACAACACCCTCTGTAAACGAAGACCAGGTGCAGGAGACAACGCTACCACCTGTCGTGAGAAACAAGAGTTTGGTTAACAGTGATCATCGTCTTGTCCCATTGTAAACGGGCGCGCCATTGCACACATCGTACATGTGTGTTAACCCACCTGTATGCGACAGACTTTGTGTGTTGCATGACATCGAGATGTATTGACGTCTGTGTCAATACAGGACTCTATAAGCCGGGAGCTGGACGCTAACGACCCGTGCATGCGCCACACAAAAGGTATCGTACATGTGTTAACCCACCTGTATGCGACAGACTTTGTTTGTTGCATGACATCGAGATGTATTGACATCTGTGTCAATACAGGACTCTCTAAGCTGGGAGCTGGACGCTGACGACCCGTGCATGCCCCACACAAAAGGTAAGTCGACCAACTACAAAACGCATATTGTGATGTAGAAAGTTGGCTCGACTGTTTGAATAAGCTGCAGCTGCAGTTTACTCACGAAGTGAATCGCACGCTTGTTAGAAGTACATTCGGAGCACTTAAAAAATACATCGCTCTCATCGAGTTCCGTCTCAGCGTTCACCGGCTGATGGGCAAGAGCGTGACATGGGATCGCCAGGAACTTACTTAAGGACTATCATCTCATTTGGCATTTACTCACGGACCCAAGAAACCAGTTCCGAAAAATGGTCGAGAATTATAACTTGTCTAATAGCAACTGGAAGATATGTTGCGTCATAAGCCTCTGATGGTTCACAAGGTGCACGATCCACTCGAAATCCTAATGCTGTATTTGTAGTACATACACTAAGTCTTCTCTGTTTATGTCAGACTAGAGTTTTATTAGAGTTTTACTTTGCAACAATGGGATTCGAGCAATTGATGTGTATATTTTTAATAGTGCACAATGCTACTATTCCTAGGCTGAATGTATGACATGGCTCTTATGTATCAGTATGTATTGTATCCATTAAGTACTAATTTAAATAAAGTCCCTCTGTCCTCAGTGCTAGGTTGTGGGTTTAATACACATTATTATGATCAACCTGTTGAATAGTATAATAACAATATTCCTGTAAAAGTCATTTAGTAATGAACAACCTCAGTTCTGTGAAAGAACATCATGTCTCTGATGTGTACACTGCAGGCCTGACCGGGGTTTGCACGCAAGGGCCTGTGTGCGTGTCTGTGTGTGTGTGTATGTGTGTGTGTGTGTGTGTGTGTGTGTGTGTGTGTGTGTGTGTGTGTGTGTGTGTGTGTGTGTGTGTGTGTGTGAAACAAATAAAGATAAATATAGCTAGTGCGGCCACGAGCGGTCGTGCAGGGTAGAGGCTGCGCGAAAACGCCTCTAAAACAAGCGCGTGCCCACGCCCGATCCATGGAAGCACGTAGAACTAGCAAACGTACTAGCAGAAATCAACGATCGCACACGGGTCATTGAGTGTGTACAGGGTTCGTCTGCGTGTGTGGCATTGGGCAATCTAGCGGCAACCGAGTGGCCTGAAGGCGGAACCGGCCAACCCGTCGCCCTCACCATCGTTGTGCTTCGAGATGAACTATTGCTAAAAATGATCGTCCTCGTCAACCACGGCGCTACCAGAGTTACCACGACATGCGCCTTAAAAGCGTTCTCGTTTGGGTCAGCGCCACCAGAATTGAATCGGCAAGTCAGCGGATATTACACAACTCGTAACGAAGACCCTCTCCGCAACCTCGCGGCCAGTGTACGTAGTGTACAGCAAATGACAAACGATGTTGCGAGCGATATATCGGAAAAACTTTGCACTGACGCGACGGTCGCCACTGCAGGTTGTGTGAGTCTCGCGCAAAGTGCCATATCAAACGTGCGCAAGCTAGAGACAAGCAACTTCACCAGATCCGTAGATTCTGCATACGCTTGGATACGAATGAAAGTATCGAGAGATAACACCGACACGAGTTGCGCGACGGCGCTGGCTGCAGTCGCTACAACACTGGATTTATTAATCAACGTAATTGTGATTGTAATGGCGTATCGAGTGTGCACCAGAAACTACAACCAGTACTACAGAAAACTGGCATGAGGGTCGCGGTCTAACGTTATGTTGGTGTCTCGCATCGACCATCGACGGCCGTTTGCCAGCGGCTGAAAATGGCACAGTTGACGAAATGGAAACGCCGACCGTCGATAGCGCACTCTCGCAAGTTCCAACCGCACCATCTCAGGAGACAGACCACAGAGTCATATTAGCGGAGGGTAGATAGAAAATGCGCAAACCGCCGCAACCGCCCATATACATACTATACGAGTTCAACATAGAGTGGAGTAAGAAGTTACTACCGATTGTATTTCCAACGTGCAAGCAGCTGGTGTGTGACGCTTTACTTGAGTATCACAGAGGTTGCGATGTCCTGTGTTTCACGAGCGCATGGAAACAAGTGAACGAACTTCTACGGACCGTACTGTTGGGGTATGAGCGAGCTGTAAAATCAATACACGCTAGACACGCGGACTTTGCCGCCTTACTGGACACGCATATCGCCACAAAACAAAACCGGGTCAAGTGTTCGGGGCGTCACCGCGCTCGACTATACACGTCTTGGCCTACCACGAGTACATGAGCCCACAGATCCTAAGCGAGGTCGAAGCCGTTGTGTCTACCCAACGCAAATTCAGCACAGCCGTGCGCGCTAAGACAAGTCCCTCTAGACTGCTGGAAACTTTGGAAACGTGGAAGGCTGGCGTGTACGCGCTTTCTACACATCTCAACGGTATGATCGTGATACTCTCGGCCGCACAACGACTAATGGTCATGTGTTCGGAAGGTCTGATCAGGTCTGACATGACCGGTTGTCAATCGATGTCGAGCGTGCACTCACACACAGATATCCTGGCGTACAGTAAAGCGACGGCGACCTCTACGCTCATGTTGATCGCCGATGTTTCGAAGGGCAATCGAGTGTGTTGGCTGACGAAAGCTATGGTGACCGACAGTCGCGTCGACTACATTGTGCCTCACTGCGACTGGAGAGGCGTATGTGATCCTTTGCAAATCGACAACACCACTGCGGTCGAGTGCGAAGTCACGGTCGGCGGCGTGTTGTCGTTACTGTGCCCCATACAATGTGATGGTCCGTGTCACGGACCGGTGTGTTACGACCCGACTAACGAAACGTACCAGGTGATAATATTGCATCCGCCCATTACAGCGGAGCGAGCGTTTCGCCACACTCCCAAACCAAGGTTTATAGTTGTAGCGCACGCCCTTTCGGACCTCGGTGCACGCGAAACACTGGCGTACACTCACAACATCACGCTCGAGACAGCTCAAGCGTTACGCGAAACAAAGGACGTGTTCAAATCCATAGAGAATATACGGTCTTTAGCGTATGCGTATATAAAGAAGGTCGATGACATTTGCAGACCCGGTGGCGTGGGCACCACAGTAGAACAACAAGGTGCTCTCAAGTGCACACAGATACAGGCCGCATTATCACTCGTGATGTCTATCCTGACATGCCCGTTTCTGATTTCTATGTATATTAAATTATGACAAGAGCTACTTTAGGTGGTTACGATTACACTCTGACCACGTGCCTTAGTTTCTGCTAGTGACCTAAAAATACATTTGCCCACTTGCTTTCGCTGCCATTAAAGCGGCTGTACCCACACGTACAACACCCAAGAAAAAAAATGATCTCGCTGTCTGTACTGGGTGTACTCTCAGTAGTCGCAGTTGCTCAGGCCATGGTGGTACGCTCACATAATGCCTCTGAGATACGTCCCATCACACCACCTCCTAGACTACTCGCGAAGGAGTATTCAACACCCCCTTTGTACGAAGACAACCATTATAACGAGCACAGCACAACGTTTGCCGCATGCGAAGACAACATGCAGGAGACAACGCTACCACCTGTCGTGAGAACAACGGATTCGAGTGACAACGATCGCGACTATGACGAGCACATTACAGCACCCTCTGTGCACGAAGACCAGGTGCAGGAGACAACGCTACCACCTGTCATGAGAAACAAGAGTTTGGTTAACAATGATCATCGTCGTGTCCCATTGTAAATGGGCGCACCATCGCACACATCGTCCATGTGTGTTAACCCACCTGTATGAGACAGACTTTGTGTGTTGCATGACATCGAGATGTATTGACGTCTGTGTCAATACAGGACTCTATAAGCTGGGAGCTGGACGCTAACGACCCGTGCATGCGCCACACAAAAGGTATCGTACATGTGTTAACCCACCTGTATGCGACAGACTTTGTGTGTTGCATGACATCGAGATGTATTGACGTCGGTGTCAATACAGGACTCTATAAGCTGGGAGCTGGATGCTAACGACCCGTGCATGCGCCACACAAAAGGTAACTCGACTAACTACAAAACGCATATTGTGATGTAGAAAGTTGGCTCGACTCTTTGAATCAGCTGCAGCTGCGGTTTACTCACGAAGTGAATCGCACGCTTGTTAGAAGTACATTCGGAGCACTTAAAAAATACATCGCTCTCATCGAGTTCCGTCTCAGCGTTCACCGGCTGATGGGCAAGAGCGTGACATGGGATCACCAGGAACTTACTTAAGGACTATCATCTCATTTGGCATTTACTCACGGACCCAAGAAACCAGTTCCGAAAAATGGTCGATAATTATAACTTGTCTAATAGCAACTGGAAGATATGTTGCGTCATAAGCCTCTGATGGTTCACAAGGTGCACGGTCCACTCGAAATCCTAATGCTGTATTTGTAGTACATACACTAAGTCTTCTCTGTTGATGTAAGGCTAGAGTTTTATTAGAGTTTTACTTTGCAACAATAGGATTCGAGCAAATGATGTGTATATTTTTAATAGTGCACAATGCTACTATTCCTAGGCTGAATGTATGACATGGCTCTTATGTATCATTATGTATTGTTTCCATTAAGTACTAATTTAAATAAAGTCCCTCTGTCCTCAGTGCTAGGTTGTGGGTTTAATACACATTATTATGATCAACCTGTTGAATAGTATAATAACAATATTCCTGTAAAAGTCATTTAGTAATGAACAACCTCAGTTCTGTGAAAGAACATCATGTCTCTGATGTGTACACTGCAGGCCTGACCGGGGTTTGCACGCAAGGGCCTGTGTGTGTGTGTGTGTGTGTGTGTGCGTGCGTGTGTGTGTGTGTGTGTGTGTGTGTGTGTGTGTGTGTGTGTGTGTGTGTGTGTGTGTGTGTGTGTGTGTGTGTGTGTGTGAAACAAATAAAGATAAATATAGCTAGTGCGGCCACGAGCGGTCGTGCAGGGTAGAGGCTGCGCGAAAACGCCTCTAAAACAAGCGCGTGCCCACGCCCGATCCGTGGAAGCACGTAGAACTAGCAAACGTACTAGCAGAAATCAACGATCGCACACGGGTCATTGAGTGTGTACAGGGTTCGTCTGCGTGTGTGGCATTGGGCAATCTAGCGGCAACCGAGTGGCCTGAAGGCGGAACCGGCCAACCCGTCGCCCTCACCATCGTTGTGCTTCGAGATGAACTATTGCTAAAAATGATCGTCCTCGTCAACCACGGCGCTACCAGAGTTACCACGACATGCGCCTTAAAAGCGTTCTCGTTTGAGTCAGCGCCACCAGAATTGAATCGGCAAGTCAGCGGATATTACACAACTCGTAACGAAGACCCTCTCCGCGACCTCGCGGCCAGTGTGCGCAGTGTACAGCAAATGACAAATGATGTTGCGAGCGATATATCGGAAAAACTTTGCACTGACGCGACGGTCGCCACTGCAGGTTGTGTGAGTCTCGCGCAAAGTGCCATATCAAACGTGCGCAAGCTAGTGACAAGCAACTTCACCAGATCCGTAGATTCTGCATACGCTTGGATACGAATGAAAGTATCGAGAGATAACACCGACACGAGTTGCGCGACGGCGCTGGCTGCAGTCGCTACAACACTGGATTTATTAATCAACGTAATTGTGATCGTAATGGCGTATCGAGTGTGCACCAGAAACTACAACCAGTACTACAGAAAACTTGCATGAGGGTCGCGGTCTAACGTTATGTTGGTGTCTCGCATCGACCGTCGACGGCCGTTTGCCAGCGGCTGGAAATGGCACAGTTGACGAAATGGAAACGCCGACCGTCGATAGCGCACTCTCGCAAGTTCCAACCGCACCATCTCAGGAGACAGACCACAGAGTCATATTAGCGGAGGGTAGATAGAAAATGCGCAAACCGCCGCAACCGCCCATATACATACTATACGAGTTCAACATAGAGTGGAGTAAGAAGTTACTACCGATTGATTGTATTTCCAACGTGCAAGCAGCTGGTGTGTGACGCTTTACTTGAGTATCACAGAGGTTGCGATGTCCTGTGTTCCACGAGCGCATGGAAACAAGTGAACGAACTTCTACGGACCGTACTGTTGGGGTATGAGCGAGCTGTAAAATCAATACACGCTAGACACGCGGACTTTGCCGCGTTACTGGACACGCATATCGCCACAACAAAACCGGGTCAAGTGTTCGGGGCGTCACCGCGCTCGACTATACACGTCTTGGCCTACCACGAGTACATGAGCCCACAAGATCCTAAGCGAGGTCGAAGCCGTAGTGTCTACCCAACGCAAATTCAGCACAGCCGTGCGCGCTAAGACAAGTCCCTCTAGACTGCGGGAAACTTTGGAAACGTGGAAGGCTTGCGTGTTCGTGCTTTCTACACATCTCAACGGTATGATCGCGATACTCTCTGCCGGACAACAACTAATGGTCATGTGTTCGGAAAGGTCTGATCAGGTCTGACATGACCGGTTGTCAATCGACGTCGAGCGTGCACTCACACACGGATATCCTGGCGTACAGTGAAGCGACAGCGACCTCTACGCTCACGTTGATCGCCGATGTTTCGAAGGGCAATCGAGTGTGTTGGCTGACGACAGCTATGGTGACCGACAGTCGCGTCGACTACAATGTGCCTCATTGCGACTGGAGAGGCGTATGTGATCCTTTGCAAATCGACAACACCACCGCGGTCGAGTGCGAAGTCACGGTCGGCGGCGTGTTGAACTTACTGTGCCCCATACAATGTGACGGTCCGTGTCACGGACCAGTGTGTTACGACCCGACTAACGAAACGTACCAGGTGATAACATTGCATCTGCCCATTACAGTGGAGCGAGCGTTTCGCCACACTCCCAAACCAAGGTTAATAGTTGTAGCGCACGCCCTTTCGGACCTTGGTGCACGCGAAACACTGGCGTACACTCACAACATCACGCTCGAGACAGCTCAAGCGTTACGCAAAACAAAGGACGTGTTCAAATCCATAGAGAATATACGGTCTTTAGCGTATGCGTATATAAAGAAGGTCGATGACATTTACAGACGCGGCGGCGTGGGCACCACAGTAGAACAACAAGGTGCTCTCAAGCGTACACAGATACTGGCCGCATTATCACTCGCGATGTCTATCCTGACATGCCCGTTTCTGATTTCTATGTATATTAAATTATGACAAGAGCTACGGTGGTTACGATTACACTCTGACCACGTGCCTTAGTTTCTGCTAGTGACCTATAAATACATTTGACCACTTGCTCTCACTGCCATTAAAGCGGATGTACCCACACGTTCAACACCCAAGAAAAAAAATGATCTCGCTGTCTGTACTGGGTGTACTCTCAGTAGTCGCAGTTGCTCAGGCCATGGTGGTACGCTCACATAACGCCTCTGAGATACGTCCCATCACACCACCTCCTAGACTACTCGCGAAGGAGTATTCAACACCCCCTTTGTATGAAGACAACCATTATAACGAGCACAGCACGACGCTTGCCGCATGCAAAGACAACATGCAGGAGACAACGCTACCACCTGTCGTGAGAACAACGGATTCGAGTGACAACGATCGCGACTATGACGAGCACATTACAACACCCTCTGTAAACGAAGACCAGGTGCAGGAGACAACGCTACCACCTGTCGTGAGAAACAAGAGTTTGGTTAACAGTGATCATCGTCGTGTCCCATTGTAAACGGGCGCGCCATTGCACACATCGTACATGTGTGTTAACCCACCTGTATGCGACAGACTTTGTGTGTTGCATGACATCGAGATGTATTGACGTCTGTGTCAATACAGGACTCTATAAGCCGGGAGCTGGACGCTAACGACCCGTGCATGCGCCACACAAAAGGTATCGTACATGTGTTAACCCACCTGTATGCGACAGACTTTGTTTGTTGCATGACATCGAGATGTATTGACATCTGTGTCAATACAGGACTCTCTAAGCTGGGAGCTGGACGCTGACGACCCGTGCATGCCCCACACAAAAGGTAAGTCGACCAACTACAAAACGCATATTGTGATGTAGAAAGTTGGCTCGACTGTTTGAATAAGCTGCAGCTGCAGTTTACTCACGAAGTGAATCGCACGCTTGTTAGAAGTACATTCGGAGCACTTAAAAAATACATCGCTCTCATCGAGTTCCGTCTCAGCGTTCACCTGCTGATGGGCAAGAGCGTGACATGGGATCGCCAGGAACTTACTTAAGGACTATCATCTCATTTGGCATTTACTCACGGACCCAAGAAACCAGTTCCGAAAAATGGTCGAGAATTATAACTTGTCTAATAGCAACTGGAAGATATGTTGCGTCATAAGCCTCTGATGGTTCACAAGGTGCACGATCCACTCGAAATCCTAATGCTGTATTTGTAGTACATACACTAAGTCTTCTCTGTTTATGTCAGACTAGAGTTTTATTAGAGTTTTACTTTGCAACAATGGGATTCGAGCAATTGATGTGTATATTTTTAATAGTGCACAATGCTACTATTCCTAGGCTGAATGTATGACATGGCTCTTATGTATCAGTATGTATCGTTTCCATTAAGTACTAATTTAAATAAAGTCCCTCTGTCCTCAGTGCTAGGTTGTGGGTTTAATACACATTATTATGATCAACCTGTTGAATAGTATAATAACAATATTCCTGTAAAAGTCATTTAGTAATGAACAACCTCAGTTCTGTGAAAGAACATCATGTCTCTGATGTGTACCTTGCAGGCCTGACCAGGGTTTGCACACAAGGGCCTGTGTGTGTGTGTGTGTGTGTGTGTGTGTGTCTGTGTGTGTGTGTTTGTGTGTGTGTGTGTGTGTGTGTGTGTGTGTGTGTGTGTGTGTGTGTGTGTGTGTGTGTGTGTGTGTGTGTGTGTGTGTGTGTGTGTGTGTGTGTGTGGTGTATATTTTTAATAGTGCACAATGCTACTATTCCTATGGTGAATGTATGACATGGCTCTTATGTATCATTATGTATCGTTTCCATTAAGTACTAATTTAAATAAAGTCCCTCTGTCCTCAGTGCTAGGTTGTGGGTTTAATACACATCATTATGATCAACCTGTTGAATAGTATAATAACAATATTCCTGTAAAAGTCATTTAGTAATGAACAACCTCAGTTCTGTGAAAGAACATCATGTCTCTGATGTGTACACTGCAGAACTGACTGGGGTTTGCACGCAAGGGCCTGTGTGTGTGTGTGTGCGTGTGTGTGCGTGTGTGTGTGTGTGTGTGTGTGTGTGTGTGTGTGTGTGTGTGTGTGTGTGTGTGTGTGTGTGTGTCTGTGTGTGTGTGTGTGTGTGTGTGTGAAACAAATAAAGATAAATATAGCTAGTGCGGCCACGAGCGGTCATGCAGGGTAGAGGCTGCGCGAAAACGCCTCTAAAACAAGCGCGTGCCCACGCCTGATCCGTGGAAGCACGTAGAACTAGCAAACGTACTAGCAGAAATCAACGATCGCACACGGGTCATTGAGTGTGTACAGGGTTCGTCTGCGTGTGTGGCATTGGGCAATCTAGCGGCAACCGATTGGCCTGAAGGCGGAACCGGCCAACCCGTCGCCCTCACCATCGTTGTGCTTCGAGATGAACTATTGCTAAAGATGATCGTCCTCGTCAACCACGGCGCTATCAGAGTTACCACGACATGCGCCTTAAAAGCGTTCTCGTTTGGGTCAGCGCCACCAGAATTGAATCGGCAAGTCAGCGGATATTACACAACTCGTAACGAAGACCCTCTCCGCGACCTCGCGGCCAGTGTGCGCAGTGTACAGCAAATGACAAACGATGTTGCGAGCGATATATCGGAAAAACTTTGCACTGACGCGACGGTCGCCACTGCAGGTTGTGTGAGTCTCGCGCAAAGTGCCATATCAAACGTGCGCAAGCTAGTGACAAGCAACTTCACCAGATCCGTAGATTCTGCATACGCTTGGATACGAATGAAAGTATCGAGAGATAACACCGACACGAGTTGCGCGACGGCGCTGGCTGCAGTCGCTACAACACTGGATTTATTAATCAACGTAATTGTGATCGTAATGGCGTATCGAGTGTGCACCAGAAACTACAACCAGTACTACAGAAAACTGGCATGAGGGTCGCTGTCTAACGTTATGTTGGTGTCTCGCATCGACCGTCGACGGCCGTTTGCCAGCGGCTGAAAATGGCACAGTTGACGAAATGGAAACGCCGACCGTCGATAGTGCACTCTCGCAAGTTCCAACCGCACCATCTCAGGAGACAGACCACAGAGTCATATTAGCGGAGGGTAGATAGAAAATGCGCAAACCGCCGCAACCGCCCATTTACATACTATACGAGATCAACATAGAGTGGAGTAAGAAGTTACTACCGATTGTATTTCCAACGTGCAAGCAGCTGGTGTGTGACGCTTTACTTGAGTATCACAGAGGTTGCGATGTCCTGTGTTCCACGAGCGCATGGAAACAAGTGAACGAACTTCTACGGACCGTACTGTTGGGGTATGAGCGAGCTGTAAAATCAATACACGCTAGACACGCGGGCTTTGCCACATTACTGGACACGCATATCGCCACAACAAAACCGGGTCAAGTGTTCGGGACGTCACCGCGCTCGACTATACACGTCTTGGCCTACCACAAGTACATGAGCCCACAAGATCCTAAGCGAGGTCGAAGCCGTTGTGTCTACCCAACGCAAATTCAGCACAGCCGTGCGCGCTAAGACAAGTCCCTCTAGACTGCTGGAAACTTTGGAAACGTGGAAGGCTGGCATGTACGCGCTTTCTACACATCTCAACGGTATGATCGCGATACTCTCGGCCGCACAACAACTAATGGTCATGTGTTCGGAAGGTCTGATCAGGTCTGACATGACCGGTTGTCAAACGACGTCGAGCGTGCACTCACACACGGATATCCTGGCGTACAGTAAAGCGACAGCGACCTCTACGCTCACGTTGATCGCCGATGTTTCGAAGGGCAATCGAGTGTGTTGGCTGACGAAAGCTATGGTGACCGACGGTCGCGTCGACTACAATGTGCCTCATTGCGACTGGAGAGGGGTATGTGATCCTTTGCAAATCGACAACACCACCACGGTCGAGTGCGAAGTCACGGTCGGCGGCGTGTTGTCCTTACTGTGCCCCATACAATGTGAAGGTCCGTGTCACGGACCGGTGTGTTACGACCCGACTAACGAAACGTACCAGGTGATAACATTGCATCTGCCCATTACAGCGGAGCGAGCGTTTCGCCACACTCCCAAACCAAGGTTAATAGTTGTAGCGCACGCCCTTTCGGACCTCGGTGCACTCGAAACACTGGCGTACACTCACAACATCACGCTCGAGACAGCTAAAGCGTTACGCAAAACAAAGGACGTGTTCAAATCCATAGAGAATATACGGTCTTTAGCGTATGCGTATATAAAGAAGGTCGATGACATTTACAGACCCGGCGGCATGGGCACCACAGTAGAACAACAAGGTGCTCTCAAGCGCACACAGATACTGGCCGCATTATCACTTGCGATGTCTATCCTGACATGCCCGTTTCTGATTTCTATGTATATTAAATTATGACAAGAGCTACGGTGGTTACGATTACACTCTGACCACGTGCCTTAGTTTCTGCTAGTGACCTATTAATACATTTGACCACTTGCTCTCACTGCCATTAAAGCGGCTGTACCCACACGTACAACACCCAAGAAAAAAAATGATCTCGCTGTCTGTACTGGGTGTACTCTCAGTAGTCGCAGTTGCTCAGGCCATGGTGGTACGCTCACATAACGCCTCTGAGATACGTCCCATCACACCACCTCCTAGACTACTCGCGAAGGAGTATTCAACACCCCCTTTGTACGAAGACAACCATTATAACGAGCACAGCACAACGCTTGCCGCACGCAAAGACAACATGCAGGAGACAACGCTACCACCTGTCGTGAGAACAACGGATTCGAGTGACAACGATCGCGACTATGACGAGCACATTACAACACCCTCTGTGCACGAAGACCAGGTGCAGGAGACAACGCTACCACCTGTCGTGAGAAACAAGAGTTTGGTTAACAATGATCATCGTTGTGTCCCATTGTAAACGGGCGCGCCATCGCACACATCGTACATGTGTGTTAACCCACCTGTATGCGACAGACTTTGTGTGTTGCATGACATCGATATGTATTGACGTCTGTGTCAATACAGGACTCTATAAGCCGGGAGCTCGACGGTAACGACCCGTGCATGCGCCACACAAAAGGTATCGTACATGTGTTAACCCACCTGTATGCGACAGACTTTGTTTGTTGCATGACATCGAGATGTATTGACGTCTGTGTCAATACAGGACTCTCTATAAGCCGGGAGCTGGACGCTAACGACCCGTGCATGCGCCACACAAAAGGTAACTCGACTAACTACAAAACGCATATTGTGATGTAGAAAGTTGGCTCGACTGTTTGAATCAGCTGCAGCTGCGGTTTACTCACGAAGTGAATCGCACGCTTGTTAGAAGTACATTCGGAGCACTTAAAAAATACATCGCTCTCATCGAGTTCCGTCTCAGCGTTCACCGGCTGATGGGCAAGAGCGTGACATGGGATCGCCAGGAACTTACTTAAGGACTATCATCTCATTTGGCATTTACTCACGGACCCAAGAAACCAGTTCCGAAAAATGGTCGAGAATTATAACTTGTCTAATAGCAACTGGAAGATATGTTGCGTCATAAGCCTCTGATGGTTCACAAGGTGCACGGTCCACTCGAAATCCTAATGCTGTATTTGTAGTACATACACTAAGTCTTCTCTGTTGATGTCAGACTAGAGTTTTATTAGAGTTTTACTTTGCAACAATGGGATTTGAGCAATTGATGTGTATATTTTTAATAGTGCACAATGCTACTATTCCTAGGCTGAATGTATGACATGGCTCTTATGTATCATTATGTATCGTTTCCATTAAGTACTAATTTAAATAAAGTCCCTCTGTCCTCAGTGCTAGGTTGTGGGTTTAATACACATTATTATGATCAACCTGTTGAATAGTATAATAACAATATTCCTGTAAAAGTCATTTAGTAATGAACAACCTCAGTTCTGTGAAAGAACATCATGTCTCTGATGTGTACACTGCAGGCCTGACCGGGGTTTGCACGCAAGGGCCTGTGTGTGTGTGTGTGTGTGTGTGTGTGTGTGTGTGTGTGTGTGTGTGTGTGTGTGTGTGTGTGTGTGTGTGTGTGTGTGTGTGTGTGTGTGTGTGTGTGTGTGTGTGTGTGTGTGATTGAAACAAATAAAGATAAATATAGCTAGTGCGGCCACGAGCGGTTTTGCAGGGTAGAGGCTGCGCGAAAACGCCTCTAAAACAAGCGCGTGCCCGCGCCCAATCCGGCGTCTACTTGTTCGACGAACTCAGCAGGTTCTCCAACAATAGGGTCGGCGTGATCGTGTCCTTACCACATGTCAACACTGGGTCTGACAGAGGGCCTCCAGGAGAGAGGCCCAAGCAAGACGTGCCCCGAGGAGCGTCTTGCCACATGTCACCTCTGGGTCTGACTGAGCGCCTCCAGGAGAGAGGCCCAAGCAAGACGCGCCCCGAGGAGCGTCTTGTCACATGTCAACACTGGGTCTGACTGAGCGCCTCCAGGAGAGAAGCCCCAGCAAGACGTGCCCCGAGGAGCGTCTTGCCACATGTCAGCACTCGGTCTGACTGAGCACCTCCAGGAGAAAGGCCCAAGCAAGATGCGCCCCGAGGAGCGTCTTGCCACATGTAAACAATGGGTCTGACTGAGGGCCTCCAGGAGAGAAGCCCAAGCAAGATAAGCCCCGAGGAGCGTCTTGCCACATATCAGCACTCGGTCTGACTGAGCGCCTCCAGGAGAGAGGCCCGAGCAAGACGCGCCCCGAGGAGCGTCTTGTCACATGTCAACACTGGGTCTGACTGAGCGCCTCCAGGAGAGAAGCCCCAGCAAGACGCGTCCAGAGGAGCGTCTTGCCACATGTCAACGAAGGGTCTGACTGAGGGCCTCCAGGAGAGAAGCCCAAGCAAGACGCGCCCCGAGGAGCGTCTTGCCACATGTCACCTCTGGGTCTGACTGAGCGCCTCCAGGAGAGAAGCCGCAGCAAGACGTGCCCCGAGGAAGGTCTTGCCACATGTCAGCACTCGGTCTGACTGAGCGCCTCCAGGAGAGAAGCCCAAGCAAGACGCGCCCCAAGGAGCGTCTTGCCACATGTCAACGAAGGGTCTGACTGAGGGCCTCCAGGAGAGAAGCCCAAGCAAGACGCGCCCCAAGGAGCGTCTTGCCACATGTCAGCACTAGGTCTGACTGAGCGCCTCCAGGAGAGAGGCCCAAGCAAGATGCGCCCCGAGGAGCGTCTTGCAACATGTCAACACTGGGTCTGACTGAGCGCCTCCAGGAGAGAGGCCCAAGCAAGAAACGTCCGAGGAGCCTCTTGAAACATGTCAACACTGGCTCTGACTGATCGCCTCCCCAGGAGAGAGGCCCAAGCAAGACGCGCCCCGAGGTGCGTCTTGCCACATGTCAACAATGGGTCTGACTGAGGGCCTCCAGGAGAGAAGCCCAAGCAAGACGCGCCCCAAGGAGCATCTTGCCACATGTCAGCACTCGGTCTGACTGAGCGCCTCCAGGAGAGAGGCCCAAGCAAGACGTGCCCCGAGGATTATCTTGCCACATGTCAACACTGGGTCTGACTGAGCGCCTCCAGGAGAGAGGCCCAAGCAAGACGCGCCCCGAGGAGCGTCTTGCCACATGTCACCTCTGGGTCTGACTGAGCACCTCCAGGAGAGAGGCCCAAGCAAGACGCACCCCGAGGAGCGTCTTGTCACATGTCAACACTGGGTCTGACTGAGCGCCTCCAGGAGAGAGGCCCAAGAAGGACGCGTCTGGAGGAGCGTTTTGCCACATGTCAAAACTGGGTCTGACAGAGGGCCTCAAGGGGAGAGGCCCAAGCAAGATGCACCCCGAGGAGCGTCTTGCCACATGTCAACAATGGGTCTGACTGAGGGCCTCCAGGAGAGAAGCCCAAGCAAGAAGCGCCCCGAGGAGCGTCTTGCCACATGTCAGCACTCGGTCTGACTGAGCGCCTCCAGGAGAGAGGCCCAAGCAAGACGTGCCCCGAGGAGCGTCTTGCCACATGTCAACACTCGGTCTGACTGAGCGCCTCCAGGAGAGAGGCCCAAGCAAGACGCGCCCCGAGGAGCGTCTTGCCACATGTGAACACTGGGTCTGACTGAGCGCCTCCAGGAGAGAGGCCCAAGCAAGATGCACCCCGAGGAGCATCTTGACACATGTCTCCTCTGGGTCTGACTGAGAGCCTCCAGGAGAGAGGCCCAAGCAAGACGTGCCCCGAGGAGCGTCTTGCCACATGTCAACACTGGGTCTGACTGAGTGCGTCCATTAGAGAAGCCCAAGCAAGAAGCGCCCCGAGGAGCGTCTTGCCACATGTCAACACTGGGTCTGACTGAGAACCTCCAGGAGAGAGGCCCAAGCAAGACGCGCCCCGAGGAGCGTCTTGCCACATGTCAACACTGGGTCTGACTGAGCGCCTCCAGGATTGAGGCCCAAGCAAGACGCGCCCCGAGGAGCGTCTTGTCACATGTCACTACTCGGTCTGACTGAGCGCCTCCAGGAGAGAGGCCCAAGCAAGACGTGCCCCGACGAGCGTCTTGCCACATGTCAACAATGGGTCTGACTGAGGGCCTCCAGGAGAGAAGCCCAAGCAAGAAGCGCCCCGAGGAGCGTCTTGCCACATGTCAACACTGGGTCTGACTGAGCGCCTCCAGGAGAGAGGCCCAAGCAAGACACGCCCCGAGGAGCGTCTTGACACATGTCAACACTGGGTCTGACTGAGTGCCTCCATGAGAGAATCCCCAGCAAGACGCGCCCCGAGGAGCGTCTTGCCACATGTCAACACTGGGTCTGACTGAGCGCCTCCAGGAGAGAGGCCCAAGCAAGACGCGCCCCGAGGAGCGTCTTGTCACATGTCACTACTCAGTCTGACTGAGCGCCTCCAGGAGAGAGGCCCAAGCAAGACGTGCCCGAGGAGCGTCTTGCCACATGTCAACAATGGGTCTGACTGAGGGCCTCCAGGAGAGAAGCCCAAGCAAGAAGCGCCGCGAGGAGCGTCTTGCCACATGTCAACACTGGGTCTGACTGAGCGCCTCCAGGAGAGAGGCCCAAGCAATACGCGCCCCGAGGAGCGTCTTGACACATGTCACCACTGGGTCTGACTGAGCGCCTCCAGGAGAGAGGCCCAAGCAAGAAGCGCCCCGAGGAGCGTCCTGCCACATGTCAGCACTGGGTCTGACAGAGGGCATCCAGGAGAGAGGCCCAAGCAATACGCACCCCGAGGAGCGTCTTGCCACATGTCACCACTGGGTCTGACAGAGGGCATCCAGGAGAGAGGCCCAAGCAATACGCGCCCCGAGGAGCGTCTTGCCACATGTCACCACTGGGTCTGACTGAGCGCCTCCAGGAGAGAGGCCCAAGCAAGAAGCGCCCCGAGGAGCGTCTTGCCACATGTCAGCACTCGGTCTGACTGAGCGCCTCCAGGAGAGAGTCCCAAGCAAGACGTGCCCAGAGGAGCGTCTTGCCACATGTCAACACTGGGACTGACAGAGTGCCTCCAGGAGAGAGGCCCAAGCAAGACGCGCCCCGAGGAGCGTCTTGCCACATGTGAACACTGGGTCTGACTGAGAGCCTCCAGGAGAGAGGCCCAAGCAAGACGCGCCCGGAGGAGCATCTTGACACATGTCTCCTCTGGGTCTGACTGAGCGCCTCCAGGAGAGAGGCCCAAGCAAGACGTGCCCCGAAGAGCGTCTTGCCACATGTCAACACTGGGTCTGACTGAGTGCCTCCTTGAGAGAAGCCCCAGCAAGACGCGCCCCGAGGAGCATCTTGCCACATGTCAACACTGGGTCTGACTGAGAACCTCCAGGAGAGAGGACCAAGCAAGACGCGCCCCGAGGAGCATCTTGCCACATGTCAACACTGGGTCTGACTGAGAACCTCCAGGAGAGAGGACCAAGCAAGACGTGCCCCGAGGAGCATCTTGTCACATGTCACTACTCGGTCTTACTGAGCGCCTCCAGGAGAGAGGCCCAAGCAAGACGTGCCCCGAGGAGCGTCTTGCCACATGTCAACAATGGGTCTGACTGAGGGCCTCCAGGAGAGAAGCCCAAGCAAGAAGCGCCGCGAGGAGCGTCTTGCCACATGTCAACACTGGGTCTGACTGAGCGCCTCCAGGAGAGAGGCCCAAGCAAGACACGCCCCGAGGAGCGTCTTGACACATGTCAACACTGGGTCTGACTGAGGGCCTCCATGAGAGAAGCCCAAGCAAGACGCGCCCCGAGGAGAGTCTTGCCACATGTCAACACTGGGTCTGACAGAGGGCATCCAGGAGAGAGGCCCAAGCAATAAGCGCCCCGAGGAGCGTCTTGCCATATGTCACCACTGGGTCTGACTGAGCGCCTCCAGGAGAGAGGCCCAAGCAAGAAGCTCCCCGAGGAGCGTCGTGCCACATGTCAGCACTCGGTCTGACTGAGCGCCTCGAGGAGAGAGGCCCAAGCAAGACGTGCCCCGAGGAGCGTCTTGCCACATGTCAACACTGGGTCTGACTGAGCGCCTCCAGGAGAGAGGCCCAAGCAAGACGCGCCCCGAGGAGCGTCTTGCCACATGTGAACACTGGGTCTGACTGAGCGCCTCCAGGAGAGAGGCCCAAGCAAGACACGCCCGGAGGAGCGTCTTGCCACATGTCAGCACTCGGTCTGACTGAGCGCCTCCAGGAGAGAGGCCCAAGCAAGACGCGCCCCGAGGAGCATCTTGACACATGTCTCCTCTGGGTCTGACTGAGCGCCTCCAGGAGAGAGGCCCAAGCAAGACGTGCCCCGAGGAGCGTCTTGCCACATGTCAACACTGGGTCTGACTTAGTGCCTCCATGAGAGAAGCCCCAGCAAGACGCGCCCCGAGGAGCATCTTGCCACATGTCAACACTGGGTCTGACTGAGAACCTCCAGGAGAGAGGCCCAAGCACGATGCGCCCCGAGGAGCATCTTGCCACATGTCAACACTGGGTCTGACTGAGCGCCTCCAGGAGAGAGGCCCAAGCAAGACGCGCCCCGAGGAGCGTCTTGTCACATGTCACTACTCGGTCTGACTGAGCGCCTCCAGGAGAGAGGCCCAAGCAAGACGTGCCCCGAGGAGCGTCTTGCCACATGTCAACAATGGGTCTGACTGAGGGCCTCCAGGAGAGAAGCCCAAGCAAGAAGCGCCCCGAGGAGTGTCTTGCCACATGTCAGCACTGGGTCTGACTGAGCGCCTCCAGGAGAGAGGCCCAAGCAAGACACGCCCCGAGGAGCGTCTTGACACATGTCAACACTGGGTCTGACTGAGGGCCTCCATGAGAGAAGCCCAAGCAAGACGCTCCCCGAGGAGAGTCTTGCCACATGTCAACACTGGGTCTGACAGAGGGCATCCAGGAGAGAGGCCCAAGCAATACGCGCCCCGAGGAGCGTCTTGCCACATGTCACCACTGGGTCTGACTGAGCGCCTCCAGGAGAGAGGCCCAAGAAAGAAGCACCCCGAGGAGCGTCTTGCCACGTGTCAACACTGGGTCTGATTGAGGGCCTTCTGGAGAGAGGCCCAAGCAAGACGCGCCCAGAGGAGAGTCTTGCCACATGTCAACAATGGGTCTGACTGAGGGCCTCCAGGAGAGAAGCCCAAGCAAGACGCGCCCCGAGGAGCGTCTTGCCACATGTCAGCACTCGGTCTGACTGAGCGCCTCCAGGAGAGAGGCCCAAGCAAGACATGCCCCGCGGAGCGTCTTGCCACATGTCAACACTGGGTCTGACTGAGTGCCTCCAGGAGAGAGGCCCAAGCAAGAAGCGCCCCGAGGAGCGTCTTGCCACATGTGAACACTGGGTCTGACTGAGCGCCTCCAGGAGAGAGGCCCAAGCAAGACGCGCCCGGAGGAGCGTCTTGCCACATGTCAGCACTCGGTCTGACTGAGCTCCTCCAGGAGAGAGGCCCAAGCAAGACGTGCCCCGAGGAGCGTCTTGCCACATGTCAACAATAGGTCTGACTGAGCTTCTCCAGGAGAGAGGCCCAAGCAAGCCGTGCCCCGAGGAGCGTCTTGTCACATGTCAACACTGGGTCTTACTGAGCGCCTCCAGGAGAGAGGCCCAAGAAGGACGCGTCTGGAGGAGCGTTTTGCCACATGTCATCAATGGGTCTGACAGAGGGCCTCAAGGGGAGAGGCCCAAGCAAGATGCACCCTGAGGAGCATCTTGCCACACATCAACAATGGGTCTGACTGAGGGCCTCCAGGAGAGAAGCCCAAGCAAGAAGCGCCCCGAGGAGCGTCTTGTCACATGTCAGCACTCGGTCTTACTGAGCGCCTCCAGGAGAGAGGCCCAAATGAGACGCGCCCCGAGGAGCGTCTTGCCACATGTCATCAATGGGTCTTACTGAGGGCCTCCAGGAGAGAAACCCAAGCAAGACGCGCCCCGAGGAGCGTCTTGCCACATGTCAGCACTCGGTCTGACTGAGCGCCTCCAGGAGAGAGGCCCAAGCAAGACGTGCCCCGAGGAGCGTCTTGCCACATGTCAACACTGGGTCTGACTGAGCACCTCCAGGAGAGAGGCCCAAGCAAGACGCGCCCCGAGGAGCGTCTTGCCACATGTGAACACTGGGTCTGACTGAGCGCCTCCAGGAGAGAGGCCCAAGCAAGACGCGCCCGGAGGAGCGTCTTGACACATGTCTCCTCTGGGTCTGACTGAGAGCCTCCAGGAGAGAGGCCCAAGCAAGACGTGCCCCGAGGAGCGTCTTGCCACATGTCAACACTGGGTCTGACTGAGTGCCTCCATTAGAAAAGCCCCAGCAAGACGCGCCCCGAGGAGCATCTTGCCACATGTCAACACTGGGTCTGACTGAGAACCTCCAGGATAGAGGCCCAAGCAAGACGCGCCCCGAGGAGCGTCTTGCCACATGTCAACACTGGGTCTGACTGAGCGCCTCCAGGATTGAGGCCCAAGCAAGACGCGCCCCGAGGAGCGTCTTGTCACATGTCACTACTCGGTCTGACTGAGCGCCTCCAGGAGAGAGGCCCAAGCAAGACGTGCCCCAAGGAGCGTCTTGCCACATGTCAACAATGGGTCTGACTGAGGGCCTCCAGGAGAGAAGCCCAAGCAAGAAGCGCCCCGAGGAGCGTCTTGCCACATGTCAACACTGGGTCTGACTGAGCGCCTCCAGGAGAGAGGCCCAAGCAAGACACGCCCCGAGGAGCGTCTTGACACATGTCAACACTGGGTCTGACTGAGCGCCTCCAGGAGAGAGGCCCAAGCAAGAAGTGCCCCGAGTAGCGTCTTGCCATGTGTCAACACTGGGTCTGATTGAGGGCCTTCTGGAGAGAGGCCCAAGCAAGACGCGCCCCGAGGAGCGTCTTGCCACATGTCAACAATGGGTCTGACTGAGGGCCTCCAGGAGAGAAGCCCAAGCAAGACGCGCCCCGAGAAGCGTCTTGCCACATGTCAGCACTCGGTCTGACTGAGCGCCTCCAGGAGAGAGGCCCAAGCAAGACGTGCCCCGAGGAGCGTCTTGCCACATGTCAACACTGGGTCTGATTGAGCTTCTCCAGGAGAGAGGCCCAAGCAAGACGCGCCCCGAGGACCGTCTTGCCACATGTCACCTCTGGGTCTGACTGAGCACCTCCAGGAGAGAGGCCAAAGCAAGACGCGCCCCGAGGAGCGTCTTGTCACATGTCAACACTGGGTCTGACTGAGCGCCTCCAGGAGAGAGGCCCAAGCAAGAAACGCCCGAGGAGCGTCTTGACACATGTCAACACTGGGTCTGACTGAGGGCCTCCATGAGAGAAGCCCAAGCAAGACGCGCCCCGAGGAGAGTCTTGCCACATGTCAACACAGGGTCTGACAGAGGGCTCCAGGAGAGAGGCCCAAGCACGATGCGCCCCGAGGAGCATCTTGCCACATGTCAACACTGGGTCTGACTGAGAACCTCCAGGAGAGAGGCCCAAGCACGATGCGCCCC